>NC_091820.1:102326875-102686250 GCF_041296235.1 Equus asinus
CCAAAGCCCTTCATGGCTTGTCTTTAACTAGATTCAAGGTAACTTGACCCTTCACTGGTCCCCAATGTGGGACTTTCCATGGTTACTTGACCACTCACTTAAAGGTTCCCCATACCAAGATGGTAATAGCCTGGACTGGGATGGGCCATCTGATGATCTTATATTTAATTCACTTATTAAACCAGCTTTGCTTTCAATTTCCATTCCTGACTAACATTTTACATAATGTCTATTGCAAAGATATCCAATATGGCTCCAGAAAGTAACCAACAAAAGAGTGAAGCTAGGATCACTAAAATATTTGGTCTGGGCTGTGCACTTCTTCATCAAAGCTTATAGAGTAATCTGTATCCCATTATTATCATTTATATTTGGGTGTAAAGACCCCTAAGTGCTTCTATGTACCACATCTTCTATGTTCTCCACGAAAAGTATTCTTTGCAAACATCAAAGGCAACAGTGATGAGTGACATGCACCTAATGCATAAAATCCTCCTCACACATCCATTTGAAGGCAGCCTGCTTTTCTTTCATGGGCCCACACTATATCAATCTGGACAATTCAGGCTGAAAACAACCACATAACAATCTAAAATAATTCATGTAAAAGCAGAAGCTTTTTGCTTAAATTACCTAGGTAATGATAGATGTGTAAAGAGGGTACTAGGGACATTTCTTTTGGATGAGAGACAATTAGATTATCCAATTTTATTGACTTTATTAGTGTCATTAGAAATATGATGTGCTTAATTCTCAAAGATGATTAAACATCCTTCTCTTTTATCTGTAAGAAGCCAGCCTTCAGATTTCAGCTTCCTGGAGAGGTAGCTGAACTCTAGAGCTCAGAGGAAATGTTTAGATGAAGAAAATAACGTAGATAATAATTGATGCTTCTGGAAAATAGAGTGCAAAATGGGGTGTTCATGATGTCACAGTAATATGGATATAAGTCAACATTTTGTTATGCAAAACAGTGTGAGGCCCAAAAGTATGCTATCTAGAGCCAAATGCTTCCAAAACTTATGTGTTTTGAGGGCCAAAGACTAAACCAAGGGCAATGCCTCAAACAATAGTAAATTTATTAATTCTTTTTTTTTGCATATTGTTCCTGTTACCCCAGGGCAGTTGTCTAAGTAAAGTTTACTGCTCCGATCAACACTGTGAATATTTAAAAGTGTGAGTCTGGTGTTTTGGTGTAAAACGTAAAACTTATGAAACACAAGTATACTTGAATTTCTAACATCCTGTCGAACATCTCCAAAATATTCTGTCAGAGTCTAAAACTCAACATGTCCAAGAAGAAACTGGCAACCTGTCACTCTACCCCCTCCTTCTTCCCACTCATTGATTTTACCTTGTTATACTGAGTTCAGAAGATCTCCAACTAGTTTATCAGAGCAGAATTTTCCTTCATTGAAGCTTTTGCTAAGACTCTTATTCTTACTCGTTTGCAGATACCATAAGAGAAATGTGGGAATTATTATGCACCTAACATCTACCTCAGGATTTGTTTTATTTGATTTTAGTGATTTGGAAGGCTGGTTTGGGGGTGTCTGTGTGTGTGATTTTTAAGTGGGGAGATTAGTGTGAAATATTTTAAGAATGCTATGAGTATGGTAATTGAGTGAAAATTTCTACTTGATGCCAGGACAAACGTGCATTGAAGATCCTATTTACATTTCAGTTTAACTCTCTTCCTCTTCTGAACACAGTGCAAACCACATAAGATAGGTATTTTTATTATAGGAAAAGGCTGTCATATGTACAGATGGGGGAAATTGCCTTTTTGTACAGAGTCATCATTGTAGAGAATTTGTATAACCAATTGATAAAGCAATATTACAATGGGCCATCAACCCAAGCATAGAAATGGTTCTGTTATGCTGAACGTTTCCCAATAGCTACATTTTGCCTGTAGAAATCTTTACTAAAATGAAGAGTATTTACCAAAGAATACAAAAACACTAATTTTAAAAGTTATATGCACCCTTATGTTCATTACAGCATTATTTTCAATAGCTAAGATATGGAAACAACTTAAGTGTCCATCACTGGATAAATGGATAAAGAAGATGTGGTATATGTACACAAAGGACTACTACTCAGCCATAAAAAAGAGAAATCTTGTCATTTGCAGCAACATGAATGGACCTTGAGGGTATTATGTTAAGGGAAATAATTCAGACAGAGAAAGACAAATACCTTATGATTTCACTCACATATGGAATCTAAAAAAAAACCAAAATGAACAATCAAACAAAACAAAACAAAAACAAAGTCATAGATAAAGAGAACATATTGGTGATTACATGAGAGGAAGAGGGCTGGGAAGTGGGCAAAATGGGTGAATGGGTTCAACAGTATGGCAATGGATGGTAACTAGACTTTTGGCAGTGATAGCTTTGTTGTGTACAGATGTTGAATTACAATGCTGTACACCAGAAATTTATATAGTGTAATATACCAATTTTATCTCAAAAAAAGAGTGAGCATATTTAGTAAAGATGTTTCTAACAAGCAAAAAAAAATAAAGAAAGAAAGAATAACCTTACCTGTTGAGAGCTAAGTAGAATTGCTCATCGTTCTTTTCTTCCATCACTTACCTATGTATATTATCTTTTGTATTTGAAGACAGCCCTCCAGTAGTATTGCTACAGAGCCTGGCTGAAGGGTGAAAGTGTATGGTTAAGAAACTGATGTGTAATCAAATAGCCTTAGCAAGCAGTACATGTAGGCAGACTTCCATTTAGTTTGCAATTTTATGAAAGGAACCAGGGTAGGCTCCTACTAGTTGAAATTGCCTCTTGCACAGGGATGGACTAGAAAAATGTTCTGGAGACAAGTGTTAATAGTTGGATTTATGGATTAATCACTGATTTTCTCCAGAAGTGAAAAAAGTGGAGGAAATACTTTAAAAAATCAGAGACATTTTGTAAGCAGGATTTGAGAAGGAGGAGGAAGCTGGTTAGATGACGAACAAAGGTTTAGCGGAGGGTTGGGATAATAGTCTTCCAAAAAACAGTGACATCCCAAAGTAACAAAGGAGAATGGCAGTGTGAATTTGTCCAGAGTGACATCTCCTGGAGCCTGCGATAGAACCAGCTTCCTCTTGGATCCTAGTACTAGGACTTTCCATTGAAAACATCAAAGGATGATGAGTGCCTTCAGCTCAAAGCCCTGGACTGCACATGTCACATCCTGAGCCAACCCATATGGGAGGAGAAGAAATAAGAGATGGAAGCAGTGATGTGACAGTGAGCTTTTCAGATAAGGATAATAAGATTCTATTCTTGATAGCAAGCAATTTTGGAGTCAGTGAAAAGGTCTGAAGAGGGATTGTGTAAGGTGGCCATGGTAACAAGAACGGAGAATTTTAACAGAAACATTGTGAGCCATTTCAGAGAGAGAAGATGGGGTGAATATGAAGGAGAAAAACCACAATAGAGAAATAAATATTAAAAATATAGATCATGGTTTTAGCTGTCTAGATGAAGAAAGAATGGAGGTTAAGGAAACTGTGAAGAAAGACATTTAGATTTTGCAATAGCCCAAATCTTAGTTTTTCCTTAATAGTGCTTTATTGGTCATAGAACAGGATGCGGTTTCTTAGGATTCCTCACCCTCTCTCCCCACCCCAGGGAGCATTTAGGGCAGGGATTCTGAACCTGAGGTCTACGGCCCCCGCAAAGAGTCCATAAATATAATTCAGGGGGCCCATGAACTTGTAAGGAAAAAATTTACGTCATTATTTTCACTATCTTTAGTTGAAATGTAGCATTTCCTTTAATTATGAATGTAAGCAAGAAACTACAGTTGTTTCAACTATCCTTGTAATTTTTCTACAGTCATAATAACAGATGTTTGCATATTATATTAAAGTTTACCAGACGTTTTCAAATACAGTTTATCTTCATCATTATTTTCAAATTATGGCATTTATTAAACTTACCACTCTAACATTCTTTAATGCATTAACAAAAAAGTACACATATCAATATATCATGTGTGTTTTAATATTTTGAAAACTGTATTTCAATATTGTTGGTTTCCTTTGGAATTATATGTATTTAGTTTTTTGTATTTGAAGAGATTTTTAGAAGAGATCAGCTTCTGGCATAACAGTGTGAGGAGCTCCACTGACCCGATCCCCTATGAAAATGGGGAAAATTATACATATATTTTTAAAAAACCATTTAAAGCCTCTGTAAATGGTCATAAGGGCAAACAGGAAATGAAGAAATATCTAGTCAAGAAAATCTATGAAAATTTATTAAGGAAGTCTGGTGTTTGAACCAAGACCTCTCTCTCCCTCTGGCCTCTCAGTTCCGTTCAGTGAGACTCCACTCCAGATTACTGCAACCAAGAACACAGGCCTCCCTCTCCCTCTAGCTTCCAGGAGGAGGGCTTTCTTCCCAGGAGGAGCAGGATGTCTGTATTTCTCATCCTGTTCCCATCTGCCTGTTGCTGATGCTAAGTCTTGAGCAGTGCAGTCAAGAGGTGGGGACTCCCTTCTTCTGTCTAACCACCACTTGTGAAACAGTGGCTCTACCTTGGGTATGGCAAACGGAGAATACGGGGCTTCAATAGCCCTTGCCCCAGTTCATCAGATGGTCTTTCCATACCAAGAGAGACAAGCCAAGAGGACCTCAGATACTGTCACCCCCCCCCCTCCACTGAGCACTCAGCTCCTAGAAATGGATGTCACTCAAAGAGAAGCTTACCACTGTCCTCACCACCAGATGTAGAGCTCAGGCTCAGAGATTTCCCTGGGAGGGGAGGAAAGAAGGAGAGAAGCAGGCCTTAAATCAGATAGCTCCTGTTTTAGGAAGTGACTTCCCTTGCAATAGAATTTGAAGAAATTTAAACCTAAAAACAGTGGAGACTGTGGTGAAGGAAAATGGGAGGAGATGTATGAATCTAATGTTGATAAAGCCTAGACTATAGGTCAGCTAGTTTGCAGGAGAGATCAGGGTAATCAGACAGCATGGAGGAACCCTCATGGGGTCATAACAAATATCAAGGACTGACCTCAGAAGTTATTCTGATTGTATCAGTGTCAGAGGTATTCATGTCCCAGGACACTATTGTAGCTAATAGAGCCATTGGCAGGCAATTGGTGGAGCTTAACAGACGGTTGTGGTCAGGAAAAGAGTAGAAGAGCCTTACCAGTAACACTATGGTCTCAGGGTGACTGTGGGCATATCCAAAGCTGTGATTCCCTAAAAAGCAACACCAAAGACAACACTGTGGAATGGAGGTTAAGACATCATTAAAATATCCCATCAGTAACTAGACAAATAATCAAGCAGATAATAAGCCCCAAAGGACAGGGACCAGTACCCAGAATTGATACAATATTTTATCTAAAATGTCCAGTTTCCAACAAAAATTAGGAGGCATGCAAAGAAATAGGAAAATATGACCCATGTACCATAAAAAGGCAGGCAACAGAAATTGCCTGAGAGAATGAACAGATGTCAATTTAAAAGGAAAAGATTTCAAAGTAGCCATTATAAATATGTTCACAGAACTAAAGGAAAGCTTCATTAAAGAAGGAAAGGAAATGCAACTGATTTTTTGTGCTGTTTTGTACCCACCAACTTTATTGTATTCATTTATTACACCTAATAATTTTTTAGTGAATTCTTTAAGGTTTTATATATATAAAATCATGTCATCCACAAATAGTGACAGTTTTACTTCTTCCTTTACATTTTGGATAATTTTCATTTATTTTTCTTGCCTAATTGGGTAGGACTTCCAATGCTATGTTGAATAAGAGTAGGGAAAGTGGGCAACCTTGTCTTGTTCTTAGAAGGATATCTTTCAGTTTTTCATCATTGAGTATGATGCTAACTGTCAGTTTGTCATGTATAGCCTTTATTATGTTGAGGTACTTTCCTCCTATACCCATTTTATTGGGACTTTTTTTTTTATCGTAAATGGATGTTGAATCTTTTCAAAAGCTGTCTCTGCATCTATTGAGATGATCATATGATTTTTCGTCTTCATTTTCTTAATGTGATCTATCACATTGATTGATTTGCAGATGTAGAACCATCCTTTCACCACTGGACTTGATTGTGGTGTATGATCCTTTTAGTATATTGTTGAATTCAGGTTGCTAATATTTTGTTGAGGATTTTAAATCTATGTTCATCAGTGATATTGACCTGTAATTTTACTTTTTTGTGTTGTCCTTGTCTGTTTTGGCATCAGGGTTAATGTTGGCCTCATAAAATGAGTTAGGAAGGGTCCAATCCTCTTCAGTTTTTTGAAGGAGTTTGAGAAAGATAGGTGTTAAATCTCCTTTAAACATTTGGTAGAATTCACCAGAGCAGCTATCTGGTCCTGAAGTTTTGGTTTTGGGGACACTTTTCATTACTGTTTAAATCTCCTTGCTAGTGATCAGTCTATTCAAATTCTTTGTTTCTTCTATAACTAATAATAATCTAGCAGAAAGAGACATCAAAAATATAACCCCATTTATAATTACAACAAAAAGAATAAAATGTCTCAGAATAAATTTAACCAGGGCGGAGAAAGACCTATACACTGAAAACTATAAGATATTGATGTAAGAAGTGAAAGACACAAAGAAATTGATAGATATTTTGTGCTCATTGATTGGAAGAATTAACATAGTTAAAGTGTTCATATTACCTAAAGCAATCTACAGATTCAATGCAATCCTAATCAAAATCTCAGTGACATCTTTTCACACAAATAGAACAAAGAATCCTAAAATTTATATGGAACAACAAAGACCCCAAAAAGCCAAAGCAATTCTGAGAAAAAAAAAAAACAAAGCTGGAGGTGTCACATTTCTTGATTTTGAAGTATACTACAAAGCTATAGTAATTAAAAGAGCATGATTCTGACAGAAAATCAGACACAAAGATCAATTGAACATAATTGAGAGCACAGAAATAAGCCTACACATTTATGGACAGCTAATTTTCAACAAAAAAGCAGGTAACATACAATGGAGAAAGGAAAGTCTCATAAATAAATGGTGCTGAGAAAACTGGACAGCCACATGCAAAAGAATGAAAGTAGACCATTATCTTACACAATACACAAAAATTAACTCAAAATGAATTAAAGACTTGAATGTAAGGCCTGAAACCATAAAACTCCTAGAAGAAAAGAGTACACTCTTTGACATTGGTCTTAGTCATATCTTTTTGAATACCATGTCTCTTAAGATAAGGAAAACAGAAGAAAAAATAAACAAATGGGACTACATCAAACTAAAAAGATTCTGCACAGCAAAGGGAACCATCCACAAAACAAAAAGACAACCTACCAATTGGGAAAAGAGATTTGCAAAGGATATACCTGCTAAGGTGTTAATGTCCAAAATATATTAAGAATTCACATTACTCAATGATGGAAAAACAAAAAACCCAATTAAAACATGAGCAGAGAATCTGAATAGACATTTTTCCAAAGAAGATATACAGATGGCCAACAGACACATGAAAAGATGTTCAACATCACTAATTATTAGGGAAAAGCAAGTCAATATCACAATCAGATATCACCTCACACCTGTCAGAATGTTTATCACTAAAAAGACAAGAAACAGCAAGTGTTGGAGAGGATGTGGAGAAAAGAGAACCCTCATACACTGCTAGTGAGAATGTAAATTGGTGCTGCCACTATGGAAAACAGTATTGAGAGTCCTCAAAAAATTAAAAATAGAATAATCATATGATCCAGTTATTCCACTTCTGGGTATTTATCCCAAGAGCATGAAAACACTAATTCAAAAAGATTTATGCACCCCTATGTTCAATGCAGTATTATTTGTAATAGTCAAGACTTGGAAACAATCTAAGTGCCCATCAGCAGATGACTTGATAAAGATGTGTTATATCTATACAGTAGAATACAACTCAGCCATAACAAAAGATGAAATCTTGACACTTGTGAACAAGATGGATGGACCTCGAGGGTATTATGCTAAGCAAAATAAGTCAGATGGAGAAAGACATCTACTGTATGATTTCACTCATGTGTGGAAGATAAAAAAATAACAAACACATAGACAGAGAGAACAGATTAGTGCTTACCAGAGGGGAAGGGGGTAAGGGGAAGAAGAAAGGCGTAAAGGGGAGCATTTGTACGGTGATGGATGGAAATTAGACTTTTGGTGGTAAAAACAATGTAGTGTATGTGTACAGAAGTTGAAATATAATGATGTACACCTGATTTATATGTTATGAACCAATGTTACCTCAATAAAAAAGAAATAAAGGAAGATATAATGACAGTGTTGCATCAAATAGACATTATAAATAAAGAGATAGAAAGAAATTTTTTCACTCTTTTTTTTTTTTTTTTTTTTGCTGAGGAAAATTCACCCTGAGCTAACATTCACTGCCAATCTTCCTCGTTTTTGTATTTGAGCCACTGCGACAGCATGGCCACTGACAGACAAGTGGTGTAGGTCCATGCCAGGAAGCTGAACCTGGGCTGCTGAAGCAGAGCATGCTAAACTTAACTATTAGGCCACCGGGGCTGACCCAAGAGACAAAAATTTTAAATAAGAACCAAATGGACATTCTGGAGGTGAAATGTAAATGAAAACAAAATCATTGGAGGCACTTAACAGTAGATTTCAACTGACAGAAGAAAGAATTTGTGAACTTGAAGATAAATCAATAGAGATTATGCAAATCAAAGAACAGAGTGAAGAGTAAAGAAAAATAAAAATTCTCAAAGAAATGTGGGAACCATGAATCACACCAACATTCATGTAATGAGAATACCAGAAGGAGAGGAGAGAGAGAGAAAAGAGAAAAAAATATTTGAAAAAATAATGACTGAAAACTTCCCAGCTTTATTGAACAAACAATAACCTACATGTCCAGGAAGCTCAATGAATTCCAAATAGAATAAATGCAAAGATACTTACAAACAGACACAACATAGTAAAAATGATGAAAGTCAAAGACAAGAAGAAAATCTTGAAAGCAGCAAGAGAAAAACTACACACCACTTTCAAGAGAACCCCAATAAAATTATCCTCTGACTTCTTAGAAGGAACCGTGGAGGACAGAAGGCAGTGGAATAACATATTCAAAATGCTGAAAGAAAAATACTCAACCAGGATTCCAATATGCAGAAAAGCTATTATTCAATAATGTGAGTGAAATAAAGACTTTTCCAGATAAACAAAAACTGAGAGAATTTGTTGCTTAGCAGAGCCACCTTGCAAGAATATGAAAAGAGGTTCTTCAGGCTGAAGGCAAGTGATCTCAGGTGGTAATCTAGAATCTACATGAACAAACAAAGAGCACCAGTAAAGGTAATTATGTAATTATAAAAGACATGATTAATGTATTTATCCCCCTTTATTCCCATAGCTCATTTAAAAAGCAACTATATAAAATAATATGTATATAACATATTGTTGGGCCTCCAACATATAGAAATGTAATATTGTGTAATATATTTATCAATAATAGCACAATAGAGGTGGGTAACATAAAAGCTGTAATGTTCTAAGGAAATGACAATCAATGGAAAAGTAAAAATTATAACAATCTGTGAGTGGATTTGTACCATGAATAACCACTGATGGATGTAATATGTATAACAATAATGTCACAAGAAGGGAGAAAATGGAATAGAGCTATATAAGAGGAATATTTCTATATATTACTAGACTTAAGCTAGTATAAACCTGAAGCTGATTCTGAAAACTTAAGATACAATCACTAAAAATAATACCAAAAGATAAGTGAAAATATCATTCATGAAATCAATATGCTACACTAGAAAACATTCCCTTAATGCAGAAGAAAGCAGGAAAGGAGAAATAGGAAAAAAGGCATAAAACATAAGGAAAACAAAAATAACAATATCAATAATAATACTAAAAGTGAATAGGTTAAACAATTCAATCAAAAGACAGAGAATGGAGTTTTTAAAAAACATGATCCGGCTATATGGTGTCTACATTGGACATACTTTAGATTCAAAGACAAAATAGATTGAATTAAAAGGATGGAAAAAGATATACCATGCAAGTAACAACCACAGGAAAACTAGGGTGACAATACAAATATCAAACAAAACAGACTTTAAAACAGAAAACATTACTACAAATAAAGAGGGACATTTTATAATGACAACAGTGTCAATTCATCAGGAAGATACAACAATTATAAACATAGGTGTGCCAAATAATGGAGAACAAAATAATGAAGCAAAAACTGACAGAAATGAAGGGAGAAATTGACAATTCAATAATAATGGTACACCACTTTCAATAATGGATAGAACAACAAAACAAAAGATCAATGAAGGTACAGAAGACTTGAACAGCTCTATAAATCAAATACACTGAAGAAATATCTATAGAACAATCCACAGAATGATAACCTGAAATATATTTTTCTCAAATGTACATGAAACATTCTCCAGGACAGATCAAATGCTAGGCCATAAAACAAACCTAAATAAATTTTTTTAATTGCAGTAACATTGGATTATAACCTTATATAGCTTTCAGGTGTACATCATAATATATTTCGAATTCTAAATAAATTTAAAAGAGTAGAAACAATATAAAGTATGTTCTCTGACCACAATGGAATGGAATTAGAAGTCAATAAAGGGAAAATTTTGGGAATCTCAAGCATATGTGGAAATCAATAGTACACTTCTAAATAACCAATGGGTCAAAGAAGAAATCAAAAGAGAAGTTGGAAAATACTTCATCATGAGAGAAAATAAAGACACAAACCTACTAAAATTTATGAGATGCAGCTAAAGCAGTTCTTAGATGGAAATTTATAGCTGCAAATGCCTAAATTAAGAACCTCAAAGATCTCATAACATTAAACTAACCTACCACCTTAAGGCACTGAAAAAAGAGGAGCAAACTAAACCAAGAGGAAGCAGGAGGAAAGAAATAGAAAAACTAGTGCACAAGAAAATAAAATAGAGAAAATCAATTAAACCAAATCTGGTTCTTTAAAACGATCAGCAAAATTGACAAAACTTTAGCTAATTTGGGGCCGGCCTGGTGGCATAGTCGTTAGGTGTGCACATTCCGCTTCGGTGGCCCGGGGTTTGCCAGTTTGGATCCCGGGTGCAGACATGGCACGGTGTGGCAGGCCACACTGTGGTAGGCGTCCCACATATAAAGTAGAAGAAGATGGGTACAGATGTTAGCTCAGGGCCAGTCTTACTCAGAAAAAAGAGGAGGATTGGCAGATGTTAGCTCAGGCTAATCTTCCAAGAAAAAAAAAAAAAACCTTTAGCTAATTTGACCAAGAAAAGAAAAGAAGACTCTACTAAATCAGAAGAGGAGATATTACTACCAATCTTACAGAAATAAAATGAATTATAAGGAATGCTGTGAATAATTTTATGCCAGGAAATTGAACAACTTAGCCAAAATGGACAAATTCCTAGAGAGAAACAAACTTCTGAAACTGACTTAAGAAAAACATAGATAATCTGAATAGACATATAACAAGTAATCAAAAAACTACCCATAAAGAAAAGTCCAGACCCAGATGGCTTCACCAGTGAATTCTACCAAATAAAATTGTCGTAACATCCAACAATCAATTGATATAATGCATCATATAACTAGAGTAAAAAGTTGCACTATCATTCCAATAGATACAGAAAAAGCATTTGACAAAATGCAGCACCCTTTCATGATAAAAACATTCAACAAACCAGGACGAGAAGGGAACTTCCTCAACCTGATAAAGGGCATGTATGAAATTCCCACAGCTAACATCATACTTAATGGTGAAAGACTGCATGCCTTCCCCCTAAGAACAGGAATAAGACAAGGATGTTCACTCTTGCCACTTCCACTCAACACTGGAGGTTCTAGCCAGGGCAATTAGCCAAGAAAAAGAAATACAAGGCATTAAGATTGGAAAGGAAAGAGTAAAACTATGTCTATTCACAGATGCCATGGTCTTGTATACAGAAAATCCTAAAGAATCCACTAAAAAACTATTGTAACTAGTAAGTTAATTGATCAAGATTGTAAGATGCCAGATTAATATATAAAAATCAATTGTATTTCTATACACTTTCAAAGAACAATCCAAACATGAAAATAAGAAAACAATTCCATTCGCAATAGCATCAAAAAAACATTTAGGAATCACTTTAACAAAAGAAGTGCAAAACTTAAAAAACTACAAAGTGTTGTTGAAAGAAATTATAGAAGATCCAAGTAAATGGGAAACTATCCCACATTCATGGACTGGAAGACTTAACATTTTTAATTCAGCAACACTCCCCAAAGTAATAAACAGATTCAATGCAATCTCTATCAGGATCCCAGCTGAATTCTTTGTAGAAACTGACAAGCTGATTCCAAAATCTGACAAGGGATCCAGAATAGCCAAACTATACAGAAAAAGAATGATGAAGTAAGAAGACTCATAATTTCCAATTTCAAATCTTACTCTAAAGCACCAGTTATCAAAAAAGTGTGGTACTGGCACAAAGATAGAAATATAGGTCAAGGGAATAGAATTGAAAATCCAAAAATAAACCCATACATCTATAGTCAATTGATTTTTGGCAAGGATGCCAAGACCACTCAATGGGGAAAAATAGTCTTTTTAACAAATTGCTGGGACAACTAGCAACATGTAAAATAATGTAAATATGTAAAATAATGAATTTAGATGCCTACCTCACACCATATACAAAATTAACTCAAAAGGATCAAAGACCTAAATGTAAGAGCAAAAACTATAAAACACAGAAGAAAACATAGAGTAAATCTTCCTGACCTTGGATTTGGCAAAGGATTATTAGATATGACACCAGAAGCATGAGCAAAAGATAAATAAGTTGTACTTCACCAAAATTAAAAACTTTTATGTCAAAGGATACCCTCAAGAAAGTGAAAAGACAACCCACAGAATGGGAAAAAATATTTGCCAATCATACAACTGATAGGCAACTTTTATCGAGAAAATACAAAAAACTCTTAAAACTCAATAACAAAAATGCAAATACCCCAATTAAAAATGGGCAAAGAATCTGAATAGACATTTCTCCAAAGAATATATTCAAATTGCCAATAAGCACATGAAATGATGCTCAACACCTTTAGTCATTAGAAAAATGGAAATCAAAACCACAATGAGATACCACTTCACATCTGCTAGGATGACTGGAATTGAAAAGTCAGCTAAGTGTTGGCAAGGATGTGGAGAAGCATAACCCTTATATATTGCTTGTGGGAATGTAAAATGGTCCAACCACTTTGGAAAATGTGGCTAGTGGCTACTGAATTGGACAGTGCAAATACAGTCTGGCAGTTCCTCAAATGATTAAACATGGAGTTATATGACCTAGCAATTCCACTCTTAGGTATATACCCAAGAGAAATGAAAGCATATGTCCACACAGAAACTTATATACAAATGCTTATAGCAGCATTAGTCATAGTAGCCGAAAAGTAGAAGAAACTCAAATGTCCATTTATGGACAAATGAATAAACAAATGTGGTGTATCCATCCGTACAATGGAATTTTACTTGACTATAAAAAGGAATCAAGTATTGATACATGCTAATGTATAAACCTTGAAAACATTTTGATAATTGAGAGAAGCCAGTCACAAAAGACCACGTACTGTATGATTCCATTCATATGTGCTTTAATTTTCTAGGCCTGCCATAACGAAGTGCACAAATTGGGTGGCTTAACAGCAGAAATTTATTGTCTCAGAGTTCTGGAAGCCAGAAATCTGAAATCGTGGTATCAGGTGGGTCATACTTCCTCTGAAACCTGTAGAGTTGAACTGTTCCTTGCCTTCCCTAGATTCTGGTGTTTGCAAGCAATCCTCGGCATTCCAAGGCTTGCATCACTTCATTTTCTGTCTTCATTGTCACACGGCCATTTTCTCCCTGTGTCTCCACATCATCCTTCCCCTGTACCTGTCTGTGTCCAAATTTCCCTTTTTATAAGGACACCAATCATATTGGATTAGGGGTTTACCCTCCTTCAGTGTGACCTCTTCTTAACTAATTATATCTGCAATAATTCTATTTCAAAGTAAGGTCACATTCTGAGGCACTGGAGGACTAGGACTTCTTTTGGTGGTCACAGTTCAACCCATAACAATGTGAAAATCCAGACTAGGGAAATTGAAAGACAGAAAGTAGATTAGTCCTTGCTTAGGGCTAGAGGGAGTTGCAGGGGGATAGGGCGATGACAGCTAAAGAATATGAGGTTTCTTTTTGAGGTGGTGAAAATGTTCTAAAATTGACTGTGTTAATGGTAGCACATATCTGTGAATATCTAAAAACCATTGAATTATACACTTTAAAAGAGTGAATTGTATGGTATGTGGATTATATCTCAATAAAACTGTTTCTAAAACAAAAGGAAAAATAATATTTTTAAGAAATTGTCCAGTAGGTTTCACTAGACTTTCCAAGGGGCCCATGGCACTTCAAAGAAACATAAGAACACCTAACCCAAAGCTGCTTTAGCAAGGAAAACTTGGTCCCCTAAAGCTGTGCTGTCCAGTATGGCAGCCACATGTGGTTATTTATATTTGAATGTAAATTAATAAATTGAATTAAAAATTCATGCCCACTAGGCACATTTCAAGTGCTCAATAGCCACATGTGGCTAGTGGCTACTGAATTGGACAGTGCAAATACAGGACATTTCCATCGCCACAGGAAGTTCTATTAAACAGTGCTGCTATTGCTCCACTCTGCCCAGATCCAGCTACCACCAAATTAGATAAGGACCAAGTGGATTTCTTACAAAGCTGACTTCAGTATCAATCATAGAGCACTACTGTGCTCTTGGAATTTTAGATACATTATTTCATTTAATCCTCCAACAACATAATGGGGTGTTTCCCATGTAAAAATGAATTCCTGAAGCCAGGCAGACTTCAAATTGAAGCTAAAACCTCCCAGCATTTCAAGAGGTGGGATCAGTCATCAGGGTTCATAAGAAATGAATTGGATGGGCCAGTGCAATAGCGCAGCAGTTAAATTCGCACATTCCACTTCAACAGCCCAGGGTTTGGCGGTTGGGATCCTGGGTGCAGATCTACGTACTGCTTGGCAAGCCATGCTGTGGCAGGCGTCCCACATATAAAACAGAGGAAGGTGAGCACAGATATTAGCTCAGGGCAAGTCTTCCTCAGCAAAAAGAGGAGGATTGGCGGCAGATGTTAGCTCAGGGATTTCCTAAAAAAAAAAAAAGAAGAAGAAATGAATTGGAGATAGACTGGAGAAGTCCTACAACCATAACTGAAATTCTGCTAGGTATTTATGGTGAAATATGTTTGGTAGGAATACCTGAGACTGAATGCTAATTAGAAGATGAATATAAAATGTCATTAATAGGAGGAAAAATAACACAAGCTGATTAACAAAACTGACCTGCTTTGTCTTGCCACTCTGTTCAGATCACTCTCACGTTGTTCGGTTTACAACTGTAGCTGTAACAATAGCAACAACTACAACAACAGCACAACTATACAATTTGGCCAAGATTTAATGAAAAGGTTGTCACTGGCTTATCTGACTGCCAACCTGTGATTTTAAACTTGTATTCTGGCTTTTAAAAACAAATGCATTTCAGGGCTGGCCCTGTGGCCAAGTGGTTAAGTTCACGTGCTCCACTTCGGCGGCCCAGGGTTTCGCCAGTTCAAAGCCTGGGCAGGGACATGGCACTGCTCGTCAGGCCACGCTGAGGTGGTGTCCCACATGCCACAACTAGAAGGACCCACAACTAAAAAAAAATACACAACTATGTACTAGGGGGCTTTGGGGAGTAAAAGGAAAAATAAAAAAATCTTTAAAGAAAATGCATTTCCCACCCTGAAGCCATCTTGTAGACATATTTTCTAGTTCTTTTCTGTTTTACACTGAAATGTGCTCCTTGACATGCATCACAATTTATAAATATTGAAAACAGCCAAAATATGAAACTAAAGTTGGGTACGAATTTGACAATATAAAGAAATCACATCATTACAAGCTTCCAACAAGAAATGTTTATAGTGCATTTATCTCTGTCATTTGGCTTACACTGGCCTCTTCATAGTAACAGTGTTTTTTTGTGAAAGAGTAGCATGGGGATTGTTTTTCAGCAGTTCTTTAGTTAATACCACAAATGCCTGTTCAGACAAGTAATGACGATCCTTAACAATGATTTAACATGTGACTCAGAGATGGACCACCAATGAGAGTCATATATTCTGTTATTGCCAAAACAGTTTTCCATTTTACTGTTTTGTTCTTTAAAAAAGAGAATAGGAAAAGACATATTAATCATGTTTTTTCCTACTTGCAAGACATCATTCTGAGTTTCAGGATTTGAAAGAACTTTATTGATTGGTTAATTTGTGCCAATTTTCTTCTATTGTTGCTTCACATAATACCTTGGTCATAAAGAAGGTGTATAAAGGAGTGATTCTCATCTATAAGAAATAAAGAAAAGGAAGGACTGAATTCACAATTCTTTTCTGAACCTAACGTACATCAAGCATTTGAGCAAGTAATCTCCCTTTCTCTAAATCTTGAAAGAACTCTTTGCAGTAAAGTACATAAAGTGCACTAACCTTAAATGCACCGCTCAATGAGTTTTTCCATACGTCTACACCCGTGTAACTGTGACCTAGATCAGATGACAGCAAACCCTTTGTGTAAAGGCCAGAGAGTAAATATTTTAGCCTTTGCAGGCCATATGGGCTCTGTCACAACTACTCAACTTTGCCTTTGTAGCACAAAAGCAGCCTTAGACAATATGTAAACAAATGGGTGTGGCTGTGTGCCAATAAATATTTATTTAAGGACACTGAAATGTGAATTTCATATAATTTTCACATGTCATGAAATATTGTCTTTTGTTCTTCCCCAATCATTTAAAAGATAAAAATTATCCTTAGCTCCCTAGCCATACAAAAAGTAGGTGGTGGCCCAATTTGGCCCCAAGGCTATAATTTGCTGACCCCTGACCTAGATCAAGATGCAAAGCATTTCCAGTACCAAAGAAGTCTTCCTCAAGCCCCTTCCCTAAGACCCTCCCTGCAGAAGTAACTGTTATTCTGACTTCTATTACCGTTTATTAGATTTGCCTGTTCTTGAACTTCACATAAATGGAATCATCCAATACGTACGCTTTTGTGTCTGACTTCTTTCTTTTGTGTCTGACTCCTGTCTGTGGGATTCAGCCACGCTGTATGTATCAGTAATTCATGTATTATTCTGTATAGTATTCTGCTGTATGAATATATAATTAATTATCCATAATTTATTTATTTGTTCTCCGTGTATACTCAGGTTGTTTCCAGTTTGGGGCTATTATGAACAAAGTTGCTATGAACATTCTTGTACACATTTTGTGATAGACATAAACATTCATTTCTTTTCCCCCTTGGGTTGTGTGTATGTGTGTGTGTGTGAGAATGGTATCTCCAAACTATTAGGTCAGATTGATGGTCAGAACCACTTACAAAACATGGACTTGTGAGACCATCTGAGCCTCTCTTTTTGTTTTCGTTCTTACATGGGAACTATTGCAGCGTCTAGTGTTAGGCGGCAGTGGGAAGCTTCCTGTCAGAATAGGTAAGATGCAGAATTCCCTGGTGAAGTAAGCACCCCGTCCGAAGAGCACAGAGAGGGTTCTAAGACTGCAGTGAGTGCCAGAGACACAGACACTGCAAATGGGATCCATCCAGCCCCTGTATCTCCCTTACATGGGGCATAAACCCAGAAAGCACATAACACTGCAGGACTGCTGAGGGATGTGAATGTCTGGCATTGATCTGGGAAACTGCTGGTCAATTTATCATGTTGATCCCCTGTCAGCCCCAGCTTCAGCTTTGGCTCCCATACTCCTGTAATTGTGGTTCTTAAACAATTAAATTTGGTAAACAAAATAGAAAAAACATATTTTGTACAGTCAGATGAAAATATTTGCCTCTGAGCAGCAGATACTGCTCTTATTAGTGTGCCTCTGAATAGGAGATATTAAAATTTAATTTCCAAGCTATATGGAACACAAAAGAAAAACGTTGAAAGCTTCCAACGTGGGGGAAAAAAATGAGTGATTTCTCTCTTCCCCTATCACCATGATTTTCTTCTTACTCAGTCTTAGCTTTTTTCTGTCTCTCTCAGTTTCTCTGTCCTCCCTCTCAGCTTATTTCTTTGGTCTCTGTGTGTCTCTCTTTGTATGTCTTTCACTCACTCTATTTCTTCATGTGTACCTCTCTCAACTTCTCAGTCTCAATTCTATCCTCTCTCAGTTTCACTCTGTATATGTGTGTCACTGTTTTTCTTTGTCTTGCTGTCTTTCTCTATCACTGTCACTCACTCTATCTCTTTCTTTCATTTCTCTGTGTATGAGTGTGTGTGTTTCCCTGTGTATGTGTATATGTCACTCTCTGTGTCTCTCTTTCTTTGTGTCTTTGTTTGTGAGTATGTCTCTTTGTGTCACATTTGTGTCTTTGTGTGTGTGTCTTTCTGTGGGCATCTCTCTCTCACCACACATGCTCATTCACTCACACACACATACACACAGGCCCGTCTCCTAGACATAGAGAAAACAAAGCAAAGTATTGTGGAACATTGCACCTATTCAGAAAGAAGTGCAGTAAAATGGAACCCGCTAAATAAGAGTGGGAGCACCTTTCACCCTCATTCTACTTGTTCAAATCTCAAGACCAAAATGGTCTAAATGCAAATTCTTATTGAGGTTTTGTCTGAGGCCACTCTTTTTAAATAAGCCAGCAGGGTTAGCCTTAAATATTGAGTAAATATGAGGATGCCCATAGAGTGTGATTTGAGGAAACCCACACACAGTAAAATTTGTCACAGTGCTGTCATGCCATCTTTAGTGATTTCATTTCATAGCCTTCACCATTGCCCTCTTTCCACTTTTCTCCTTGGAAGTGAAAATATTCCTGGGAGAAAGAATGCAATAAAGATATTCACAATGAAATGTTAGTGGCTTGCGAAAGGCAAGAGAAGCTTCTACTGGCCACCTGAGATGGGGTGTGTTTGTGCCTACGTACATGAATGTGTGTTTCTTTTATTAGAGGTGCAAGGGAGTAGAAAATGGAGGTGAGGAAGATGAAAGAAAATTAGGAGACCCACCATCACATGTTGAGTGAACTTGACCAAGTCACTTGGTTTCTGTAGAGCTAAGCTTTCCTAGTCAGAAAGTGTGGGGGAAGAAGTGGTAAGGGAGTAGACTAGATTCCAATCCTCTGGACCTCTGCTTTAATTACTGACTCTCCCCTTTACCATGTTCCTATGTTGAACTTTTAAGCAAGATTTTGATTGAAGAAATTTGAAGAAAAAAATTTGAAAAGAATTACTGCACTAGATAATTTCTAAAGTCCCTTTCTACTCAAAATGTCTCTGATTCAAACCTTAAAGTCCAAAGGTGTGGGACTATCTTCAGAAATTGTGTGCCTCATTTAAGGAAATATGTACTGAAAGGGATGCCAAGTAGTTTCATTAGTCAGTAATTCTTCAATTTTTATATTTGAATGCTTTTGATGTATTCTTTTAAATGACCCTTGGTAATTTTACAGATTTATTCATTCAGACTTGTAAGCAGAAATTTGTAAACAAAATTCCATTTTCCCTTTGCTTTACATTCTAGTGTTAAAAGTGAGCATACCCATAGAAAATATTAGAACCCCAATATGAACAAAAATACACTTAAAATGCAGCTCAGTTTTCTTTTAAACCACTAAACATAAAAGCAAATACCTTTCTGAAAATATTGGCCTGTGTCTATATTACATTAAATTTGATTGTGCCACCACTAAAATATTGTGTTAATTCGGCATTTGCGAAGATAGAGGGGGCCTTTGGAACTTTTTATCTTCCTAAAGTCCGAAAGTCATCATATTCTCACCCTCAATGGTCCCTAGAACATTTCCCTTTAAAATTTGCAGGCAGTGGCTTTCCTTCTGACTCTGCCTTGAAATTTGCCAGGTATAGGTCACTGTTCTTGAACTCAGTAGCCTCACCTCCATTCAGTACACTCTGTTAATGAAGAATTACTGTTGTTCCTTTCCAAGCATGATGTTTGTATGAACCCCAAAGCACAAAAATTCAGACTAGTTAGAAATAGCCTCATGACCTTGTTCAGCAATTTTAGTGGCTTTCAAACAAAGTTAATCCCTTCAAATTTACTTCTAATGGTTTATAAGCAAAGCTGCTCCCTTATCTCCCTAGCTTTGTCCTGCTCAACAATTTCAAGGAACCCTTGCATGAATCCTTTGGGTTAAAGCTGAAGAATCTTACAACTGTAAGAAGTAGTATCTAATTTATGGTTTTTAGGAAAAGTAATAGTTGACCCCTTTAGTAGCTGAAGAAAATCTCCACAAATTTTGCATTATATTTTTATAGCAAGACATAGCTACATTCTGAGTGCCAGAGAAGTCCTCTAAGGCTGCAAGGTAAAGCATGATGGAAAGTCCCCTTTTACTTGTTACCCACATATCTCCACACTGTCAGAGATAGAGGGTAAGGATATATGGGAATTCATGGATCTTGGCCTCCCAATGCTTCAGAAAGACCTCGGTAAAACTTAGCCCCCATTTCTTCCCATTCTTGCTTAATTGTACAGAGCGAAAAATTTTAGGGAGACACGATAAAGGAAGGATGGGGGAGGCTAGTTTGAGTAGACCTGAAGCCTTAATTATAAGCTATTCAAGAAGAAAATAAGTATGGCTGCTTGCTTTCACACATAATAAAGTGAAATAGGCCAAAGAAGGGTTTCCTAGTAGCACTTCCTCTAGGGAACTACTCCCAGAAATTGGGAGAAAGTTTACCTAATTAGCTTAACAATCACACGTAAACGAAGGGGGTGCTTTCAAAGTATTGGACAATGCATGGAAAATTTGTATTTTAAGGAATTTTATAAATTTTTGCAGGAAAATCTAGTTTACTATTGTAATTGGCTTAGCAAATTGGCCTCTTAGAGCATAAAAATAAAGTATGCTGGTTCCTCAATTTTCACTAATTCTAAATGAGTAGATTCCAAACTAAGATCATTTGAGGTTTGACTCTGCTTGCGTCCATTCAATTCTTTCCCCTACAACTTCTCAATCCTACCCTCAAATAATAGGAACTGAACAAGGTTTTCGGGTTATTTTCTTCTTGATAGTAACTCTTGCATAGAAGGGAACCAGAAAAATGGCTATTTTTGTTATTGTTCACCATTACTCCTTTTGGAGAATTGGGTGAACAAAACACTCGTTCTACCTGGCATGTGACATAAGAAAGTGGATCTGAAATGCTGGACCTTTCTAATGAGATTGTACCTGTACCTATGATGAAAGAGCTCTCTTCGCAAGCTAATGGTGTAAACAAGAGAAATATTAGCCTACTTCACTGCAAAGACCTCAGCAGCAAGCATTTATATGCCCAAGCTGAATGTCCTAATTATAAATGAGCCATGCCTATTTGTCAAACCACTTACAGATCTCCGAGACATATAGGTTCGGCTTTTATCCTCTTGTCTTAGTCATTGGGATTACTTTATGTACTTGAAAGTAATGAGATTGCATTTTCTCCCCCCAAATATCCTATCACTCATACTTTTCATTTAAGGCAGACTGACCTTTCTCCCCAATTAGAACAAATTAGTGACGTTTTACTTCATCTCAAAACCACTGAGCCATTGTAAGAGCAGAGTCAATGGTGGGGCCCTAATGGGGCCTTGAAAGATGAGCAGAAGAGAAAGGAACAGAGAGAGCATAAGAAGTAAAGGAAGTGGGGGTAGGAGTGCAAAGGACGGTGACAGTGGGGCGGAGTGGTGGTGCCAGTGGTTAGGAATCAAAGGAAAGCAAAGGGAAATGAGAGTGGGGTGGCCTGGAGACAAGGGAGAAAAGCCTAGGGATTGCAGAGGGGGCAGGGTGTTCAGGCTGATAAAGGAGCAAGAAAGAATGAGCAGGAGACAGGTGTGAGGTGCATTGAGCCTCAGAATGGGAGGAAATGGGGAGGGTGATGAGGGGGCTGTCCCATCTGCTTTTAACTGGCTCCCTTGCTCCTTCTCTATACAGGAAAGAGCTCTCGCTTGCTCACTGGCTCTCGTTCTTTCTGTTTCAGGACCCTTTCTCTTTTATAACGATAGGAATGCATTAGGATAAAGAGGTAGATAAGATGTTGCCCAGAACACTATGCTGTTGTAAAAAGAGGATGGCACTGGAGTCAGACAGTTTTATATTGAATCCACTGTGAGGTCTGGAAAGCTACCTAATCCCTCAGAACCTCACTATCCTCATTCAAAATTAAGGATAAAAGAATACTATTTTCTAAAGTTGTGGCTAGTATGAAATGGAATTACGTGCAGGCAAGTGCCCAGCATAGAGTCTAGCACATGGTCAGGAATCAATAGGTTAACTCTGGATCCTCACACCAACTTTCGCAAATATGCAGAACCATTTCTGACCCTCTGTTTGTACAGAGTAGGCAAACCACTTTGTGGGACGATTTGAGGGACTGAGGGAAGGTTTGCCTTTGGAGGATTTCCTCGCCTCGCCGAACCTGTTAAAATCTCTGGAATTGCATACTAGAGACTAGAGAGTCATTTTTCCTGTTTAAAGTAACATTTGCAGATGGTACTCTTTCACATCTGACCATCCTACGTGCGACAACAAGAAAAACATTTAATTTCTGCTTTGTGCCATATACTTTCTATCCAACCCCGTGCTCCTTAAACAGTGAACACTTAACCCGTGGAGGAAGGGAAAACAACAAGACAGACATGGCACATCTTGGAGCTTTAGTTTTACTTCCAGATTTACGGGAAAGCAATGAAGTAATTTAACTAATACATAATTGCAAACATTATTATTACATTCAAACAAACACAAATACACCATGAAATAGAAAGAACTGTGAGCGAATTTTAAAGATGAAGCATGAACGTGAGACTTCAAAGTTATTTTCCACTGAGACTACTTTGGGAAGTGCTCTCAGACCCTCTACAAGATCAATCTTATTATAGTTAGATAGGCTAACTTGCCATAACAAATAGACCCAAAATTAAAATGCCTCAACCACAGGAGTATTCCTTGTTCACATTAGAGGATAAGGTGAATGTTCCTGGCCAGCAGGTAGCTTTCTTCTATGTGGTGATTCCAGACCCAGGCTACCTCCGGCTCAAGATTCCATTATCCCCTATGCTATTGTTTCTCAAATTTTAATGTGCATTTAAATTACCTGCGGATCTTGTTAAAATGCAGATGGTGATTCTGTAGCTCTAGAGTGGGGGTCGAGATTCTGCATTTCTAATGAGCTCCCAGGGAATCAGATGCTACTGATTAAGGAATGCACTTTGAGAAGCAATGCCATAGAGCAATGGTTGTCAAAAGTTTCTGCACATTATATGGGCCTGGTGAACATTTTAAAATCCAATTATATTGACATAATTTATAAAAAAAAATAAACTGCACCGATTTAAAGGATACATTTCCGCGAGTTTTGAAGTGTACTTACCCACGTAGTTACCGTAATCAAGATATAGATAATTTCCTTCACCACAAAAAGTTTTCTCGTGTCCCTTTATAGTGCCCCTACTCCCATCTCCAGGCAACAACTGATGTACATTGTATCGTTATAGATTACTTTGAGTTTTCTAGAATTTCACATTAATGGAATCATACATTCCAGGCTTCATTCACTTTGTATAATGTTTTGAGATTTATCTATGTCACTGTATGTGTCAGTAATTTGTTCTTTTTATTACTGAGTGGTATTCTGTTGATCAATATACCACAATTTATCTATTCACCCAATAATGGACATTTCGGTTCTTTCAAGTTTTGTGTGATAGTGAATAAAGCTACTATGAACATTCGTGCACAATAGTTTCAGCGAACACGTTTTCTCTTTCCTTTCTTTTTAGCAATTACCTGAAAGTAGACTTGCTAGTTCATATAATAAATGTATGTTTAACTTAAAAGGAACTGCCAGATTTTTTCCAAAGTGGCTTTGCCATTTTACATTCCCCTCAGCAATGTAGGAGAGTTGTGATTGCTCTATATCCTTAGCAACATTTGAAACTGTCAAGCTTTATAATTTTAGGCATTTTAATGGTTGTATATTAGTATCTTATTGTGATCTTAATTTACATTTCCCTAATGACTAATGATGCTGAGCATATTTTCACGTGTTTTTCAATCATTTATTGTTATGTATATTGGCCATTTGCATTTTTTCTTTACTAAACTTCTGTCCAAATATTTTCCTTTTTAAAATAAGTTGTTTATCTTATTATTGAGTCTTAAGGGTGCTTCGTATAGTCTGGATATGTCTTTTTTCAGATATATGGCTTATGAATATTTTCACCCATACTGTGGCTTGCACAGTCATCATTTTCTTTTTCTCAGTGGTGTCTTTGGATGAGCAGACATTTTAAATTTTGATGAAGTCTAATTTATAAATAGTTATGTCTATGGTTATTGCCCTCCATGCCTTTGTCTCTGCCCAGGTTGTGAAGATATTCTCCTATACGTTCTTCTAGAAATTTTGTAGTCTTAACTTTTATATTCCAGTCTATGATCCACTTTGAGTTAATTTCTGTGTGCAGCACAAGGTAAGAATCAAGGTTTGTTTTTTTCCATACAGATATTCATTTTTTCCAGCACCATTTGTTGAAAAGAATTTCCTTTCTCCGTTGAATTACCCTGTCACCTTTGATGAAAATCAATTGACCATATATGTGTGGGGTTATTGCTATACCTTCTAATCTGTTCCATTGATTTACATGTCAGTCCTATGTCAATACCACACTGTCTTGATTACAGTAGTTTATCATAAGTTTTGAAATCAAGTGGTGTAGTCTTCCAATTTTGTACTCCTTTTCCACGGTTGCTTTGACTTCCGCGTTGTTTGCATTTCCACATAAATTTTAGAATCAGCTTGTCAATTTCTACAAGAAAAGCTTGCTGGGATTTTGATTTGGATAATATTGACTTAAAGATCAATTTGTGGGTAATTGACATTTTAACAATATTGAGACTTCAAATCCATAACCAGGGTATATCACTTGGGCTCTATCTCCAGAAATTATGGTACAATTGGTTTGGGATGGGCCTGGCATCAGTATGTTTAAGAAGTACCCCTGGTGATTCTAATCTATAGCCAGTGTAGATAACCTCTGCCCCAAGACCTCCTAGTTATCTATGCATCTAGCCAGAAAGAAAGAAAGAGAAAGTAGGAGAAGTTACAACTGCTTCTTACAAGCTTTGGTTTGGAAGTGTCCAAATCGCTTTTGCTCTCATTCAGTGCCAATACAAACTCATATAGCTGCACACATTTAGATGCAAGAAGTCTTGGATGGGCAGCTGCTTTCAGGGTACAAGTGTACATTATGGAAGGGAAGAATGGGTTTTAGTGGCAAATGAGTAGTCTTTGACGCAACTCTCCTGGATCTCTAGATCACTTAGAAGCATTACTGTATTTTAGTTCATTCAATCCTCTCAACTATCCCTTAAAACAATTTTTCCCAAAATGTGATACGTAGATATACTACATGTGTTACTGGTGTTAAGGGAGATGGTTTTAAGCGGTACACAATTACACAAGTCAAATTGTATGTGTATGTGTAAGTATATATGTATGTATATATAATACATAAACACATATATGTATATATAATATATAATGTGTATATATACATGTATTTAATATATACGTGTATATATACATATACTATACACATACATTTATAAAATAAATATAAGTACTATAGCTTAAGAGGAGACTATTTTAAAAAGTGAGTGGATAGTAAAAAATATGTTAGGTAAATATTAAGTGCTGGGGTTACATTGTGTGACAAAAATCGAGAGGTGATATGTGAATGGCTGAAGTTTGGGAAAACTTTATAATGGGAGGGTAACACTTGAGGTCGCTAGCAGTCTTTATTACCTTAGGAGCAATGAATGAAACAGTGAGTAGACATGGAGGCCACAACCCAGGAACATGGAGGGATTGACAGTGGAATGTCAGCGTTCCCTATCAAATCACAACAGTGGTTCCTAGGCACCCAGCAACAAAATCTTCCCCTAAATTCAACCACAGAGCGATTTCTTATTGCCAAGGCTCAAAGGACATAAAGCCTATGACTCACTGAAGGGAAGTTAGAGCTGTTTCTGGAAAAGGAGTTTTCCCTCTGACTCAAACAGACAAAGTGATTGTCCACTTTACTATCCTCATTCTTTTTTGGAGTTAGTTTGTGTTGGTTGATCTCTTTTGACTTTGGATTTAGTTCATTTTATGCATCTGTGTATTTTTTTGTCTGTTAGCTTGCTTTTTTTTTTTTCTTTTTGAAGCAACAGGTTCTGGAGATTAGCAAGAAGCCAGCAGCAGTAGATGGGGTATTAAGCAGGAGACAGGATTATCGCCATTGTTTTTGGCCCTTACTTCACCTGCCAAATCAAGATAGATGATGAGTATGGGTTCTGCCCCCCAAGCTAAAGCATCTATGATTCTGTATCCTGGCCCTGTCATCTATCAACTTGATGGAAGTTCAGTAAGTCCACAAACTAAACGTGCCACAACTCTCTTCTGACTGATGTTAAATGGGCTACGGGTAGGGCAAAGAGTAGACTAGTTGAAAGAGAAGGAAAAAAGGTTGAGAAGAAGAGAGGGAGAGGATGGGTAGTTGTCATCCAGTTTTTCTAGATCACATCTGCATTGTAAAAAGAGAATTTATCTTGCATACTAATTTAAAATCTTCATCTAGTGTCAAGACTGACATTTTCAATCTCTTTTTACTTTTGTCATATTATTAGGAAGTGATTTGGTGTGTCGGTGGACTCTCTGGAATCCCATAGGAATAAGATCACTCAGTATAAAGGCAACCCACCAAGTGCAACTTGTTCTAAAACTTTTTGGCTTTGAGAAGTGTCATTATCAACCAAAGTACAATGTCAGTCTAGCAGGGGGCAAGTTAGACTGTTGATTAGCAAAACTATGCATTGGCCACCACATACCTTTTCTGTCATCCTTGTTGTAGCCCATTTGAGCAGTGGCTGTTCAGATGTTCTGCATCGTGGCATCTATCCTTTTTACCTGGACTTCTACCATGGATTTTAAAATGGTTTTGTACAGTGAAACAACACAAATATAACCATGGGTCATCCATAGCAAAAGCTATCACTTACTTTTGCCTCATATTCTACCAATCCCTTAAAAGAATACCAATGTGGGTTATAGTAGCTATATCAATTGCATATGGTAAGGATAGTACAAACTAAATCTTGATTATTCATTTGTAAAAGTTACTGATTAAAGACAAGTGGGACAAATAGCTCTCTCTCTCTCTCCCTTTCTCTGCCTTTGGCTTTTCTAGATGAATACACTCAACACAGTCTGCTGCAAACATATAGCAGAAGGCAGTAGTACTGGAATAGAAGAGATATGAATGCCCTCCCATTTGAATCTTTTTTTATCTGGGAAAAGCCACTTTTGAAGATGTACGGAACTAATGTCTCAACACTGCTTTGTGGATGCAAAAGGATGGGAATTGATGGCATGACCATATGACTTTGTTGCTAAGGCAGTCAGGCTACTTAACCACTGAAGAGATCTTTTTTTCTCAAGTCCTGAAGAGTAGAAATGAGAAAGAGAGAGAAACATATGTTTTCAGACACTGAACAACAGAAAGTACAGTATTATAGCTCCTGAGAGAAGAGAAACAAATGAAGTGAACCCTGGCTTTCTGCCTAGAGGCACTTTCCAGAAGATGACGCAGGGAAGGGGAACCCAAGTAGAACATAGTGGTTTCACCGAGTTTAGGACACAGAGATCAATACTCAGGAAGGCTGAGGTAGCTGTGGAAGAGGAAGCTACACAGAGAAAGAACTGTAGGAACCTGCCGAGAGGTACCCTGGAGTGTGTGTCTAAATAATAAGCCTTGCATGCATTAGAGAAAACTCTATGAGGCTGGGCAATGAATGATCAGGGAACTATGAGTTAAATAATTCTCAAAGTTCACATAGAACTAGGAGACATTTAAGTACCTACCAGGCTGAGTAAAGAGGGCTCATTCTGCGCCCAGGGCCCCCGATTGAATAGTAGGGAGCCAAGCAGGGTCATGCCTTGCTAGTAGGCCTAAATTAGCCAAGAGTAAAGTCTATCCTACACCGATCTCACAAACTTAAAATAAAGCCTTGAGAGGATCAAGTTGATGTGCAAATAAGTCAAATGTCTCCCAGAAAAAAGTCCAACAGTCTTTAAAGGAGGACAAGAAGATCTAGCACTCAACAGTGTAACATTCACAATTCCGTCCTCCAATAAAAAAAT
Organism: Equus asinus; assembly: GCF_041296235.1. Classification (NCBI taxonomy): domain Eukaryota; kingdom Metazoa; phylum Chordata; class Mammalia; order Perissodactyla; family Equidae; genus Equus; species Equus asinus. The sequence continues at coordinate 102,355,186 of NC_091820.1, forward strand.
TTATTAAATATACAAAGTAGCTGGAAAATGGGATCCATAACTGGGAGAAAAATCAGTCCAGAGCAATAGACCCACAAATTATGTGATAGAATTAGCCAAGAAGAAATTTAAAACAGCTATTATAAATATGCTCAGGGTTTAAAGGTATACGTGAACATAATGAGAAAATAAATGGAATTATTAAAGAAAGAAACAAATGGAAATTCTAGAGTTGAAAAATACAATATCTAAAAATTTCACTGGATGAAAGTAAAGGCAGGTTAGGTACTACAGAAAAAAAAATAGTGAAACTGAAGAGAAAACAACAGGAACTTTTCAAAATGAAGCACAGAGAGAACAAAGACTGAAATAGAATTAATAAAGAGGAGTTCATAGATGGTCAATCTGAAGAAATAGTATAAGCAAATGGCACAGTGACTTTGATTTTAAGGGTGAAGTGTTGGAGAATGGTAATATTTCAATGTGGTTAGAGCATAGAGAGTGTGAGGACAAGCGCTAGGAGAAGAGGTTATAAAATCAAGTTCAGGGGCGGGCCTGGTGGCACAGCAGTTAAGTTCGCACGTTCCGCTTCTTGGCAGCCCCAGGTCCACCAGTTCAGATCCCGGGTGTGGACATGGCACCGCTTAGGAAAACCCATGCTGTGGTAGGCGTCCCACATACAAAAAAAGTAGAGGAAGATGGGCATGGATGTTAGCTCAGGGCCAGTCTTCCTCAGAAAAAAGAGGAGGATTGGCAGTAGTTAGCTCAGGGCTAATCTTCCTTGAAAAAAAAAAAATGAAGTTCAGGTCTACCAAGAATGACCTTTATACTATATGAAAGATTTTGAACCTTATCCTATGGACAATGGGAAACAATCTAAACTTTTGGAGTGACTGCTTGACATGATCATATTTGTGTTTTAGAAAGGTCAACTTGAATGGATGGTGATTTGCAGGCAGGAGATATCAAAATCAGAGAGACAATCCGTGAGCCTTTTGTAGAAGTCAAGGTGAAACAGGACAAGAGTCCAAACTTGGACAGTGGATAAAAAGAAGAAGGAAAATTCATAACATTTTCAAGTTGAACTGACATTATTTGGTGCTAGGACTTTGAGGAGTATAGAAAGAGGGAGAATGAGGATGCTGAAGAAGAGGAGAATTGCTCCCAGGTATCTGGCTTCAGCAAATGGGGGAATATTGATATCATCTCTGATACAGACAATGCAGCAAGGACATCAACTTAGAGGATATAGTTTTAGACATACTGAGTTTGAAGTTTCCGTGGAACATCTAGGTAGAGTGATGTGCTGGAGATAAGATGGATGGAATTGGGCATCATTCACAAACAGTGGTTGAAGGCATGAAAGTAGATAAAGGTGAAGGAGAAAATGTCTAGATTCATATGAGAAGAGAATCAAAAGTAGAACCATTGGTAATATCAACATGTAATGGTCAGACAGAGAGGGAGTGGCAGGCAAAGAGGTCAAAGAACTAAGAGAGTAATACAGTGGAAACAGAGAGAGAGATTTTCCAGGAGAGAGTGGTAAAGAGTATTAAATATTGATGAGAGGTCAAGTAGTTTATGCTACTTAAGGAAAACAGGACGTTTGATCTGGTCGTTGTTTAACTATTCATCAGTGCCTCTAGTAGAGCTGTTTCAGCAGACAAAAGCAGACATCATATTGCAGTGGCTTGAGTAATAAGTTAGAGACAAAGAAATAGAGCCATTGGGTACAATCTGCTCTTTTCAGGAAGCTTAGCTGTGAAGAAAAGGGAATAAGGTGATAGCTTGAGGGAGAGGCACTCTCGAGGGAAGGGGATTTATTTAAGACATAGAGGACTTGAGCATGTTTGTAGGCAAAAAGGAAAAAGCCAGTGCAAAAAGAGGGGCTGAAGACGTAGAACTAGGTGAGGGGGAATCATTGATGGAGCAATCACTCTGTGTAGGCACATCATGAGTGGAATGATTTGTCTTGAAAAAGCTAAAGACATTTCTTCCTATAAGATGAGAGGAAAGGAAATAAATACAGGACAGTTAGTTTAGGGCACTTTTTTGTTTTTTGCTGAGGAAGATTAGCCCTGAGCTAACATCTGTGCCAATCTTCCTCTACCTTGCATGTGAGTTGCTGCCAAAGCATGGCTGCCAACAAGTCATGTAGGTCCACACCCAGGAACCAAACCCTGGCCACCAAAGCAGAGCATGGAACTTAACCACTAGGCCACCAGGGCCAGCCCATTTATGGCAGGTTTTAATTTCTCTGTGAAGGAGGCAAGATCATCTAATGAGAAATGCATATTTAAGGGTCTTTGGAATAGTGGGATAAATGGTTGTGACAGACACTAGTGACAAACCAAAGAAAAAGAACTGATTAGAACAAAAGCAGAAGTTTTACTGAACAATTTTGAGAGTACATGTGAGGTTGGAAAACTTAACTTCGGAAATGGTGCCCATCAGTGTACTTATGCTATTTTCTGCAGTAGCACTCTGCAACCTAGGATTAAAAGCAAAGAAAATGGATCTTTATATTCATCTAGTCTTGGAGATTTGTAGGGCAGAGGTGATGGAAAGTTAAGTAGGTGTGGAAATTAAGGGCAAAAGTCATGGTGTAAGAAAGGATTGAGAATTTGCCACAGCTTCACATGAAACACAAAGGCAGCAAGGAATGAGCAACTTTGAGAATAGGGAAGAGTCGAGGATTTGGAAGTGTTAAAGGTATTTAAGAACAAGTTTAGTGTTGGTGGGGAACACTGAGAGGAGGAAGATTAGGATGCTTTGATCAGAGAGTGACCTTGGAAAGGGATAGGACACAAAAGAGAGATGGATGAGATATTTATAAAGGGGCTAACAAGGGTAGACTAATGGGCAGAAAGATTAAAGGTGAAGAAGTGGAGAAAGAGCCTGAAGAAAAGGACTGATGAGCCCCAGGTGCACATGACCTCTAAGCTGGGACACTTAAGTCAATGGCCATTATCAGCAGCTGAAGGCCACACACTGGGTCTTCTGGCATTTAAGCCAGGGGTTGGCAACCTTTCAGAACTGGCTTGCCAAGTCAGCATTTATTCACTCTTAATTTCAGACATTGCATGCCAGTAATAAATTTCTCCACTTAGAAACTCTGTTTCTGTGTTACTAAACTGTTGTTCTGTGTGAAGCTATTTTTAAAAGTTTAAAGACTAAGAAGCTACATTTAAAATAAAATTATAAAGCAGATTTAATGAAGTTCCTTTTACATTTTCTCTCATTTTGCCATATTAAGTTCGCTAAATTCCTGTGCATATTTGTATACTCAAAGCTGTTCTCAAACCTATCTCAAACTATTTGTGTCCCAGGCCAGCCCAACTAGCTCCAGAAGTGTTATTATCACAATCTGCGATTATGGCCCAAAAGGCCTGAGTTAGGGCCACAATGGACCAGCACTCGCTCTCTCCTGGGTCTAAAGTTGCTTGAGGTCAGGGGCACAAATGGTAGAGGGAGTGCAGGTGCTGTGCGAGCATAAAAGAGGGAGACCTGGACTGATCTCTGTGACTCAGGAAAGAGCCTCCCTGAGACCTGAAGAGTGAGGAGCATATAGTACCGAGGCCCAGAGCTGAAAGAGCATGTAATGTGTTCAACAAACTGAACAAATCTAGGACAACTGGAGTATAGAGAACTAGGAGATAATGGTGTGAAATGAGACTGGAGAAGTGGACAAGGTTCACAGTTTGAAAGAGAAGTAAAAAAGATGACATCCCTCTTAGTGGTACAGAATGCAAACACAACACTTTAAATTATATATTATTTTGGTCAAAAACAAACTAGACACTGTTCTAAGTGTTTTATAGATATTAACTCATTTAGTTCCTATTCCATGTTATGAGATAAGTTGTGTCATTATCCCCATATTAGAGATGAGGAAACTGAGGAATAGAAAGGTTAAGTAACTTGCCCAAGATCACACAGGGACAGAACTGGAAGTCAAATTCAGAGTCTCTCTTCCTAAAAACTCCACAATACTGCCTTATGCCAATGTAATGTGCATTTTTGGGATAAGCAAATAAGATTTTCTTTAAAATTGTTAGTGGTACTAGGCCGGCCCGGTGGCATAGCAGTTAAGTTCGCACATTCCACTTCAGCGGCCTGGGGTTCACCAGTTCAGATCCCGGATGTGGACATGGCACTGCTTGGCAAGCCATGCTGTGGTAGGTGTCCCACATATAAAGAAGAGGAAGATGGGCACAGATGTTAGCTCAGGGCCAGTCTTCCTCAGCCAAAGGAGGATTGGCAGCAGATGTTAGCTCAGGGCTAATCTTCCTCAAAAAAGAATTGTTAGTGGTACTAATTCAGAGGCAAGAAAATTTTTCAGTGTAGAGCCATTGGACTCTACAACACTCCATGGATGGCCAGAGGCCCAGGAAAATCCACCGAAAGGCGAAAAAGCACACACTTGTATGCATGCACACACACACACAAATTAAATTTTGTTGAAATACATATTTGATTACTTCTGATTGTGGGAAGATGGAATAGATTTCCTTTCTTCTATTTCTTCCAAATAAGTACAAGTAAAGAACCTGGACATTATGTATGAAACAAACAAGAGAAGACTCTGAAATTTACAGAGAAGAAAACAGACTGGCTAGGAAAATTGGGACTCAAAGAATGACATGGTGTTGAGTTTCCTGGGTTTTCCTTTTGCTTCATATATCAGAGACATGGCACTGAAGAAGTCTTCAACTGGGAAATGCCGACAGGTGGAAACCAAAAGTTCCCAACAAAAGTCTGTTCTCTTTAGCCAAATGGCTAGGAAAAGGACAGCCTAGCAAGACAGAAAACATTTTAGGTAATAACTGGTCTACTATAGCCAATCACTACAGAAAAAATGGTGGCTCCACCCCATCCATGCCAGTAAAGGACAAGTAGGGAAGGTACCACTCTATGGGGTCTATAACCAGGCAGCAAAATACCCTCACCAGAGTGGGATCAGCGAAGGCCAACTAGGGACCTGGGACTTTCATCACTGCTAGCTGATAACAAGGTCAAACCCTCATCCCCCATAGTGTCAGTGGAGACTACATGGGGAACCTGGAATTCTATCTGCACTCAGCAGTAATGAGGCACTTCTCTCCCTCCCTGCTTGTGCTGTCAGAGGAGGCCTAATGTAGAGTAAGTTCTTTCAGCATTAACCAGAAGTCATAAGGCCACTCCACTCCATGGTGTAATTAGAATGCCACGTGGAGAGCAGTAATGAATTACCCCTCCGTGCCAGGGAGGTATCAGTAGTAGGGAGCCAAAAATGCCACCCCCACCCAGCAGTAATGAGGATGCCACCCCACTTGAATGTCAAAGAAGGCTGAGTAGGGAAACTAGACTCTACCTCCACCTGGCAGTAACAAGGTTCATTCCCTTTCTCCATCAGAGCAGTGTCAGAAGATGTCAGCTAATGCAGAAGATTTAAATAAAATTCAGACTATCATGTAATAATACCCAAAATATCCAGATTTCAGTAAAAAAATCACTTATTATACCAAGAACCAAGAAGATCTCAAACTAAGTGAAATGATATCACAGGTATTTGCATATGCTCCAGCTCATCAAACTGTCCACATTAAATATGTACAACCCTTTGTGTATCAATTATACATCAGTAAAGCTGTTTTTAAAAAGACAGTCAATAGGAGCCAACACCAAGATGAGAGAAATATTAGAATTACCTGACAAATATTTCAGAGTAACCCTATAAAAATACTTCAACAGGCAATTACTTACATGCTTGAAACAAATGAAAGAATATAGAATCTCAGGAAAGAAATAAAAAGCCTCAGGAATAAACAGAAGATACAAAGAACTAAATGGAAATATGAGAACTGAAAAATACAATAACCATAAAAGAAAAAAATCACCATGGATAGCCTCAACAGCAGAATGGAGGGAATAAAGGAAAGAATCAGCGAACTCGAAGAGAGAATGATAGAAAGTGCCTAATCTGAAAAACAGAGAGAAAGCAATTTGGAAAAAAAAGTGAACAGAGTCTCACATCTAACAGTCACGTCATTGGAGCCTCAGCGAAGAGAATAAAGAGGTCAAGATGGAAAAAGTACTCAAAGAAATAAGGTTTGAAAACTTGCCAAATTTGGCAAAAGATAAAACTAAATATTCAAAATGCTGAGTGAGCTGGCCCAGTGGCACAGTGGTTAAGTTCACACGTTCCACTTCTAGGCAGCCCGGGGTTCGCCTGTTCGGATCCCAGGTGTGGACATGGCACCGCTTTGGAAGAGCTATGCTGTGGTAGGCATCCCATGTATGAAATAGAGGAAGTTGGCCATGGATGTTAGCTCAAGGCCGGTTTTCCTCGGCAAAAAGAGGAGGATTGGCAGTAGTTAGCTCAGGGCTAGACTTCCTCAAAATAAAAAAAAAAAAAAAGCTGAGTGAACCCCAAATGAGAAAACCCCAAAGAAATCCACACTAAGACATGTCATAGTCAAACTTCTGAAAACTTAAAGACAAAGAAAGCATCTTGAAAGCAATGAGAGAGAAATGACACCTTACTTATAGGAGGTAAACAATTTGAATGACACAGATTTTTGTAAGAAATCATGGAGACCAGAAGGAAGTGGCCTAGCTTTTTACATGTACTGAAAGAAAAGCACTGTCAATCCAGATCCCTATATCCAGTGAAAATATCCTTCAGGAAGGAAAGGGAAATCGAGATATTCTCAGATGAAGGTAAACTAAGAGAATATGTTGCCAGCAACCCTACCCTAAAATAACGACTAAAGGAAGTTCTCAAAACAGAAAGGAAACAATAAGAAGAATCTCTCAACTTGAGGAAGATAAAACAAAAGAAAGAGCAAGAATATACATAAATAAACTAGGCTTTCCTTTTCATCTTGAGTTTTCTAATTATGTTTAATGTTGGGAGCAAATATTATAACACTGTCTAATGTGGTTATAAGTGTATACTCCAGTAACCCAAAGTAAGGCAGGAAAAGAAAACACAGAAAGGAAAAACAGAGAGAACAAACAGAAAACAAAAATTAGATAGGCAGACATAAGCCATAACATATCAATAATTACACCAATTGTAAATAGTCTAAGTACACCAATTAAAAGAAAGTGGAAGAATGAATTTAAAAACTTGACCCAACCATATATTGTCTATAAAAAACACATAAATTAAGCCATATAGGCACACTGAAAGTAAAAGGATAGAAAAAGAAAAGATGTATTATGCTAACACTAGTCAAAGGAAAGCAAGAATGGTTATATTAATATCAGATAAAGTAGACTTCAGAGAAAATAAAATTATCAAGGACAGAGAGCGACATGACAAATGATAAAAGTGTCAATCCACCAAGAAGACATAGAAATCTTAAATGTATATGCACTAAATAACAGAGCTACAAAATATGTGAAGCAAAAATTGATAGAACTGAAATAAGAAAGACAAATACAGAATCATAATTTGAGACTTTAACACCTCTCACTCAATAATTGGTAGAAGCACTAGACCAAAAATCAACAGTGACATAGAAGAATTCAACAGCATCATTAATCAATAGGCTCTAGTTAACATTTATAAAACACTCCACCCAATAACAGCAGAATACATATTCTTTTCAAGATTCCACGGAACATTTGCCAAACTAGACCACATCCTGGGCCGTAAATCAAACCTCAACAAATCTGAAAGAACTAAAATCATTCAGGTGTGCTCACTGACCACAATGAAATCAAATTAGAAAACTAACAGGAAAATTTCCAAACAAGTGGAAACCAAAGAGCATACTTCTAAATAACCCATTAGTCAAGGAAGAAGTTTCAAGAGAAATTAAAAATACCTAAACTGAATGAAAATGAAAACATAACATATCTGAATCTGTGAGATGTAGCTAAAGCAATCCTGAGAGGAAAATTTATATCACTAAATGCTTACATTTTGCCTCTCTGGAGAGTTTGCCTCTCAAATCAATAATATAAGCCATACTTCAAGAATTTAGTAAAAGAAGAGCAAAATAAAAACAAAGGAAGCACAGGAAAGGAAATAATAAACATAAGAGCAGAAATTAATACAATTAAAAAGAGAAAAACAATAGAGAAAATCAATGAAACAAAGACCTGGTTCTTTGAAAAGATCAATAAAGTTGACAGACCTCTAGCAAGACTGACAAACAAAAAAGAGAGAGAACACGCCTTACCAGTGTCAGGAATGAAATACGGTATATTATTCTAGACCCTGCAAGACCCAAAGGTATAAGTGAATGCTACAAAAAACCCTACACACTTAGATGAAATGGACCAGTTCCTCAAAATATACAAACTACCTCAACTCACTCAATATGAAAGATAATTTGAATAACCCTATAAACTATTAAGTAAATTGAATTTCTAGTTTTAAAGCTCTCAAAAAGAAATCTCCAGACCCAAATTGTTTCACTGAAGAATTCTACCAAGCAGTTAAAGACGAATTAACACCAATTCTACACAACCTCTTGCAGAAGATGGAGGCTCGTATTATGATGCTATTTTTATCCTGATATCAAGACCAGACAAAGACAGTACAAAAAAGGAAAACTATAGACAATATTCCTCATGAATATAGTTGGAAAAATTCTTAACAAAATATTAAGAATAGAATTTAGCAATACACAATAATAATTATATCCCATAACCAAATGAGAATATTCCAGGGATGCAAGGCTGCTTCATATTCAAAAATCAATCAGTATACTCCACCATATTAACAGGCGAAAGAAGAAAAATCACATGATCACATCAATCTATGCAGAAAAAGAATTTGACTAAATTCAATATCCATTCATGATAATCTCTCTCAGAAAAATAGGAACAGAAGGGAATTTCCTCAACATAAAGAGCATCTAAAAAAAACCTAGAGCTAACATTATACTGAATGGTGAAAGAATGACTGCTTTGTCCCTAAGATCAAGGCATAGATGTCCATTTTCACCACTCTTACTAAACATAATGCTGGAAGCTCCAACCAGTGCAATAAAGCAAGAATGGGATATAAAAGGCGTATGGATTGGAAGAAATAAGAGTTTTCCTTTTTAAAGATGACATGATTGTCTACGCAGAAATTCCCAAGGAATCTACAAAAAAATCTCCTAGAACTAATAAGTTCAGCAAGATCACTGGATACAAGACAAACATACTAAAATCACTTATAGAGTTTCCATAGACTAGCAATGAACAAAAATACAATATCATTTACAATTGTTCAAAAAATGAAATATTTAGGTATAAATCTAACAAAATATGTACAGAACTTGTATTCTGAAAACTACAAAAAGCAGATGGAAGAAATCAAAGATCTAAATAAATGGAGGGACATGTTTTCATGGATTGAAAGATGCAACATAGTAAAGATGTCAATTCTTCCCAAATTAATATACAAGTTTAACATAATTCCTCTTAAAATGCCAGCAAGATTTTTTGTAGATATAGACAAGATCATTCTAAATTTTATTTGGAAAAGCAATAGAACTGAATAGCTAAAACAATTTTGAAAAATAAAGTGGGAGGAATCACTCTACGCAATTTCAAGACTTAGCGAATAGCTACAGTAATCAAGATTGTGACACTGAAAGAGTGATAGGCACATCAAATGATGGAACAGAATTGACAACCCAGAAATCCACCCACACATATATGCCCAATTGATTATTGACAAAGATGCAAAAGCAATTCAGTGGAGGAAGGATCCTTTCCAACAAGTGGTACTGGAGCAAGTGGACATCCATAGACAAAAACACTACAAAGAACCTTGACTTAAGTCTTATACCTTCTACAAAAATTAACTCAAGATGCTTTATGGACTTAAATGTACACTGTAAAACTTAAAACTTTTAGAGAAACACATGGAAGAAAATCTTCAGGATCTAGGGCTTGACAAAGAGTTTGTAGACTTGACGCCAAAAGCACAATTCAAAAAAGGAAAAATTAATAAATTAGGCCTCATCATATTAAAAATATCTTGTTCTGAGAAAGACTCTGTGAGGAGGATGAAAGCACAAGCCACTGACTGGGAGAATATGTTTGCAAATCAAATATCCAACAAAGAATTCATATCCATAATATAGAATGAGTTCTCTAAACTCTACAGTAAACAAACAAATAATCCAATTTGGAAATTGGCAAAAAAAAAAGAAGAAATTTTTTTTAGTTTAAGTTCTTTTTATTTAGTCTATGTTCTTTTTTAAAAAAAATTTAAAAATTTTTTTAATTGCAGTAACATTGGATTATAACAATATATAGCTTTCAGATGTACATCGTAATAAATTTCGAATTCTGTGTAGATTACATCATGTTCACCACCCAAAAACTAATTAGAGTCCATCCCCTCACATGTGAGCCTAATCACCCCTTTTGCCCTACCCCCCTTCCCTTATGGTAACCACCAATCCAGTCTCCATTTCTATGTGTTTGTTTGTCATTGTTTTTATCTTCTACTTATGCGTGAGATCATACAGTATTTGACTTTCTTCCTCTGACTTATTTTACTCAGCATAATACCCTCAAGGACTGACTGAAGAGGATACGCAAATAGAATACAAGTACATGAAAAGATGTTCAACATCATTAGCCAGTAGGAAAATGCAAATTAAAACCACAATGAGATATCACTACAAACCCACAGGAATGGCTAAAACAGAAAATAGTGACATAAAATGTTGGTATGGATGCAGAGAAACTGGACCACTCATACGTGGCTTGTGGGAATGCTACAGTCACTTGGAAAACAGTTTGAGAGTTTCTTAAAAACCTGAACATGTAACTACTATATGACCCAGTTATCATGTTCCTGGGTTTCTATCCCAGAGAAATGAAAACTTATATTCACACAAATCCTCTACACAAATGTTCATAGCAGCTTTATTTGTAATAACCAAAAAGTATAAATAACTCAGATGTCTTTCAATGGGGGGAATGGATAAACAAACTATGGTACATCCATACCACAGAATACTGCTCAGGAATAAAAAGGAACAAACTATCGATACATGCAACACCCTGGATGAGCCTCCAGAGAACTATGCTAAGTGAAAAAAACCAATCCCAAAAGGTTACATACTGTAAGATTCCATTTACATATTTTTGAAATGACAAAATTATATAAATGGAAAATAGATTAGTGGTTTCCAGAAGTTATGGAAATGTGGGGCAGGAGGGAAGTGAGTGTGGCAATAAAAGGGCAACATGAAGAATCCTTGTGGTGATAGAAATATTCTGTATCTTGCCTACACAAATAAGATCCTGCAATATTGTACTATAGTTTTGCAAGATGTTACCATTAGAGAAAACTGGATAAAGTGTGCTTTGGATCTCTGTATATTATTTCTTATAGCTGCATGATTACCTACAATTATCTCAAAATAAAAAATTTAATTGAGGGGGCCAGCCCCGTGGCCAAATGGTTAAGTTCGCGCTCTGCTGCAGCGACCCAGGGTTTCAGCTGGTTCAGATCCTGGGCACAGACATGGCACTGCTTGTCAGGCCACGCTGAGGCAGAGTCCCACATGCCACAACTAGAAGGACCTCCAATTAAAAAAAATATACAACTATATACTGGGGGAATTTGGGGAGAAAAAGCAGAAAGAAAGATAAAATTTAATTGAAAGAGACATTTGAATTGTTCAATGACCATTAAAATGAAAGATAAGTATTAGGAACATCAAAATGTATTCCATAAATACAACAAATATTTTAAATATTTTATTGCCATTGCTGTTATGCCCTTGGATACTCTGTAATCTTCAAGGTGTTACCTCTTATTACTTTCTTTTGAAATTCTGAGTAGAGCATTAATCACTTTTATAGGTCTCTTAATCTTCCTTTAGATTTTCAGTTTCCTGAAAAATAGCCACATCACAGCAAAATTTTCTCTAGGGTGCAGCAACAGGGATCAGACAAACATTGCCTTGAGAGCTAAATATAATGAAAAGAAGGCTGACCTGGAACTTAAGAAACTGCATCTAGTTCCAGTTCTGTCACTAATTAGCAGAGTAATCTAGGAAAGTCTACTTATTCTCTCTGGATCTCAGCCACCTCATCTGTAGGTGAATGATCTCTAAGGAACCCTTTAGCCCTGATATTCTAGGAAATCAAAGGGAGGGTGCCCTGGGGAAGAGAATTTTCCCTGCCCTGAGCTAATTGGACTAGCTGTGCGAATGCCACTCCAGTTTTTAAATCCTATAATGGCTACCTCCTCTCCAGAAGCCACTGTGGTTTTAGGACCTTTTCTGTCTGCTGGGGATAGTTGACCAAAATTTGCAGATATGATATTTTGTGTAAATGTTAGGGAAAAAATCTTGGACATCCCAGGAAAGGCCGTCAGGTGAGATAAGAATTTCATGCCAGCCAGATATGTGGTTGATTCAGAGCTCTGTGCCAATCACAATGAAAAGTTCAACACAGAGGCACCAAGGAAGAGGCTAGATGCCTTGAACCAACACCAAAAGAAAAGGTCTCTGTGTGCCAAGATCAAGAAATGCCTACTGAGTGGCATCGTCAACCTGAGGCTACTGAAATTTGACCTAGGACCCAGATAGATAAGGATCCTGCTTCACCAGTGACCCAGGGAATAGACAAGTAGATTGTGTATTGTGTGTGTGTGTGTCTGTGTGTGTGTTTGTGCGTGTGCGTGTGCCTGTATGTAGGGAAGGAAAGCAACTGGGCAGAATGATCATACGTAATATCACGTATGATTAACAGCCTCCTAATTGACCTCCTCAATCTCTCCTTATTTCAATGCATCTTTCATATTGCCATCAAATTCATTTCCTAAATCCCATATCAGATTGTCTCTTTTTGCTCAAAAGTTTTCAGCAGCTTCCCACTACATTCAGAATAAAGTCTTAACTATCTAGCGTGGCTTTTGGCACTTTCCTAGTTTTCACTTCAACCTATCTAATCCAAATTTTATCTGCAATTATAGTTTAACTATCTATCCCATACTACTCTCTGACCCAACCACGTGCTATTCCACAAATAACTTGGCACTCCCAACCTATGCCTTGTTGCTTTCCCATATTTCTTCCCCTACTGCAATTTGACAACCCCTTCCTTTATTAAGTCTTACTTGACCACTCCAGTTGGTGCAGATTTCCTTCTTCTCCTGAACTCCTACAGCACTTTGCATCTACTTTGGAAGGAGGGGAATTAATCATCACCACTGGCTTTGAACATCTTCTTATCTTACAAATTATTTCTCCCAGCCTCATTACTTCACAGAGAAATGTTGGTTTTGATTTCACTTTCCAAGGGAGTATGTAACTGTCTGTTCAACCTATGAAGGCAAAGGCAGACCCTCATACTATTTCACATGCTCTATAGTGGTAACAATGCTGTGCACTCAAAGGACCCTCAAATTTTACTGATTTTACATTGCTGACTAGCTGTTGAATGAGTCCCTTCCTCTCCATCCTCCTTAGCTCAAGCCCTCCTCATCTCTGTCAGGAACCACCGCAACAGTCTCTTCAGTGGTTTCTGGGATGATCTGGCTTTCTAAGTGTGATCAAGACCGATTTCTTCTCCCAAAATAAACCCACAAAATCATTCCCTAAAGAAAAGATCCAAGACCTTTAAGGTGGTATAAAAAGAAAACCCACTGTAAATATTTGCAGACAAAAGCCGAAGATGTATGAAACTGGGCATGGGAGTGGAGATAGGGGAAGTGTTTGATATTCTGTCCAGCCCTGGAAAACATGGCTGGGTCATGACCTTTCCAGAGGGAAAGAGTAGCAGTAATTTGAGACCTTAAAAACACTGCCTACTAACTAACTAACTAATTAATGCTTGAGCTGTATGGGTAAGTATTTGAGTTGGACTGTGGAGGCTGTACAATTCTAGCTATAAATATCAGCAATTTAACTATTCTTTTGTTTTTTTCTTTATCTTTTTAACATATTTATTGAGATATAATTGACATACAATAAACACCACATATTTAAAGTATATATATATAGTATATATAAAATATTTTTATACATATTATATATATAAAATATCCATGAAAGCATCACAACAATGGAGATAGTGAATATATCCATAACCCCAAAAGTTTCCTCTTGGTTCTTTGTAATCCCTCCTTCCTACTCCTCCTCTCACAGACGACCTTTGATCTACTTTCTGTCACTAAAGATCAGTTTGCATTTTCTAGAGATTTATATAAATGGAATCATACAGTATGTACTCTTTTTGGTCTGGCTTCTCTCACTAAGCATAATTATTTTGAGATTCAAATATAATGTGTATATATCAATAGTTCACTCATTTTTACTGCTATGTAGTATTCCATTGCATAGATACACTGGAATTTATTTTTCCATTTACCTGTTGATGGACACTTATGTTGTTTCCAGTTTTTTGGCTATTGCCAACAATGCTACTATAAATATTTATATACAAGTCTTTGCAACGATATAGGCTTCCATTTCTCATAGGTAAATAGTCGGGAGGAGAATAACTGGATCACAAGGTAAATGTACACTTAATTTTTAAGAAACTGCCAAGTTGTTTTCCAAACTGGTTGAAGCATTTTACCTTCCCACCAGGAGTATATGAGAATTCCAGTTCCTCCACATTCTTTCCAACACTTACTATAGTCAGTTTTTAAAATTTTAACCATCCTAATATTGTGTAGTGGTATCTCATTGTGGTTTCAATTTCCCTTTCCCTAATGACTAAGATGAGCATCTTTTCATGTGTTTATTTGCCATCGCATATCTTCTTGGGAAAAATGTCTACTCAGACCTTCACCTATTTTTTAATTGAGTTGTTCATTTTCTTATTGTTGAGTTTTGAGGATCCTTCATATATTCTGGATACAAGTCCTTTATCATATATATGCATCACAAAGATATTCTCCCAGTTGGTGGCTTGTCTTTTCATTCTCTTCACAGTGTCTTTCACAGAACAGAAGTTTTTATTTTTAATTTTGATGAAGTCCAATTTATCAGTGTGTTCTTTTATGGATTGCTTTTGGGGTCATATCTAACAAATATTTGCTTAGCCCAAGAACACAATGATTTTATCCTATGTTGACATCTGTAAGTTTTATAGATTTTGATTTTATGTTTGGGTCTCTGATCCATTTTGAGTTAATTTTTGTATATAGTGCAAAACATGGATCGAAGTTCATGTTTTTGCATTTGGATATCCAATTGTTCTAGCAACATTTGTTGAAAATATTCTCCTTTCTTCAATGAATTGCTTTGTATCTTTGTCAAAAATCAGTTGTCCATATACGTGTGTGTCTATTTCTGGATTCCCTTCTGTTACATTTATCGTCCATCTTTATAGCGATACCACACCATCTTGATTTTAGTAGCTTTATAACAACTCTTGAAATCAAGTAGTGTTGGTCTCCCAACTTTGTTCTTCTTTTTAAAAGTTATGTTAGCTGTTATAAGGCCTTTATATTTCCATATGAATTTTAGAACCAGCTTGTCAATTTCTACAGAAAAGACATCTGGGATTTCAGTTGGGAGTGTGTTGAATCTATAAATCAATTTGGGGAGGACTGATAGCAATGCTGAGCCTTCTGACCTTGTGAACAAAGTGTATTTCTCCATTAATTTAGGTCTTTAATTTCTATCAGCAACATTTTGTGGTTTTCAGAGTGCAGGTTTAGGGTATCTTTTGTCAGCTTTATCCCAAAGTATTTAGTATTTTTTATGTTATTGTAAATTATTTTTTTACACTTTAATTTTCTGCTCACCATTGCTAACATATAGAAGTACAATTGATTTTTTTATTGATCTTGTATCCTACAACCTGGCTGAACTCATTTATGAGCTCTAATAGTTCATTTGTGAATTCCTTAAGATGTTATATATGCAAGATCATGTCATCTGTGAAAGAAAAGAAAGTTACTTCTTCCATTTCAATATGGATACTTTTTATTGTTTTTCTTGTCTTATTGCACTGATCAGAAACTCTTTTCAATGTTAAGCGAAACTGGTGAGAGCAAACATTCATGTCTTATTCCTTATCTTAGGTAAAAGTTATTCTCTTTCACCATCAAGCACAGTATTAACTGTGGGTTTTTTATAGAAACTATTTATCAGATTGGGGAAGTTCCCTTCTAGTCCTAGCTTGTTGAGTGTTTTGATCGTGAATGGTTATTGGATTTTGTCAAATGATTTTTCTGTGTCTATTGATTGTCATACGGTTTTTCCCCTGTGTCCTCTTGCCATGGCGTAATACGCTGATTGATTTTAGTATGTCGAACCAAGCTTGAATTCCTCAGATAAATCCCACTTGTCATGCTGTATAATCTTTATATATATTGCTGGATTTGATTTGCTAGTATTTTCTTGAGGATGTTTCTGTCTATATTCATAAGGGATCTTGCTCTCTAGTTTTCTTATGATGTCTTTTCCTGGATTTGATATAAAGGTAACACTGGATCTATTGAATAAGTTGAAATGTATTCCCTCCTCTTATTTTTTGGAAGAGTTTGTATAGAGTTGGCATTAATTCTTTTCTGAATATTTGATAGAATTCATGAGTGAAGCCATCTAAGCCCAGAGTTACTTTTCTGGCAATGCTTTTAACTACAAATTCAATTTCTTTAATAATTATAGGGCTACTCATGTTATCTATTTACTTTTTATTAAGCTTTGTTAGGTTGTGTCCTTCAAGAATTTGTTCATTTTATCTAAGTTGTCAAATTTATTGGCTTAAAGTTGTTAAAATATCCCCTTAATACATTTTTAATATCTGCATAATCTCTAGTGACGTTACTTCTCCCATTCCCAATATTGGTTATTTATTTCTTCTTTCATTTTTTCCTGATCAGATAGGCTAGCAGTTTCTTAGTTTTCCTAAACTTGTAAAGAATCAGCTTTTGGTTTCATTGATTTTTTTTCTCTATTTTGTTTTTGTTTTCTATTCCATTGATTTTTGCTTTGATACTTATTTCCTTTCTTTGGCTTGCTTTGGTTTACTTTGCTCTTTTTAGAAAAATAATCTGTGGTCATTGGTTTGAGAACTTGTTTCTTTCTAATATAGACATTTAGTGCTATAAATTTCACCATAAGTACTGCTTTAGTGTTATCCCACAAATTCTGACACGTTTTCACTTTCATTCATTTAAAATATTCTTAAATCTATGTTCAATTTTCTTCTTTGACCCATTGATTATTTAGAAGTTTGTTATTAACTCTTCAAATATCTGGGAGGACTTTATAGAGGTCATTCTGTCATTGATTGCAAATTTAGTTCTATTGTGGTTAAAAAAATCTGGTTGGTATGACTTAAAACTTTTTAAATACATTAATATTTGTATTGTGGCCCAGAATATGGGGTATCTTGGTAAATGTTCTGTGAACATTTACACTTAAAAATAATGTGTATTCTGCTGCTGTTGGTGCAGTATTCTATAAACGTTAGTGAGGTCAAGCTGATTGATTGTGTTTTTCAAGTCTACTATATCCTTTCTGATTTTCTTTTTGTTTAGTCATACTGAAATCTTATACTATAATTGTGGATTTTCCTATTTCTCCTTGGAGTTTTATTGTCTTTTTTCTTCATGTATTTTGAGTCTGTTATTAGGGACATAAACGTTTAGGATTGTTATGTGCTCTTGGTGAATTGACCTCTTTATCATTATGTGATAGGCTTCTTTATTTCTGGTAATTTTCAGCCACTGTTTCTTCAAGATACTTATTTAGTTTCTTTTGGATGTATACCTAGAAGGGAGATTGTTGGATTATATGGTAGTTCTATTTTTAATATTTTAATAACCTCTATACTTTTTTCCATCATTGCTGTACTAATTTACATTCTCACTAACAGTATACAAGTGTTCCCTTTTCTACACATCCTTGCCAACACTTGTTTGTTGTCTTTTTGGTAAAAGCCATCCTAACAGGTATGAGGTGATATCTTATTGTGCTTTCGATTTGCATTTCCCTGATAATTAGTGATGTTGAGGGCCTTTTCATGTACCTGTTGGCCATTTGTATGTCTTCTTTGGAGAAATGTCTATTCAAGTCCTTAGCCCATTTTTTAATTGGGTTGTTATTATTATTCGCTACTGAGTTATATAAGTTTCTTATATATTTTGGATATTAACCCCTTATCAAATGAATGGTTTGCAAATAATTTCTCTTATTCCACAGATTGCCTTTTCATTTTTTAATGGTTTCCTTTGCTGTGCAGAAGCCTTTTAGTTTGATGTAGTTCCACTTGTTTAGTTTTGCTTTTATTGCCTGTGCTTTTGGTGTCATATCCAAAAACTCGTTGCCAAGATTAATGTCAAGGAGCTTTTTACCTGTTTTCTTCTAGGAGTTTTATGGTTTCAGATCTTACAGTTAAGTTTTTAATCCATTTTAAGTTAATTTTTCTGAGTGGTCTAAGAAAAAGATCCAATTTCATTCTTTTGCAAATATTGCAATATTGGGAAAATGTCCAGTTTTCCCAAAATCATATCCTTCCTCCATTGTGACACCCTTGGCAAGGACTACTTGATCATATAGGCATGGGTTTATATCTGGGCTCTCTATTCTGTTCCATTTGGCTATGTTACTGTTTTAATGCTAGTATTATACTGTTTTGATTATTGTAGCTTTGTAATAAAGTTTGAAGTCAGGAAATGTGATGTCTTCAGCTTTGTTCTTTCTGAAAACTGCATTGACTATTCAGGGTCTTTTGTGGTTCCATACAAATTTTAGTATTTTTTTTGTATTTCTGTGAAAAATGCCAATGGAATTTTGATAGGGATTGCACTGAAGCTGTACATCACTTTGGACAGTATGGACAGTTTAATATTATTAATTTTTTCCTTCCACGAACACAGGATATTTTTCCATTTATTTGTTTCTTCCTCAATTTCTTTTATCAATGTCTTATAGTTTTCAGTGTACAGGTCTTTCCCCTCTTTGGTTAAATTTATTCCTAATTGTTTGATTGTTTTTGGTGCTGTTATAAATAGGATCGTTTTCTTAATTTCATTGTAAGTGTTTAAAAATACAACTGAGTTTTTAAATTGATTTGTATTCTGTAACTTTACTGAATTCATTATTAATTCTAAGAGTGTTTTTTATGGAGTCTTTAGGGTTTTCTATATATGTGATCATCTAATCTGCAGACAGAGACAATTTTACTCTTCCTTTTCTGATTTGAATACCTATTTCCTTTTCTTGCCTACTTGCTCTGGCTAGTACTTTCAGTGCTGTGTTGAATAGTAGTGAGAGTGCGCATCCTTGTCTTGTTCTTGATCTTAGGAGATACACTTTCAGTTTTTCACCGTTGACTTTGATACTAGCTGTGGACTTGTCATATATGGCCTTTATTATGTTGAGGCACATTCCTTCTATACCTAATTTGTTGAGAGTTATTGTCATAAAAAGATATTGCATTTTCTCAGAGGCTTTTGCTGCATCTATTGAGATGACCATATGATATTTATCCTTCATTCTGTTAATGTTGTGTATCACATTTATTGATTTGCCTATGTTGAACCATCCTTACCTCCCAGGGATAAATCCACTTGATCATGGTGTATGATCTTTATAAGGTGCTGTTGAATTTGGCTTGGTAGTATTTTGTTGGGGACTTTTGCATCTATATTCATCAGAGATATTGGCCTGTAATTTTCTTTTCTTGTAGTGTCCTTGTCTGGCTTTGGTATCAGGTAACACTAGTGTTGTAAAATCAGTCTGGAAGTGCTCCCTTCACTTCAATTTTTTGGAAGAGTTTGAGGAGGATTGGTATTAATTCTTCATTCAATGTTTGGTAGAATTGACCAGTAAAGTTATTGGGTTCTGGAATTTTCTTTATTGGGAGGTTTTTGATTACTGATTAAATCTCCTGATTAATTATTGATCTCTTCACATTTTCTATTTCTTCAGGATTTCCTCTTGGTAGGTTGTACATTTCTAGGAATTTATGTATTTCTTCTAGGTTACCCAATTTGTTGGCATATAATTGTTCATAGTAATTTCATGATTCTATTTCTGTGGTATCAGTTGTAATGTCACCTCTTTCATCTCTGATTTTATTTATTTGAGTTTTCTCTCTGTTTTTCTTAGTCTAACTAAAGACTTATCAATTTTGTTTATCTTTTCCAAAAAACAGATCTTAGTTTTGTTGATCTTTTCTATTATTTTTCTTGTCTCTATTATATTTATTTCTGCTTGGATATTTGCTGTTTCTTTCCTTCCACCAAATTTGGACTTAGTTTGTTCTTCCTTTTCTATTTCCTGGAAGTGCACAGTTAGGTTGTTTATTTGAGATCTTTCTTTGCAGGCATTTATCACTGCACACTTCCCTCTAAGACTGCTTTTGCTGCATCCCATGAATTTTTGTATGTTGTGTTTCCATTTTTGTTTGTTTCAAGATGTTTTTAATTTCTCTTTTAATGTCTTCTTTGACCCATTGGTTGTTCAAGAGTATGTACATACTTGTGCATTCTCCAGTTTTCCCTGTTACTGATTTCTAGTTTCATATCATTCTGGTTGGAAAAGGTATTTAGTGTAATTTCAGTCTCCTTAAATTTGTTAAGACATGTCTTGTAACCTAATATATGATCTACCCTTGAGAATGTTCCATGTGCACTTGAGAAGAATGTGAATTCTGTTGCTATTGGATGGAATGCTCTGTATATGTCTGTTAGGTCAATTTGGTCTACAGTATAGTTCAAGTCTAATGTTGCCTTATTGATTTTCTCTCTGGATAATCTATCCATTGTTGACCATGAGGTATAGAAAGCCCCTACAATTATTTCATTGTTATTTATTTCTCCCTTCAGATTTATTAGTATTTGCTTAATATATTTAGGTGCTCCAATGTTGGGTGAATATATATTTACGATTGTTACATAGTCTTAATGAATTGACTCCTTTGTCATTATATAATGACCTTCTTTGTCTCTTGTTACTGTTTTTGACTTAAACATGTTTTGTCTGACATAAGTATAGCTACCCCTGCTCTCTTTTGGTTTCCATTTGCATGAAATATCTTTTTCCACCCCTTCACTTTGAGTCTATGTGTATTTTCAAAGTAAGTCTCTTGTGGGCAGGATATAGTTGGGTTTTGTTTTTTTAGCCACTCTTTGCTTTTTGATTGGAGAACTTAATCCATTTACATTTAAAGTAATTATTGATAGATAAGGTCTTACTAATACCATCTTATTGTTTTCTGGCTGTTTTGTAGTTCCTTTGTTTCTTTCTTCCTCTCTTGCTGTCTTCCTTTGTGAATTGATGATTTTCCGTAATGGTATGCTTTGATTTCTTTCTCTTTATCTTTTGTGTATCTATGGTAGTTTTTGCTTTGTGGTTACCATGAGGCTTACATAAAGCATCTTATGGTTATAACAGTCTATTTTAAGCTGATAACAACTTAACTTTGATCACATTCAAAAGCTATTTTGAATTTTGTGTCGGATAGATCACAGATCTTTATTTCTTTGAGGTCAGTTACTAGAAAATTGTGTTCTTTTGGTGGTGTCATATTTCCTTGATTTTTCATGCTCCTTGAAGTCTTGTGTTCCTGTCTTTGCATTTGAAGTAACAGTGACCTCCTCCCATCTTTATTAACTGGCTTTGGGAGAGAAATACCTTTCACCAGTGCTGCTAGGGATTCTTAGGCTTTCTCAGACATTTTCTATGGATACACCTTCTTCACACTTTTTGTTCCTCTTGAGGCGGAATTCTTAAGATTTTACACCTTCTCTTGATCCTGCAAACCCAGGTTGGGTACTAATGATCTCCCATTTTCTTTTTCTAGGGTAGTGCTAAATGCTCAAGTTTGTGTACTTTCTTCCAATCCCACAGAGTTGGGCTGGTTTTTAGTGCATACTCACTAGTCATTTGCAAATGTTCACACTTGCCATCCTAGTGTGCACCAGGAGTCAGCCACAGGGTGGGGATGGGGTGTGTGTGTGAGGTACATGGAGCATTGGGGGTACCTGGGAGCCAGTTGGGGAGATCCACAGGCAAGGTGTCCTCAGTAGTTCTTAGGGTGGGCTTCCTGATGGAGTTCGTGAAGTAATTAGTAGCATCTGTGTCTCTCTGAAGCCTTCTGAGGACTCTAGCTGGTGTTCTCCCAAGCCCCTCCCTGCTGCACAGTTGTGCAGCATACCTCAGTATTCTTGGGGTGTGAGAAAGGAGTGAGTCTCTCTGGTGGCATGCCACACAGCTAAGGAAGCTGGGTGCCCACGCACACATTCTCACTTCCCCATGGGAGAAATTGCAGGCTGAGAAGTTCTCTCTTGGCACTGGTCTGTGTGACTTTGGGCATGGGGCAGTGAGGGTAAAGTGAAACTGTTCCTCTTCCACTCTTCGATGTGTCCAGTCTTAGATTTTCTTTGCTCCAATAGTGTGCTGGAACTTCTTTGCTGGACTCCTGGACTTCCACAAAGACATTCTTGTCATGAATGATTGTCAAAATTGGTGTTCTTAGGAAGAAAGACAGTAAAAAGTCCTATTATGCCATTTTACTGACATCATTCTTCCTGAATATTTTTGTATTTCAATAAATATTCCTGAGCTTTTTTCTGGGATGCAGTTAAGTTACTTGGCAATAGTTTGATCATTTCATGTCTTGCTTTTAAGATTGGTTAGGCTGGTCCAGAGCAGTCAACGTTCAGTCTAGGACTAATTATTTCTCCACTACTGAGGAAAGCCCCATCTAAGAACTCTAAACAATGCCCCATGGATGATGAGGTTTTCTGATCTGGTTGGTAGAAATAAGAATTTTTTCTACCTTATATGAGTGCTGAGTACTGCTCCTTCTAATCTTTTTGAATGGATCTTTCTACCAGCATATGGTAGTTTCTTCACATGCACATCTTGATCAGTATTCTTCTGATTACTAGAGAGGAACCCTCCACAGATCTCTGGAGTTGTCTCTCTGTGTGTCTCTCCTCTCTCTGGTACTCTGTCCTGCAAACTCTAGCCACCTTGTTCTCCCTGGACTCTCAACTCCATCTCCTAAATTCAGGAAGTCTGATGGTTCTACCTGGGTTCCCACTTCCAGAGCTGCAACATGGAAACACTCTCAAGCAGTAAGCTCTTGATCAGGAAATCTTGGTGCTCACCTCTTTTATTTCTCAGAGATCAGTATCCTTTACTGCTTGATGTTCAATGTCCTAAAACTATTGTTTTATGTATTTTTTCTGGTCTTCTATTTGTTTCAGACAGGACTTATAGTAAGTCTGGTCCCTGCTACTCCATCTTTGCTAGATATGTACAACTTTAACTACTTTTTAATACCAAGATTTTTTATATAATACAAGCTAAAAGAAGATTCTGTTTTTCACATACACTTGTTTAAATTTGCCCTTAATGTAGTATAGAGGTTAAGAGCACAGTTCTATAGCCACAATGCCTCAGAATCCCTTTCTACCCTTTGCTACTTGTTTGTCCTTACACGACTTATTTATGTCTTAGCTTCCTCATCTGTAAAATTGGAATGATACTAGTACATACATAACAGAA
The DNA here is from genome assembly GCF_041296235.1 of Equus asinus. Classification (NCBI taxonomy): domain Eukaryota; kingdom Metazoa; phylum Chordata; class Mammalia; order Perissodactyla; family Equidae; genus Equus; species Equus asinus. The sequence goes on from NC_091820.1 coordinate 102,378,606, forward strand.
TTGCTTTGAGGGTTAAATGAGATATTAATATGGGTAAAATGATTACAACAATCAGTGCTTAGCCCAGAATAAACACTCGGTAAGTGTTAGGTGTTTTTGTTGTTCTTGTTATTACTATTGTTATATGAGAATAATCAAATTAACACCTGCCATCAAAACATAATTCTCGCTCACAAATAATGAGGTGATAAATTGAGTTAAACTGACTATGTGCAGAGAAAATAGAGGCCAGTATAGATCAGAGTGGATAAAGAAGAGGATATAAGTCTGTATTAGGTTCCTATGGCTGATGTAACAAATAACTGCAAATTTAGTGGCTTAAAACAACTCAAAGTTATTATCTTACTGTTCTGGAGGTCAGAAGTCTGAAATGGGGCTCACTGGGATAAAATCAAGGTGTTGACAGTGTTGTGTTCCTTTTCCAGCTTCTAGAGGCAACCTACATTCCTTGAGTCATGGCTTTCTTTGTCTTATCTTCAAAGGCAGCAATGCCAGTCAAGTCATTCTCACATTACAACACTCTGACTCTGACTTATCTGCTTCCATCTCCCACATTTATGGACCCTTGGAATTACATTGGGCCCAACTGGATAAAACAGGATAATCCCCCTATTTTAAGGTCAATCTTAATTCCATCAGCCACCTTAATTTCCCTTTGCCATATAAAGTAACATATTCATAGGTTTTGGGGATTAGGCCAAAAAGCATCTTTCAGAGGCCATTATTCTGCCTACCATAAGGTCCAACTAGGGCTGGGCTTAAAAGAGGAACAATACACTGGAAACTCACATTTGGGTCCTTCATGAATCGTGGATATTTATCTTCACCACTTGCCCCCATCACTACCCAACCGAGTCTCCATTCTGGACATTTTACCTATACACCCTTGTGAGGAAACTTGATAACTCATATGTTTTCAACTGCCCCTCAGTGTTCTTGCACCAACTCTCTAAAACCAACTGAATGTCCTACGATTCTGACACTAAATACCTAGAGTTAACACAAACCACACAAGTTAAGGACAAAGTCCCACAAGATTGTCTGCATTTTAGATGGCAGTAGCAAATTTCAGATATCCCCAAGCTACTCACATGCGTGCCTGGCTGACTATAAATATGGGAGTTCCCAAAACTCCCCTTCAGGTTCAATAATTTGCTAGAAAGTGCTATACTTGTGATTACTATTTTATTATAAAAGATACAAATGAACAGCCAAGTGAAGAGATACATAGGCAAGCTCTTGGGGAGGGGGATGGCACAGAGTTTCCATACCTTCTCTTCATGGAATCTGAGCATTCCACCCTCTCAGGACATCAATGTGTTCAGCAACCCAAAAGGTCTCCGAATCTCATAGTTCCAGAATTTTTATGTGGGGCTTCAGAGCTCAATCTCCAGGCCCTACCCCCTCCCAGAAGGTCAGGGGATGGGACTGAAAGTTCCAACCCTCTAATCACATAACTGGTTTTTCTGGCAACAAACCTCAAATCCCGAAAGTATCTGGTTCATGGTCCCAATGAGTCGCCTAATTAGCATAACAAAGACACTCCTATTGCTCTGGAAATTGCAAGGGTTCTTGAAGCTTTGTGCCAAGAACAAGGGACAAAGAGCAAATGTATATATTTTAAAATTTTTATTCAATTTATTTAAACTGAAAGAATTAAAATTCAGCCATTTATCCCACTCCCCTACCCCCACCCTTTTGCAACCACAAATCTGTTTTTTGTATATGTGAACTTGGTTTTCTTTTTCTGTTTTTAGATTCCACATATAAGAGAGATCATATGGTATTTGTCTTTCTCTATATGACTTATTTCACTCAGCATAATGCCTTCAAGGTCCGTCCCTGTTGTCACAAATGGCAAGATTACGTTCTTTTTTATGGCTGAATAATAGACCATGCATTTATATACCACAATTTCTTTCTGCATTCACCCATCAATGGGCACTTAGGTTGTTTCCATATCTTGGCTGTTGTAAATAATGCTGAATGAACATGGGGGTGCACGTATCTTTTCAAATTAGTGTTTCATTTTCTTCAGATGACTACCCAGAAGTGGAATTGTTGGATCATATGGAAGTTCTATTTTCAATATTGTGGGGAACCTCCATACTGTTTTCCATAGTGATTGTACCAATTTACATTCCCACCAACAGTGCACAAGTGTTCCCTTTTCTCCGAATCCTCACCAACTCTTGTTATCACTTGTCTTTTTGATAATAGCCATTCTAACAGGTGTAAGGTGATATGTCATTGTGATTTTGATTTGCATTTCCCTACGAATTAATGATGTTGAACACCTTTTCATGTACCTGTTGGCCATCTGTATGTCTTCTTTGGAAAAATGTCTATTCAGATCTTCTGCCCAGTTTTTAATCAGATTGTTTGTTTTTTGCTATTGAGTTGTATGAGTTCTTTATATATTTTACATATTAGCCCCTTATCAGATATACAATTTGCAATTATTTTCTCCCATTCTGTAGGTTGCTTTTTTATTTTGTTAATGGCTTCCTTTGCTGGGTAGAAGCTTTTTAGTTTGATGTAGTCTCACTTTATTTTTCACTTTTGTTGCTTTTGCCTTTGGTGTCAAATTAAAAAAATTATCACCAAGACCTATGTCAATGAGCTTACTGCCTATATTTTCTTCTAAAAGTTTTATGGTTTCAGGTCTTACATTCAAGTCTTTAGTCCATTTTAAGTCAATTTTTGTGTATGGTGTAAGGTAGGGGCCCAGCTTTCCCAACACCGTTTATTGAAGTGACTATCATTTCCCCATTGTATATTTTTGGCTATTTTGTCATAAATTAATTGACCGTATATGCATGGGTTTGTTTCTGGGCTCTCTATTCTGTTCCATTAATCTGTGTGTCTGTTTTTATACCAATACAATACTTTTTAAATTACAATAGCATTGTAATATAGCTTGAAATCAGGGAGCATGATGCCTCCAGCTTTGTTCTTCTTTCTCAAGATTGCTTTGGTTATTAGGGGTCTTTTGTAGTTCCATATAAATTTTAGGGTTGTTTCTTCTATTTCTGTGAAAACTGCTATTGGAATTTTGATAGGAGTTGCATTTAATCCGTATATTGCTCTAGGTAGTATGGACATTTCAAAAATATTAATTCTTCCAATCCATAAGCACAGAGTATCTTTTCATTTATTTGTGTCTTCAATTTCTTTCATTAATGCCTTTTACTTTGCAATATACAGGACTTTCACCTCCTTGGTTAAATTTATCCCTAAATATTTTATTCTTTTTGAGGTAATTGTAACCGAGATTGTTTTCCTAATTTCTCTTTCTGATAGTTTTTTATTAGTGTAAAGAAATGCAACAGATTTTGCATATCGATTTTGTATCCTGCAGCTTTACTGAATTCATTTATTAGTTCAAACATCTGCAAGTAGTGACAATTTTACTTCTTCCCGTCCAATTTGGGTACATTTTATTTGTTTTTTGCTTTATTTATTTATTTTCCTAATTGCTCTGGCTAGAGCTTACAATACCATGTTGAATAAAAGTGGTGAGAGTGAGCGTCCTTGTCTAATTATTGACCTTAGAGGAAAAGCCTGTAGCTTTTCACCATTGAGTATGATGTTAGTTGTGGGCTTGTCATATATGGCCTTTATTCCATTGAAGTATGTTCCCTCTATAACCACTTTGTTTAGAGTTTTTATCATAAATGGGTGTTGAGTTTTATCAAATGCTTTTTCTGCATCTATAGAGATGATCATATGATTTTTATCCTTCATTTTGTTATTGTGGTGTATCACATTAACCTATTTATAGGTGTTGAACCATCCTTGCATCCCTGGACTAAATCTCACTTGATCATGGTTTATGATCCTTTTAATGTATTGTTGAAATCAGTTTGCTAATATTTTGTTGAATCTTTTTGCATTTATGTTCATCAGGGCTATTGGCATGTAAAGTTCTTTTTTGTGGCATCCTTTCTGGTTTGGTATCAGGATAATGCTGGCCTCATAAAATGTGTTTGGAAGAGATCCCCCCTCTTCTATTTTTTGGTCAAATTGTTTTTTATTATATCACACCATCTATCCTAGTGACACCAGAAGATTTCATTTTCTCTGTTGGTCAACAGAATAGCTTCACATAAGATAGGCCATCAATTTCTAAGCTCAGTATCACCAGAATCAAGTGGAATATCTGTTCCAACTTTTTTCTTGATTTCTTTGGACTGTAGTAGGTATTCAAAAAATATTTGGTGAAAGAAAAAAGAAAGATAGGAAGGAAGGAAGGAAGGAAGAAAGAAAGAGGAATGAGTGAAGAGAGGAAACAAGGGAGGGAAGAAGGGAGGGACGGAGGATAGACATAGATACTGTCCTCAAGGAGCTCTAAATCTAGTAGAGAAAATGCATACATAAACAAATCATTTTAATACAGTCTCGAGAATGCATTAAGTCTAGAAAGATGAGTGCAAGTCAAATAAAGAAAGGTAGGAAGTGAGTTCTAGGCAGAGGACTTATCTTCAGTAAAGATACGATGAAATAAAACAGAAGGCTTCCTTGGTGTTAACCAATTCTTTTCTTATTCCTTCTTGCCAGTTCTCTTCCTGTGGCTTTTACCCCCTTTCCATCCAGTCCCATATCCACTTCACTTCAGGCTGAGCTATTACACAGCCTCCTTTATCTTCAGTTCTCCTCCTTGAACTTCCGTCTCACCTCCCTCCAGGCAGTGTACATGGGTCAGTAAGAATCTTTCTGGGGTGTTTTGATGTCCTTCTCTTGCTCAGATAATCACCATAGAAAGTCCAAACTTTTTATATGTCAAAGCCCTTTGTAACAAACTCCTCCTTACTGTACTTCCTTCAGTTCCTGCTACTGTCTGATTTGAACACATTGTTCCAGCCAAGTAATCTTATTTCCTGAGTGAGTAAATATGACCTGCTCACTCCTGTCTCTGAACTGTCCTACATACCAGGAATCTTCTCTTCCCCTGCCCTCCTCCATGAACACAGCTCTGGAAGGAGATCAAACTGATGACTGAAATGGAGCCCACTGCAGTAAGCAAAATGAAAGTTTGCTCCCTACAGACCTGGAACAGGCAGAACAACTTTGTGCGAACATTTCAGCCCCCAATCACCAGTTCTGGGCCAGTTCTGATCCTAAGTTCCCCTGAGGACTCCAGGGAGAGAGCACTCAGGCAGTTCTGATCACATGAGATTAAATTCAAGGTTCTGAGGCTGTCCCAAAGAAAATTGTGAGATGATCAAGTTTGTGTTTAGATGTCCCACTAGCCTCACTGTCTCCTTTTATATTTTTTCCTCCTTTAAATCCTCTAATCCAGAGCTCACTGTCATTCCCCTTCATCCTGACAAAAAGAAAAGAGGAGCCAATAATCTTTATTCATGTTACAGTGTTAGGGACTGAATCTGCTTTGTCTCACAGGAGGATGTCGGGGGTTAGAAGGAACCTTTGCCACTTAACTGTCTATAGGATCTTGGGCAAAGAGTTTAACTGTTCTTGCCTCAGTTTCGTTATCTGTAAAAGGGGGATAATAAGAGTGCCTATATCACTCTTAGCTATCATTATTATCTGTCAATCCTCTATACAGCAACCTTGCCTAGCAGTTATCCAGCCTATGCTTCAGTGCCTGCAATGATGGAAGCACTCTGATTCCTAGGACTGCCCATTTCTTTTGAAATTAAAGGGGTTTATCAGAGATAAGGGGTGATATTTTCGAGAGAGAAGTGGGTTCCTCTCAGATTTCTAGCATAAAGCTAGTCTCCACTATGGGTTTTGTGAGATTGCTTCATTCCATCTGAGAGCAATTCTTACATAATCTTAATTGTTGTAGAATATTAATAGTAATAATAATTCTTCTATTGAGCACTTACTACATGCAGGCATTGTGCTAAGTGTTTTATATGCAATATCTAAATCCTGGCATTAACCCTATTATTACTGTTAATATTAATAATTAAATTTTAAATAGTGCTTCTTATGAACCAGGCACTTTTCTAAGTGCTTTAATTATATTAATTAATAAAATGACATAACAACTCTAAAAAGTGGGTACTATTATTTGCTCTTTTTACAAATGAAAACACTGCACTGAGAGGTTAAGTAATTTGTTCCAGGTCATACAGCTGATTAGCGGCAGAGTTAGATTTTGAACCTAAGCAGTCTGGCTCCAGAAGTACTCCTTAACCACTTAGTCATACGCATCTCTTATGATGTGGCGATTCTAATCAACACAGTCTCAGAGAGAACATTCTCTTGTACTTAGGGCTCCTGCCCCCATCCCACTCCTCATGGGAAAACTTCGCTTTGCTTTTCATTTTGCTTTAACTGTCCTCTTAGGGATCATTCCCATATTCCCATCTTTGTTAGTGATGAACTGTGTGGCATAAGACAAATTGTTTGATGTCTTTAATTCTCAGTTTCCTCCCCTATGAAATAGGATTGTTATTACCCCAGCCCATACCAACCAATTCAAGCCAACCCACCCACACACTATTCAGCCAACACCCAATAAAGCCAAATATCAGCCCTCAGGGCCCTTTTCATGGCAATCACCTTTCATGGCATGAACCCATTCACTTTGCTCCTGCTCTGGCTTCTCATTCACTCTGGACTGGTCCCTATGCGTACCTGTCTCTTGATCTTGGCTCTGCATCCTGTGTCTGTCTTCACACTGATCTCCCATACTTGAACATCTCAGTGCTTCCTAGGCAAAGTTTAGCATTCACTCTCTTGTCCTGCCTGTTTCTGGCTGTTCCAGCTATCCCTTGCCCAGCCAAGCTCCAGACCTAGCTCTCAATGAGGCAGCCCTGGACCACTGCTGGGGGCCATCAGAGTAAACCTCTGCTAGTACACATTGTGAAGCCACATGGCTGATTTTCCCAGTTTGCCACCACTGAGTTCCCATTCAGGAATTTCCTTATCTAAAATGCACCCTTAAGCAAAACACTACAATGCCAATTTCCATCCGTGCCTCTTTTCTGCATTACTCAGCAACATCCCAATCCCTGTACATTCCAATCACTTGAGGAGAAAATTCAGCTAGCAGATCACATCCATCTTTCTTCCCAATAAAAATAGCCACTACTACTTATTAAACATTTACTATATGCCAAGCACAATGCTAAATAGTTTACGTGCATACCCTCACTAAAACTGTTCAACAATCTTATGTGCAAATATTATCCTCATTTTCCAACTGAGCCACAGAAAGGTTGACTGACTCACCTAGGATCACACAGCCATTACATGAATACTGAGATTTTAATTCAGATATGCATGCCTTTAAATCCCACACTTTTAACCGTTGAACACTATTGCCTCCCAACTAACATCATATCCACTGTACTAAGTGCTTAAAGACTTTGCCGGGCCCATTTATAGTTCAAGAAATTGTGAACGTCTTTGACTTCTCTTTCCTACTAACCCTGCCCACATAGTGAGTAGGTGCTTCCACACTCTTGGGTAAGCCCAGCCTACCCATATCCCTGCCTATGGCCCCATGCCCCTCCATGAGAACTGGGAGCTGGAGGAAGGGGAGGTGCTGAAACTCTCAACTCTGCATTGGCCAGTTGCAGGAGCTGGTGCAAGAGGAAGGCTGTGGATTAGCAGAGTGCTGGTGGGAACCAGCCTCCCACCTCAAGAATGCTCTCAAGCAAGTCACCTCTCACTGGGGAAACCAGGGGAAATCCCGGCGCCTTGCCATTATACTGGGCCAACTCACCCACACACTATGTGGCAGGTGGCCAAGGAAAATGAGTCACAGACCTCAGGGCCTCATTCAAGGCAATTGCCTTGAACCCTCTCACTTCACTCCTGCCCTTGCTCTTCACTTCCTGCTCTGTTCCTTTGCTTACCTGGCTCCAGACTTTATTGGAACTGTCTCCTATTTGTGGCCCTACATTTACCCTTTAGGTTTGCCACACTCAGCTTTTGACACTCTCAGTGCTCTCTAAGAACAGCCTTGCCCTCATCCCCTGGCTCATCATGCTCCTTACAGTTCCAGGTCACTAACCAGGCCAATTCAAGCTGTCCTGGCACTGGCCCACCTGACCAGTAACCCAGCCCTCAAGGTGGTAAGGGGTTGGGGGAACAGAGAGGGGGATCAGAAAGTGATAGTCAATGAGAAAGATTAGCCAGTGCCTCTACCTAGTGTAAACGCCTCCTTCGGGGTATACTAAACTCTAATCCCCTTTCACTATTTGGAAACTTCCTGTGGCCAATCCATTTATCCCCCAAAACAGACATGATCCAGGGAACTGAGAATGTATATAGCTGCCAAATTCTTTAAACTATAAAGTATACATTAACTGATGCTATGAATGTGGTTACGCAACAACACAATGGAAAATTTTAATTCATTACTGCCCTGGAAAATCTTCGATGTGCCATCACCATGCTTATATAGTATGATGGAAGGGTGCCACATGTGGCTGTGTGCTCAAAAACAATGCCCACTAGCCTGACATGTTGACAACACCCTACCACACACTGCTCACTCCTCGCACTCTGGCCACACTCACCTGCCTCTAGCTCTTCATATTTGCTCTATTCCCTCCTGCTACAAGGTGTAAGCTATTTCCTTTTCTGGCAAGTTCTTTCTCTCTTCTTGAGAATTACCTCTCCATCTTTTTCCAGATCTTACCTCCATCATCACTTCTCTACAGGAGTTTTCCTGCCTCCCTCACTCATGGTAGCATGATCCTATACATTGGATCCATCACAGCACTTACCACATTTGCAATTTTACATTTATTTGTGTGATATTTAACATCTGCCTCTAACATTAGAATGAAAGTTACATGAAAACAGAGGCCACGTCTTCTTGTTCACCACTATATCCTCAGCACCTGGCATGGCCATCACCAAGTAAGTGAGTTTTTTGTTTGCTTGTTTAATTGTGCAACGAATGAGTGGCCTGAAATGCCTGCCAACCAAGTCTTCCAAAGACCTTTGGCTAAGTGCATGAACCCCATGGGAAGAGAAGGAGAATCCTGGAGAACTTCTGGACTGGTTCTCTCCAATAAGCCAGTTGGTACCTAGGAGTTTAACAGATAAGTAAAGTACAGGCTCTTGGCAAGTGGGATATATGATATGCACCTTTCTAGAATAAGAAATTGTGATAGCCAGAACACAGAGAGATAAGCAACATGCCCAAGCTCACTTAGCTAGTGGATAACAAAGCCAGGGTTTAAACTCCAGCTGTCTGGTTCCACTTGATTAACCTTGCTGAACCTCAGTTTTCTCTTCTGTAAAGTGGGATCAATGGTGCCAGCTTGCAGAGTTATTATAAGAATTAAGTGAGATAATGTACCAAAAGCACATAATAAGTGTTCATTGTATGGTACCTATTACTATTAGTTTCTCTGAAAGTGAAGAGAAGCCACAGAAGCTATATGCTAGGACCTTGAGAAATACCTGCCCGTTCATAAACCCCTCACCCACTCTTGTCTTATTCCCTCTTCCTTCCCCCCTCCCTTCTCTTTCTCTTTCTTTTCAGCTATAATCTCCAGAAGAGATGTTTTCAGAGCTTATGAAAGGAAGAGGGGGAGCAGATTAAGAGAGACAGAAGTTAGGAAGAAAGGGGCTGAAAAGGACACTGGAAGGAGGAAGATACAGAAGAAAGGTAGGAAAGAAGGGACAACAGATGTAAGATGGTAACATTTTTGCCTCTACTAAATAAAATAAATGTATGGTTGCACACAGCTTTACTATAGGACTTTATTTTCCCTTTTAAAAAAAGATGGGGAGACAGGGAGCATGTAGACATGGGCTTAGAAGGCTACTGGCTAAGAGCCCCATTTAGGTTATGGCTAGCCCTGCCTCAAATTTTCTGGAACAGACAAAAGGCTTAAATAAATTGCCTTAACTTAAGTTGCTTTGACACACACACACCATTGTTCAATGCCGTCCCTTTAGCATTTCCTAGTTATGTCATTCATGTTTGTGTGTCTGTTGGTTGAACGTGTGCCTGGTCCTCATAGAACAGGAGCCCAGGGAGTCCAGAGAATGTATCTTTTCCTCTGCAACCAAGTGCTTAATGTTTGCTGGGAACTGTGATGAAAGACAGATGAGGGGAACAGCTCCTCTGATGGTGGTAACACAGGCAGCTCCCCATTCTCTGCTGGGTCTGTTTAGCTATGCCTCAGATATGGGCATACGTGGGCCTCTTAGAAGACAAGGACCCAATTGAATAGATCCCATGGAAGTCTAAGGGGCAGAGCACAGCAGGAGAATTGATTTTTGGGACATTGCTAGGCCAACTTGGCAGACTGGAGACTTGGGAAACCTCTGGGGTACATGTCCAAACCAAATTTGTGAAATACTGGCTCATCCCCAGGTCCTCTGCCAGGACCTTTGGGTAAAGTCCTAAATGCAAGCCAGTCAAGTTGAACATTACGCTATTTATAATTACAAGACAGAAAAAAAGGGAAGGGGGACAGAAAGCAGGAACATAATTAAGGCTTGGCTAGCAACAACTTGGATACAGTGTCATTAAAAGTAAAGCATGCTTCTATAAATCAATGAATGCAAGCTTTTAAAAAATTTTGTTTTCAAAAAAGAACGTGAATGTGCAAAAGGAACCAATGTAATACTTAGCATTTCATAAAATGAAAAAGATACTGTATTCAAAGAGAAATGTACCATGGAAACACATAAGAGATGAGATGTTACAGGATCTTAATCACGAACATATGCAAAGTATTATAATTAGCATTGTTACAACTCTATATGAAGTTCTTAGAAATACAGTTTGGTTGGGAGGGGGTTGGGGGCAAGCATTTGCACCTAATTCTGCTTTCCTATTTGTGGTGAAATGACGATCTTTAGATTAGTAAAATGCAAAGCTGCCAAACAAATGGAATTTCCATTCTCACCATTGTAACCAGGGAAATGAAAGTTATTCCCTTAGTGAAACAAGAGTTAGAGTATTTGAGTTATGCCCTCACCTTCCTCCTCATCCTACTGTAGAAGCTCAATAAGTCACTTCACCTCTCTGAATCTCAAACACTCCATCAGTCTTTTAGGGTTTCATGCGTGTTACAGATGGTGCTTGCTTTTGTCAAGAACGAATTTTCTCCCTACATGTGTCATGACTATAGCCCAGATACAATGTGATTTGGAAAGTCCTAAAGATCAATACAGATCTTTGTTTCTAGCTCCCGTCCAAGAAATCTGTATGGGCTTAGGGGAAGATGGGCTGTGGCTTCGAAGAATGTGACTTCATTGTCCCTTTGAATTCAATAAGCATCCTTGAGCATCTACCATGTGCACGGGAAACTGAAGTGGCACATGTAGAATTTGGAGACCACTAAATTTTCTGAAGAACTCACAGAACGGCCTCCTACTCTTCACCCTCATGCACTGAACCCTACTATCTCTTTCCAACTTCTTCAATTACTAGGATTTTGTTTAGTTTGGAGGAGCTAACAGTCTCCCTGGCCCCTTCCTTCTGTTCATACCAGATGTGAGCTTCAGCAGCAGCAGAACTTCTGGGTGAAAGAAGCCAACTGAGCCAAGAAGACCCAGAGTACCTTTAAGCCTCAGGGAAATACCTGACTTTTGAAGCATCTATGACAAGGTGTTTTCTGCCTGTTACTCCAATCTCCAGGAAGGGAGAGAAGAGGATAGAGACAAGGGTGTCTGCTCCCCACATCCCCTTCCCAGTGACCCCTTGGGTACAAAGGAAGGCACAATTCCCCTAACCTCCCATAATCCATAAGGAGGTAACTCTTGGTGCGAAAACACCACCTCACCCATACCAGACACAAGCCTAGTATTATGGGGAGTGGGAGGAGGAGGTGGATGCTGAGGAGGGAGGAAGGGGCTGATGGGTAAGGTGAGATTCCTTCTGTGCTCCCGTCCTCTTTGTTTGGGTCACTATCAAAGCTGCACCCTATGCTGGAGAAGTTCTTATAGACTACCAGACGGGGTAATAGGAAACAGTCTGTACACCAAGGAGAAGCAGAGAAATTCTATTCTAACAGGTCATCCACAGCCAAAACAAATTGTTCCCTCCAACTCCACTGGGAACCAGAGCCCAAGCCAGTGAGCAGCTACCAGGGCTCCCTGTGAGGCTCTGGAAAAACACACAAAGCATACAGCTGCTCACCATTAATTGATGAGCTGATAATTAACTCAGCGTATGTAGACTTTGGGCCCAATATGTGACTTGATTTGTGAAAACAATGTGTGCCAGCAGCCTCTTTGGTCCTGAGGGACACCAGCTGGGACTGGAATGGGGCCAGAGACAGACTAAAGAGGACCACTGGCATCCTTGATACCCAGTCAAAGGAGAAGTCAGGGAGAGGCAGGAAGTCCTAGGAGAATTGGAGCAAGAGAGAAGACAAAGATGACAGAGAGGAAAGAAGGGAAGGACAAAGGAGGAAAAGAAACAAGCAAAGCATTTCTCAGAAGGCCCCAGACGAGGGCCTTTGATGCCACGGAACTTGTCATCCTTCCCACCCTCCCACTCCCCACTCACACTCACTGAACTTTTACTCTTGCTCCTTCTACCCTACTCTCTCCTCATACTCATTGCCAGGGTAGCCAAACCCACACATCTACAAACAGCAAGACATATCAAGTCCTTTTTGCTTACAACCTAGCTGTCACCTACCTTTTAGTGGCTTACAAAGATGCCACATTGCAAATAGATCTCTTTTGTTGCCAAATCTCTTGCTGTCATGCTATCTCTGTAATTGTGTCACTCAGTTCTCTTGAGTGAGGTGGGAGGGCAGACAGGTCCGTTTTCTAAGATTCTCCTCTGGACTCAAGTCCTCCTATGGCAGGGCTGACTGTCTTTGGCATTCTTTCACCTGTACTTTCAGCACCATCATCCTCCTTGATCCTGATTCCCTCAGTCCAACCAACCTGGCTCAAGATCCTCTACTACACTCCTTGTCCTAGTCATTCAAGGATCTGCTTTCCCTTCTGCTAAACAGCAAATGAATTCCCCCTAACGTTAAATATAGTTGGTGGCTTAATATGTCACTCTTCCCTTGTACGATTGTTGCATTTTCACAGGGGTTAAACCAAAGAAATGGCCTTCAGATGACAGAATAATAAGCATGACTGTAGATAAGGAAATTTTGGTGCAGGAGACCTGCTTATTCTGCTTCTGGGAAAGGCCTATCTTGGGCATGAGGCTAGCACTACCAGGTCACCAGGGATATTTGCCCAAGCTGAAAGGTTGCCTTGTGATTTTCTTAAATTGGTTAGGGGGAAGAGAAGCAGAGCCAATGAGGTGAGTTTTACTTCCTACCCTGTTGCTCAAATTCTCAAGAGCTCGTTTCTTCAGGAGCTCCATACAATGGCTGTTTCCTGCTATGGCATTTACTCAGCTGACTAAATTTTCTAAAGCTGCATTAACGAAAATGCCAATGACAGAAAAGATAGACTCTCTTGGGTCCAGGATTACTCCCCAGAATCATATACCACGGTTACTTCCAAACTATGCTCTTGATTCAATTCACAGACTAACTGGGCAAAGGAAGATGATTTGCAGGATGATCAACATTCACAGAGATAAATATGGAGGACTCAAGTTAAGTCCACTGCAGTCCACCCCTGGGTTAGCCACACTGCCCTGCCTCTGCGCTTTGTGGCCCCATGTCTCCTGTGCCTCTTGTTCCACTGAGCTCTGAGCCAGGCCAGAAAGTCAAGTGCATTACTTCTTCCAAGTAAGATGGCAGAGTTCCAAGTGCAGGAAGGAAGTAATCTTATCAGACCTCTGGCCCATTGATAAAACCACAGAAGGAAATCGTTGAGTTTTAAATTGAGAAAGGGAAGTCTTAGATAAAACTAGGAATTGCCTAGGGAGTTTCCACTTTAAAGTCTTTCTCTCCACATCAATAGAAAAGCTTTTTATCATAGCTAGGGTAATTTATTTGTGGTCTTAGAGCTGAAATGCTGTCTGCCTGTTTAGAGCAGTTTACAAGGTCTTCAGTAATGACTAGTCCCTTCCACCTGCAAAAGATAGCCATTCTTTTCTCCTCCCCACTTCCTTTTTTAGATCCATCAAGCCTTTTCCTAGAGGCCCAGGGTTCTTCTCTCAGATACTCTCTGAGGATTCCCAGTACTGTGTTTAGGTTTCACAGTAGGAGAAACTGCCAGATGAGGCAAGGAGACTGACTGGACCACATAGCAAAAGAAATTATGGAATTGCTTTCATTGTAGATATGTTCATGTAAAGAATTGTCTACCACCCGTCTGAGTCTATAGAATATGTTACTCCATTTCAAGGTCCTTTCCAATGCTAGACTTTGGGAAATTCTCTGTGGTGTTTTGGTTTTGTTGTTAGTTAATTTCTTTGCTTTTGTATTTAATGATATTTGTCTTCAACCATACTCAAGAAGAGATCATATACACTGAACACAGTGGCCTGCAGTAAAAGATGAGGTGAGTACTATCCAAATGAACACGGAGGCCAGAGAGACTTTTCAGATTGACATACAATTTGAAAGGAACTTTTGTGCTGAGCAACGATCTTCAGCCTTCGTTACTAACGTAAAGATGTAAGCTGAATTCCTAAGGGGCAGTGGCCTAAACTCCTTTTTGGAAGTTAAAGAAGAGTGGAGGATCCAATAAAGAATAGAAATCTCTTTAATTTTTCTTTTCCAAGTTTGGGAAACAACACCATGCAGGCAGTTATATCTGTTATATAAGTTCATTTTTTAAACAGCTTCATTGAGATATAATTTATACACCATGCAATTCACTCACTGAAAGTGCACAATTCGGTGGCATTTAATGTAATCACAAAGTTGCACAATCATCAACACTATTTAATTTTAGAATATTTTTTTCACTCCAAAAAGAAACTCTATATCCGTTAGCAATCATTCCCCATTCCCTCCAAACTCTTCCCCCAAACCTTGGGTAACAGCTAATCTACTTTCTGTCTCAATATGTTCACCTATTCTGGGCATTTCATATAAATGAATTCATACAGCATTTTTTAACAGGCTTATTGAGGTATAATTGATATACAAAGAACTGCACATATGTGATGTGTACAATTTAATGAGTTTGGACATATGCAAACATCCGTGATAACCACAATAAAGATATTAGACATATCCAACACCTCCCAGAGTTTCTTTGTGTCACTTTGTTTTTGTTTTTTATGGGAAGAACACAACATGAGATCTACTGTCTTAAATTCTGGAGTGCACAATACCATATCATTAACTACAGCAGACCTCTAGAACTTATTCATCTAGCATAATCGAAACTTTATATATAGTGTATAACAACTCCCCAGCTCTCCCACACAACCCGCCCCCCAGCCCCTGACAATCACTACTGTATTTTCTGCTTCTATGAGTTTGACTACTTTAGATACTTCATATAAGTGGAATCATGCAGTATTTGTCCTTCTGAGACTGGCTTATTTAACTTAACATAATGTCTTCCAGGTACATTCATGTTGTCACAAGTGGGAGAATTTTCTTCTTTTTTAAGGCTGACAAATATTCCATCATATGCATATACCACATCTGTTGATGAACACTTGGGTTGTTTCCATATCTTGGCTATTGTGAATAACGCTGCAACGAACATGGCAGTGCAGATATCTCTTTGAGATCTTGATTTCAATTCTTTTGGATATATACTCAGAAATGGGATTGCTGGATCATATTATAGTTCTCCACAACCTTACCAACACTTGATGTCTTTCGTTTTCTGTTTTTTTAATGGTAGCTATCCTAACAGGTGTGAGGCAATATCTCTTTGTAGTTTTTCTTTGCATTCCCCTCATAAATGATTTTGAGCATCTTTTCATACACTTGTTCATCATTTGTATGTCTTCTTTAGAGAAATATCCATTAATCATATAAGATTTTCTCGTCTGGTTCCTTTCACTTAGCATATATGGTTTCAAGGTTCATCCATATTGTAGCATGTATCAGTACTTCATTCCTTTTCATTACTGAATAATTTTCCATTGTGTGGTTATACCACATTTTGTTTGTCCTTTTGTCTGCTGATGAACATTAAGGTTTTTTTTCATTTTCTGGCTGGTATAAATAATGCTGCTATGAATATTTATATACAAGTTTTTGTGTGGACACGTATTTTCCTTTTTCTTGGGTATATGCCTAGGAATGGAATTGCTGGGTGGTATAGTAGTGATATGTTTAGCTTTTTAAGGAACTGCCAGGCCATTTTCCAAAGCTGCTATACCATTTTACGTCCCCACCAGCAATAAATGAAGATTCCAATTCCTCCACATCCTCAGCAACACTGGTTATTATCTCTCTTTTTGGTTATAGCCATCCTAGATGAGTGTGAAGTGGTAGCTCATTGTGGTTTTGTTTTGCATTTCCCCAATCACTAATGATGTTGAGTATCTTTTCGCGTGCTTATTGACCATTTATATATCTTCTTTGGAGAAATGTCTATTCAAATCATTCGTCCATTTTCTTTTTTTTTTTTTTTCTTAAAGTTTGGCACCTGAGCTAACACCTATTGCCAATCTTCTTTGTTTTTTTTTCTTCTTCTTTTTCTCCCTAAAGCCCCCCAGTACATAGTTGTATATTCTAGTTATAGGTCCTTCTGATTGTGCTATGTGGGACGCCGCCTCGGTATGGCTTGATGAGCAGTGCCATGTCCGCACCCAGCATCTGAACCAGTGAAACCCTGGGCCACCGAAGCAGAGCACAAGAACTTAACCACTCGCCCATGGGGCCAGCCCCCTAATTGCCCATTTCCAAATTGAGTTATTTTTCTTTTTATTATTGAGCTGTAATAGTTCTAGATACAAGTCCCTTAGTACATTCACTTTTAAAAAAATAATTAAGCATTCTCCTGGGTCACTGTTTTATTTCCCACATTTCTTCCTAACATCTAACATACTTAGAGAATCTTCCTTCTGACACCTTTATTACTTTTAGGCTACTGCCTCCATTTCAGGGAGATACTAACACCTCTGGCCACCACTGATTCTTTGCAATGGATGATAAGCCCTACTCTTGGTATCTTGAGATTCATCTTGTCTAAGACACTGGTTGTCTTCACTGTCCTCTCTGCTTGCTGACTAATAACTGCTTGCAATTCAATCCTGAATCACAAACAAACAAACAAGAAAAAAAAATACAGCACTCCAACTCCTGCACCCAAATGAATGAACAACTAAAGAACAAACGAACCTCCAGGTAGGCTGCTGGCTGACACCACAATGATTCTAGCTCTTCTCAGACATTGGTCAAATGAGCCACGTAGACGTTTTGGCATCTCGTGAAATGTGTCATACCCTACTTTTGTTGCTATCTTTTCCAGAAGATGGTATCTTCTTCAAAGAAAACAGGGAGCCATCTGGTGTGACCAGATAAACTATTAGTCATAAATCAAAATGTTTACGGGGTTAGGCAGGTAACCTGATGAGTGAAGGTGCCCAAGTGGAGAATGTGCTGAGGACTTTGGAAAACTGGAAAGCAAGTACCCAGTATATGTGCAATCTGGCTCCAGCTGATTTTGCCATGCAGGATTGCAGGCCCTATGTTGCCAGATCTTCTTATTTTTTTTAAGAAAAGCTAGAAACTGGGATTTTTATGTGAAAAATTCTCTTTTAAATACTGGCAATAAATTTGATATTTCAGAAAACACTGTGCAGGCCAAACAAAACATGTGTGCTGGCTGGATCTGGCCAACGGGCCACCAGTTTACAATCTCTGTTCAAAACACTAGTTAATTCTTCCTCCTGCATTCCCTGTCATTGGCAGCACCAACCTGGGATCCCATTGCTGCCCACATTCTTAAGTCTTCTTCCTTCAGACTATTAGCTTTTTATAAAAAACACTTTTTTTCTAGCTTTTTCTTCTCTATGTGCATGCCTATATCCACCCATCATTAAGGAGTAGCTTAAATGAAGAAACGAAGAGCATGAACTTTGGAATCAGTGAGGTTTGTGTTCAATCCTAGCTCTGCAAATGACTAGCCATGTGTCTTTGGGCAAGTTACTTTACCTCTCTGAGCTTCAGTTTCCTCATCATTAAAATGGGTGCACTAACCTCTAGTTCACAAGCTTGTTTTGAAGCAATATATTTAAAGAACCTGGAACATCATAGGTGCTTAGTAAATATTATGGGTCATCCCTAACCTAACTTCTTAACTAACATTATCTAACATTTGACATATTGACACACTTAACTCTATGTCTTTTACCACTTTTTACTTTGAGTTCTTGTAGCAACACTGTTTATACTTATGGTGTGAAATTCACCAGCCCCAGAATTTATCTGGACCCTGTCTGATGTCATATGAGTACCCCTGATCCTGACCCCAAGCTCCATCCCAGACTATGCATAATTTTCCCATACATTTTTTTCTTTCTAAATGACAGTTGTTTATTTTTGTACTGTCAATCTCTCTGAAGACTCTGATAGAACAAACTCCATACACCCTACCAAGCTCTTTGAGTGGGCTTCCAGGATAACAGTCCTCAGACATCTTGGACTACCCAGTGGTATCTATCTATTCAATTTTGTATCATACCACCTCCCTCTGCTAGTTCTCTTGCTTTTGTCTCTATCCATTAAGACCTAGATGGAATTCCTTTGGTCACATGGAGTCTATTTCACAAAGGGTAGAAAGTGAAAGATTTTCATCTAACTCCATTTAGTTTTCCACTTCAAGCAAGCAAACTGTGGCAGGATGATACACCATCAACTCAAGATAAACATGGAAAAAAAAGGAGAGGATCCCAGAGGCCATATGAGTCTTACCACCTTTAATCAAGTAAGATGGCTCCATTTACCTTATTGACCTTACTTGAACTTTTTCCAAAACAATATATTCTCCCTGTAATACTTTTCCTTCAAGCCATCAAATGCTCCTTCCAACCTTTTAAATGGCTTCTGAGATCCCATCAATCCTCCAGTCTTCTAAGATTGATTGGCCAACTGACAGGTTTTTTTGGCTCAGCCTGGACATGAAACACCCACAGCTATTCTCCCTTCCCTGATCATGTACTTAGCTCTCATTGCCTCATCCCTACTAAAGTACATTGACCCTTTCTTTACATTGGTAGAACTTGTTCGGACCAAAGATCAAACAGAGTGATATCTGCTGCACAAACGAATAGCTCATAAATCCAAGACTCAGAATTCTACCCATAATGCTATTGTACAATGCATTAATTCAGTAGCTTAAGTAAAATCCTAGGTTTTGGTTACAGGTTATAGGGTACAAAAGTGTTGGCAGAGGCTATATCTCTTGTGTATTTGTGAAATACAAATGCAAAATGTAAATGCATTTATGTGAATTAAAATGCAGTAACATTTACTAATACTGACTAATGATCTTGATGAAGGTAGAAGAGCATGGTAAAAATTAACAAGATATTACACCTAATATCATAAGTGAAGCTAGGACTCACATATTCATCATTGTTTTTTTCTCTGTCATATACATTAAATAGAGAGTAGCAAAGTAGTTCAATGAGAAGTCTCATGGACCTGAGTTTGAACACTAATTCTGCTACTTATTATCTGATCTTGGTCAAGTGAATTAACTTCTCTGAGCCTCAATTTCATAATTTTTTAAATGAAGATAATAATAGTATCTATCTTATTGGGTTAATGGGAGAATCATTAACAAAAAATAACATTAATTGACCAAGTGCTTGGGATCAGGCATTGTTTTAAGCCCTTCAAATACATTATCTCATATAATTCTCCCAACCACCCTATAAGACAGGGACCATTATTATCTTCGGTTTCTAGGACTCCCTAGGCAAAGGTTAAGTAACTTGCCCAAAGTCATATAGCTAGTAAGAGGTAGCGCTGGAACATGAATCTAGGCACTCTATTTCTTAGCCACAGCTAAGCAGTACTTCCAAAGAGTAGAGGATATAATGACCACAAAGCACTTACTACAGTGCCAAGCACATAGCAAGTGCTCAAAAAATGTTAACAACTGTTAGTACTATTAGCTATGGCCTATTAAGAATAACCTCTCACAATCTATTTCAGTATATTTAGCCATCTGTCTCATACCAATACATAATCTTCAGGGCTTTCTGCCTTAGAGTTTTACCTCTCAGAAGTCAGGTCCCATAGTGATGTGGCTCCTTTTGGAGACCACCAAATAGAATTAGGTCCTTAAATGCTTTCTGAAGAAGTAGAAGAAAGACGAGGAGAAGTTCTTAACATTTGTGGCACTGGGTTCAACAATTACATGGGCATCTGTGGGGCTAGGTTAGACTGCTACTATGGGAATCACTGGATTCATTGTAATAGCTGTGGATAGAATAGGGCTGATTTCCTGCCTTCTCTACTCCACCACACCTCTAGGGTGATCCATGTGCCTCTGTGGAGCCTAGCAGCCCTTATAACAAGGGAAAGCCTGTGGCATCTTGTATCATCAAGCATGGCTGTGAGGTTTGTTGAAAACAAAAGTGAACACCAGAAGAATTGGGTGAATTTCAGCTTTTATGAGCATTGGGAAGAACAGATTAATTGCTTATATGCTGTATCTTAAAGTGGCCCAGAAAACGTAAGGGCCCAGATTTCTGCTAAACTCCTCATATTTGAGGCTTATTTATTTTTAACAAGTTCCCCTTTGAAATACACATTTATTTTGGAAAATAAACACATTGAGCCAGTTATCATTCACACCTTAAATCAAGTTAATTTAATCAGAATTCTCTCTCCCTAACAAATAGATGGTCTCTACTGTGGAAGAAATGGGAGATTGGCTCAAGCAAGAGGTAGAGAGGAGATTAATTTCAGAATGTAGGGGCACTGCTTAAGTGTGGGTAGGAATGCATGAAGCTGTCCCCAGGACCTCTTTTAAAATGCCCAAACTCGCAGTAAAGGATTACCAAAACAGTTGAACACTAGTCTATGTGATCTTCTTTGCTCCTAGCAGCAATGAGGAGGGCCTAGGGTAGAGACTGCAAGATGGAGAGAAGAGAGAAAGGAAAGAAACAGCATTTTCGTGCCTGGTCCCCACACCCAACCTAGGTACTTCATGTGGTCGTTGCTTGATAATGGGCCATGGACTTGAAATCAGCGAAAGGCAGAAAGGGGAAGGCGAGGATTGTTTGTCCTTAATGCCTCTCTCCCCTCAGTGACAACTTAAGTCCCAAAAGAATGGTCCTGGAGGCTCCCAAGGCTTTTCAGAAATTGAGAATATGGGTTTACTGAGTGGGACACAGACTTGGCACTCTTTAACATAAGAGGGGTGCCGCAAACCTGGACACTGCAGCTATGCCTGCAACATAGGAAAAAGTCCCACCACACACAGAACCTAATAGTGGACTTTCAAGTGCTGTGGCAGACCAGTGTGAGAACAATTTATAAGTGGAGAGGACTGTCTGGTTATTCTAAAGTCACACCACAAAAGTGAGCACATGCCTCTCAGTTTGGCTCCGGTGATTCTCCAACCTGTACTTTTTTCCTCTTACTTGCTAATCTGCCTGTCCAACACACGGGGGCCCAAATTTGAGCTCATAATTTGCTTCAGAGCCAAAGATTGCTGTCCCACCCACTTCAGTTGTTCCTCCTCATGATGTTAGTGGAGTGAAAAGCCAGTAGGGCTGTACATAATGAAGAAAAGGGAAAGGAGAAGTAGTTAATTAGGGGCAAGGAAAGAAAAAAGGAGTCAGGAAGTTGCTAATTATGGGCTAAGGAGCTGTTGGGTCCAAAACACATACACATATACACAGATTCATAAAAGGAAGAAACACAACCTGGGTCACCTAAATATGAATGAAATCAAGGCCAAAGAATTTAAGGTATTGTTGAAAATGGAGAAGTCATGCTTAAGGTGGTCTTCTCAGCCTAATTTGAGATCATGACCTATGGACAGCACAGTGATATACACTCATTCTTGCAGGTATGACATATCTCTCCTTCATACACAGATTCTCACTCAATATATGTATAGATATAGCTGCATACCAAGACTTCTGCACTCACAGAAACACAGAGAGAGATACACATCACCAAACACCAAAATATACATCTATATACCCAGGTAAGTACATGGATACAAGGTCAAAAATGGATACCTGGAAAATATAAACACGCAGGTACACACAAGAATCTACATCTACAGATAAGCTATCTACGTAAATTGCAATAGCTACCATTTATCGGGAGTCTACTATATGCCCAGCATTTTACATATGTTGCCTCATTAATCCTCACAAACACTCCTCTGAGAGGGATATCATTAATCTCATTTTACAAATGTGAAACTAAGAGGAGATAGTAACTTGCCAAGGGTCATGCAGCTAGTATGGCTTTAGTAGAGCAGGAATTCAAAACCAGGCCAGGCTTCCTGAAAAGCTATAACTCTCCAACACCCTTATGCTGCAGCCTCTCATGACAGCTCAGAGACATCCATAAATAGGTGCACGTCCATTTATAAGGGCTCATGCTCCCTGGCCAAGAGAATTTTAAAATGTGATTAGCATTGTGCAGGATCTGTTATCATCTTAATCATTTGTTTGAACTAAACAATCTGGAATTCCTTTGGGTCATTAGTACCCGTCAGTAAATTATAATGTGTTTAAATTACCTCTAAAGTATTTAAATTTAAACACACTTGTACCTTGGAGCAGGGCCAGCCAATATTTTTAAATAATAACACTATAATTAAAGCTTAGGGTAAGCTTAGGATCTCATTCAAGTTAACAAAAGATTACTCTTCACAGCAGAATTGAAAACAAGATTCTAATTAATTAATGTGCTAATTGTTCTACCTTTTAGCAACCAGCGTGGCAATTTCATTTGAGAAAAAGCTGCACAAATATGCACACAAAAACCCCAGGTGATACCCTGGCTGCATGCAATGCCTAGGGAACTGTCTCATTTCCATGTGCTGTGCTGGGCAACTGTGGGGCACCCTGTGATGTTAGACATGGGCCTAGAGTTTGGCCCATGTAAGTTCTACTGGGAATTCACACCCTCAAGTGTTGGAGACCTTTTACTATGTCCAAGAGAGGGAAACCAGCTGCCCTGATTTGCCCAAGACACTCCAGTTTACTCCTGTTGACTTGATTCAGCAAAGAGCACTCTAAAGAGTGTCTACTTGCCTAGAGACCCTACTTCAGATCATTCATGGAACCGTGAATCTTTCTAACCGGAAGGAGACAGGATGGAGAAGAAAGAGATAAGGAAGAGATATAGAATAATTACTTTTTCCTTGGGTCTCCTACTAGCATTGGTGTTTGGCTCACACTATGGATTTCCTGTCACTGCTCCCTAGTTTGCACAATAATAACCACATACAGTTCCAGTTACTAGGAGCCTCCTCCCTCCCGACGACACAGCCAAATTGTAGTGTTTCCTGAGAACTAAGGCCTTTTCTTTCTGCGTGGTGCATACAGATTTTAGAACCTTGTAACATTAGCGATGGTGCTAAGGAATGGGCCTGGGTAGAGCCTTCAAAAAACAGTTCCTCAGCACTTCACAGTTTTATATGGCCTGGAATTGGAAGATTACAGCCCAAGGTAATATACAGACTCTAGAGAAGAAAGAAAGAATTTGGATAAAATTCCCAACAAAGTATTCAGAGGAAGAAGTGTACTCTGTTCAGAAGATTGGAAACACTAAACAAAAACACATGGGGCGTGTCATAGGGAGCAATCCTGCCCGAACAAGCAAGGGGTTGACTGCTCTGCTGGACGTTTTTCAAGTCTAACTTCTAAGGATTTTTCTCCTGAAGAGACTGAAAGGAGAACAATAGGGGTCAACTGCAAAACATACAGCCAGCAAAAGCAAATCTTTTCTCGTGGGATCTGTGAAAGATAGTGAGAAACAGTGACACCTTAAACCCCTACAACAACTTTCTTTTGAAAAGCTCCCTCATGGCTTTAACATTTTTTATCGAATTCTCTTGACATTTGTATAGTGTAGGCATAGAGAAATAGAGGGACTTGCCCTAGGTCTCACAAGCCCGTCGCAGAGCCAGAATCAGAAATTATCTTTCCTGACTACAAGCCTGAAGAATTTTAACTATTTAATTAAACTCTGTGCCTATGGTAAGATTACATTATTAGGGGCTCAATAAAAGGACTCCTGGGCTTGCCAAGGTTTGAATCCTGGCTCTAACACTTACCAGCTGTGTGACCTTGGGTAAGACATGTTACCTCTCTGTGTCTCAGTTTCTTCAATTATAAAATAGAATAATAATAGTGCCTCCTTCAGAAAGTTGTTGGGAGGATTATATATTACATATAAAACCCTCAGAGCAAAGCTTGACACACAGCAAGTGCTCCCTAAATGTTAGCTGTTATTTACAAAACAATTTTGGGAAACCATTTGGGGGTCCTTTACAAAGCAAGTCATCAGATAGCCACACAGCTAAATAAATCTCATAATATCCATTGAACGATCAACCCATGTTTGGGGTAGCCAAAGAAGTGGATCAAACTAACCATGTGACAGTTAACTTGGTGATTGGTCCCTGCGATACAATCGTATTTTAGGCAGTTCTGTTGAACCATAGGTTTCTGAGCTCTTTAAGCACCAAGAAAGGCATCTCCTAACAGGGTTTGTTGCAAGTTCCTTTCTAGAGACTTAAACAGGCAGGGAGTCTTCTTTAAAAGATTTTTGGGGACCCAGGAATGAAACTTACCCGGAGCTAAATTGTAGGGGGAAAAAAATCAAAACATGCTGGCAGGAACATGATGTGGCTGAGTTTTCCTCCTGGGGATTTTTTAATATATGGCATTTTTCACTCAATTCTAATGCTACAACCATGGTCTATTGTTTCAATCAAATGTCCTTCCAGCCTTAACATTAGCTTCCTGAACTTAGAATTTTGATACAAGCTGTAGTGCCAAATATCTACACTCTAGGGTCAGTACCATTCTACCTGTCATAAAGTGCCCTTGTCTGTACTGGCCAAGGC
This sequence comes from Equus asinus, assembly GCF_041296235.1. Classification (NCBI taxonomy): domain Eukaryota; kingdom Metazoa; phylum Chordata; class Mammalia; order Perissodactyla; family Equidae; genus Equus; species Equus asinus. The sequence continues at coordinate 102,403,452 of NC_091820.1, forward strand.
AGAAGAGAGGGCAGCCAGCAACAGTGTCTACAAGGTGAATTGTGCGGGAAAGTGTGTCTAAAGTGGAGATACAGTGTACATTTTGCAACATGCTAAACCTTTGCCAAGATGGCTGCCCTTTGATCAGATTGGTTTTGTTACAGTAACGTTAAGCCCTAACATTCCTTGAGGTGTGAGAAAGCTGTTACTTTGGCACTGAAGTTTTCTTCTCCACGGTCCTTCTAGCTCTAACATTTAATGTTCTGAACCTGGGGCTGTCCTTGTAGTTCTGATACTACACAGAATGCCAAATATCTTCATTTCACAGCCAACAAAACCATAGACGCTCGTCTGTTTTGGCCCAAACAAAAGAAGCAGAGTCAAGAGAAGTGTGTCTAAAGCAGAGCTACAGCGTTCATTTTGTAATAGCCTAAAGTGCTGCCAAGATGGTCATCCTTTGTTCAAGTTGGTTGTGTTCATATGGAATCAAGCCCCGGCATTCCACGAGGTGTGAGAGATCTGCTTCTTTAACACTAAGGTTTATTCTCCACTTTCCCACGACAGAGCTGGATGTATATCGTTTTGTAGGCAAACCACAGTTGGCTAAAAAACAAACACTGATTTAATGTTCCCTTTCTTTCCCACTTCCATATGGAAAGAGCCATGCGGTCTCTAAAAAAGGTTTCTCTGTCATCCAGGCAGGATATGAACTCAGTTGTTGCTCCTCCAGGTCACTAGATGAACATCTGCCAAGCCTGCAGGTATGCAATTCAGGTAGAACACTCAGAACTCCCTGCAGTGACCCTTGGCCACTCTTTTTTTCCACTCCCTGATATCTCTTTCCCAAGGAGCAGGTTGGAGAGGCAGGACAGTATTTAAGTGCTACTCTCTCTCTCCTCCCCAATCCTTGCCACCCCCAGAGACCCCAGGACTGCAGGCTTTGGGCTGTGTGGGCCCATCGTACAGATGCAGTGGGTGGTGTGCTGGAGTTTGCTTGCACCAGTTCTTAAAGGCCAATTGTGTTCATCCTTTCCAATTCCACATTGAGTGACATTGTGCTCTTAGCTTGCAATCAACCATGGTGGGAGTATTTTCACCATGGAAATTGGCAAGCACTATAGATCAGAGCTTTTACCTCCCACAGAGCCAGTTGTTAAACATTTACCAGCACATCCCCGGACAGGATAAACTGCCATTGTGTCAGATACAGCTCCCTTGTATGCTCAGGTGAGGTGGGACCCTTTCAGCTCTTGGCAAACATTAAGAGACTTTTACCAGCTGAAGAGCTTCACTGGACTAGGATTAGACTATTTTGGTTTGATTTCTCACTTTAGACCTATTTGCTGTAGCAGTCCTAACAACATATCCCCAAGGGGCACTGTATTACCCAGCCTTCTCACACATAAGAGGTCTCAGCCCATCAGAGAGGAATTTGGGGCCCAAGATGCTGGACACTGCTGTAAATAGCAAATTCAAAGGAAGGTAAATGGTAGGAAACTGAATACAACGAAGGGAGCAGTAACTAGCCTGCTTTCAAGTTTCCGACCATCATTTTGGGGAGTGAGATCGATTCCATTATCAAAGAAAGAAGGGGATTGTACACAAAGCCAGGAACCAATTTGAACTTTAATGACCAAAACAGAGAGAATTGACTTAAAGCCAATTTATAGAACCAATGAAATGGATGGAAGTTGAAACAATACAAACACAGAACAAACAGGCTTTAGGCCACGTGTAAATCTAGGCAAATACAAAACACATGGCACAGTCTCAGAGCACAGCCATTGCCTTCTGCCTTTCCCTCCGCCATACCTCTTCCCTTAAAGTTGGCCGGTCACATCTTGTTAGTACTGGAACAAGAGACAGGTATCTATTGATACTCTGCCTATGTTAGATTCCAAAGGCGAAGACAACCCCCTCCCTTGTCTTTCAAGAATAAGATCAACATCCAGTTCTATCTCTGGCACTCCCATAGAATCATCAAGTCTGAGTGCTAAAAGAATATTGGTTAGTAGCAGATCTGGACCAAAAGCTCAGGACTAATGTGTTACTATAAAGCACAAGTCAAGTGTTTCTTAAGAGTTCCCTCTTGTAAATATCCCTGTAAAGATGGGGTATGTTCTTGTTAAGTTGGGAAGACCCTGATCTTCTCGTTATTGGTCCTAGTTTTGCTATTGTAGCTCAAAGTCTACAGCTTTTCTTCCAGATCACAGAATTATTTACAAATTTAACTCACATGCAGTCCAGAAATCTTGGCTTTTAAAAGTTATTGATAGCAAATGCTTGACACAAGAGCATCTGCAAACCAGCTGAAATTCAATCATGTGTAGGGGGAAAAGCATGGCTGGGGGAGCTTTGCTGCATTCATATTTGAAGAAGTTTTTACCTCGTGGTGGTACTTTCTCTGTCCTCAGAAACAATATTGGCTCAAAATTACTGAGTACTTGGGATAGAGTTTACCTCTGGACTGTAGAATTCTGTTACTGGGGACTTCCTCTTTACTCTTCTATCATTTCCAAGTTGCCAAGGTGGTTCCAGTGACCACCTTGAGGTAGCAAATCTCTTTGTACAGAATACCACTGTGTCTGCAGAAAGTTCCTCTAAGGACATTTAGGTTCAGTCCAACTCTTTTGACTCACGCAATCTCTTTTTAAACCAACTCATTGTGGTGCCCCTTTTCAGTAGTTAGCTGGCCACTGCTATCCTTGGGATTCTTTGAATCTTGAAGATTTTCCTGAGTTTCAACATCACAGAGCCAACTTGCAGATAGCAATTCTGCTGCTGTAAGGGAAGAGGAAAGGGGATAAAGGGCGATAGACGACTATGTGCTGACAAGCTATAGACAGCCTGCAGCCTGGGGAATGATACTCTTTCCACAAGGATTGGAGCAAAGTGGAGTCCTGGATCTGCTGGAGGAGAAAGAACTAGCGTTTGTTGAAAGTATTCCATGTGATAGGGAAGTTAACTTGGAGTCTTCCCCAAAATTCCATGCAGTGCAGGAAAACTGAAGCTAATAGAGGTCAAGATACTCAGGTAGTAAGTAGCAGAACCCGAGTGAGACTCCCGGTCTGTTGGATTTCAAAGCCCATGATCTTTCCATAAGACCAGTCTGCCTCCATTAAAGGGAGGAAGGAACTTCTGAGCTGAGTCCTGACTCTTCTCACATGCCCTCCTTGAAGACGGGGATCTCCTCCGCCATATTTATAGACTCATCTGCTCAAGTCTGAGTTTGGCAGCTGCCAGCCCAGAAAGGGCATCAAAGGCAGTGGGAGGTGGAGGTAGGCCCTCCAGGTTCAGAACTTATGGTGAACCTCTTGGCCTTGCTTTGGAGCATTCCCACCTGCTGACCCTTTACCTAGGCCACATGAGTAGCACCTCACAGACCTGGCTGTCTTCACTATACCTCCCCAACGCAAATACCATTTGCCTCAGAAAAAAGTTCTAATTATTTGGACAACAGAAAGGGCAGTCAGGTCTTGTGCAACTTCTTGCTAATGCCTGTGGAAAGAGAAGTAAACAGAAAACCATTTCATCTGCCTTTGGATTTCTTTGCAAGAGCACCAGATCTTACCATTCACTCATACAACCTACAAATAATGAGCCCCAACTAGGTGCTAATTATTGTGTGAGGCCCTAGGAATATGAAGACAAATGGCATACTCCTTTTCTTAAGGAGCTCCTAGCTCTTAGTAAAACTGCAAGCTCTGAGAGGCAGGCTGGCGTGATGACTAACGGCATGGACCCTAAAATCCAACTGCCAGGCTTAAGTCCTGACTCCACCACTTACTATTTGTGTAACCTTGGGCAGGTGACTTAACTTTTTTGTTCCTCAGTTTCCTCATCTCTCAAATAATGGTTGGGAAGATTAGTTAGCCAATGTAAAGCACTTATAACAATGCCTGGCAATTGTAAATCCTCAATAAACACTTATTATCATTACTTCTACAGGCCAAAGTGAATTCTTCCAAAGCCTCCCTATCAGAATGAGTGTATTCAGTGAATGAGGTAATTTCAGCTTTTTAGAAAATCATTCTCAATATGTGGACAGAAATGGAAGCTAGGGGTGGGTGGTGATGGGGTGGTGATCTTCAAATGAGGGGAGAATGAATCTCTTTATCCAGTTTATTTTGAGAATATGTGCCAATTAAAAGCACGTAGTATTATTGACATTTTATAAACAATTAATTACCCTAACAGCCTGAGATATGTGGAGAATTTCCTTAAAACAACACAGCTGTGGGCCTTGATTTTTCCATCCGTGGGGTGAGAGAGTTGTAGTGAGTTGATTACTGAAGACCCCTCAGGCTCTGACACTCAACACTTCTCCTATTCTCAGTGTTCAATTGTTATTCCCAGAGAAATAAAATGTGAATAAAATCTTGAAAGGTTTTTTGGAAAAGTTCCTGTTGTGATACGGAGTTTTAGCTACAGAAGAAAACTCTGATTTAGCGACCATTGGCCATTGATCAACATATATGACTTTATTATAATTGTATACCAGGATCATATACAGTCATGTAAAGATTTAGAGAAAAAGTAGATCATCTCGTCCAGGGTTTCTCAACCTTGACACTATTGACATTTTAGGCCAGATTATTCTTTGCTTGGAGGGGGAGTCTGTCTTGTGCATTGTAGGATTTTCAGCAGCATCCCTGGCCTCTGCCCACTAGATGCCAGTGGCAAGCCCACCACCCCCCCGCAGTTGTGACAACCAAAAACGTCTCCAGACATTGCCAAATACCCCCTGGAGATAGGATTGCCAGACTTAGAAAATGTATTTTATTTGGCAACACTACCTGGGGAGCGGGGCAAAGTCACCTCCAGCTGAGAACCATCGAAGTTCTAGCTCCTTGCTACTCAAAGTTCAGTGTGGGCATCACTTTGGAAACTTGTTAGAAAAGCAGAATTTCAGGCCTCAACCCAGACCTACTGAATCAGAAAAGGAAGGCATTTTAACAACTTGCCCAGGTGATCTACACGCATATTAAAGTTTGAGAAGTCCTGATTTAGTCTTAACCCTGTGTGTGTGTGTGTGTGTGTGTGTGTGTGTGTGTGTGTGTATATATATATCAGACTTACTGGTAATGCTTTAAAAAGGATAGATGCCCACCATGGTGTATTCCAATTCAGTAGGTCTGAGATAAGATCCCAGAGTCAGTATTTTCAATTCTCACTGCTGTTTCTGCCCAGTGAGTCTGAGATGCAGCAAGGTTTAGGAAATGCTAATCTAGTTAGTCCAACCCCTTCATTTTACAAACGAAGCTGAGGCCCAAATGAGGCAAGTGACCTGCTCAGATCACAAAGACTCAGTTGACGAACCATGGTTAAGCACCAGAATTAGACCCCAGGTCCACTGACTTCTCATCTAGTATTCCTCTTACTTTCCACTGCTTCTTCCGCTGTTGTTAAAGTTGTCTGCCAGAAGTTGTCTCCTCCTAAGAGGAGATGAAGGAAGCAGAAGTATTGCAAAATCTCTCACAACTCCAGAAATGTTAGGAGTTGCTGGCTTTGAAGATAGATCGCATCCTGGGTAAGAATGCTGATTCTCGTCTCTATTGTCAGCTATAGGGAGGCCTGCAATTATAAGCAGGCTGACCTAAGGGAAATTCACGTGTCAACTCAGTTCAGCAGAGAATATTGCAGGCAAAAGAGCAAGAGGCTAATCCAGGTGCATTTTGAAATGAAATGAGCAAGCAGAGAACACTTTAAACAGTATGGCAATGAGCCTGTATCCTACTTTACATCAGTTGAAGCACTGAAGCGCCACATGACTGGTCAGTGCCACCAGCAGTGCACCATCCCCGAGATGACAGCCCTCTACATCCCTAGAGATAGAGGCATACTTTCTGGGTAGGGTATATGAGCTTGGTGCCAGTTGCCCCAGGAGCCAACAGTCATCTCAGAAGAGTTTAGGGAACACCTCACTTCCCAGATTGCATTAGAATACTCTGGGATGAAGCAGTTTCTGGCCGAGGTTTGGGGCTCCCGGAAGTCATTGAAATTGGTGGGAAAAAAAAATAACAACAACACTGTGTTCTTGACCCAAGGCTAGGGCTGGAGAATTTACTGCTTCCAGAAATCAGCTCAAATTCCGATATCTTCATACTCCAGAAAGAATGCAACATTCACCTCTTAGAAGAAGAAATCTGGAAAGGGCAAGGCACGAAGCAATCTTTGCAGGCTGCCCAGCCCACCTCAACCCACATAGCCCAGGGCAGAGGCAGATGGAAAAATTAATGTGTTCATTTGACAACCCCTCCCCCCAAAGGCTAGACCCGGTAATTCATTTTTTCTGGTCCCCGAAATTACTCATTAGCAAGTGTGAAGAGTGCCCAAGGGACACTGCTGGATCGAATTTACCTTTATAGTTAAAATGATTTGTTAGGATTTATGGTAATTTCTTTAACGCCAGTAGATTATTGGGTTGTCTTAGAAAAAAGAACAAAGCTCACGTCCAACAGCTTATGTTTGCCAATTTCCCCAGCTGGAATTAATCAACGAGTGGTGCAATGTTTTGAGCACCTACTACATGCCCGTGCTCTGCTGGGCATGATAGAAAACATAGGATAAAAAAGATAGGATCTCATCCTCGTTCTCAAAGACTTACAAATTCTATACATGTGGAACAAGGGCAGTTACACTTTAAGCTGCAGGCATTCAGAGTTCAAAACAGGAAGGGAGTTACCTGAGAAGAAAGGCTTCATGAAAGAGATAGAACTGGAGTGAGACTGCCTGGGAGGGCATGCCTTTATGCCTTCCCAAATCACAAACCATTTCTAAAGCAAGAAGTAATCTATATGAGATCATTGGCTGAAAATATGAAGTCCAATCAGCTATTTAGGATTTACATAGCTTTTTTCAAATATTATGACATTCATCCATTCAACAAATATTTATTGGCCCATATTATGTGCCAGGCATTGTTCCAGGAGCTGAAGATGTACCAATAAACAAGGCAGGACAGTCCTTGCCCTCAGGAAGAGTCCATTCTAATTGGAGAAAGAGACAATAAGCATATATTTAAATAATTATAAAGGAGGAAGAGGGTAGAGAGTGACAGAGGGTTTGTTTTTATATAGGGAGAGCCAGGAAAGTCCTCTCTGAGGAGGTGACATCTGAGCTGAGACCTTACTGAAATGAGGGAGGGACCAAGTGGATATCTGGAGGGAGAATAGTATAGACTTGTTTCTCTGGTCAATCTTGCCTTGCATGGGCCTTGGGAAGCCTTTGCAACATCCTGCTCCCAAGCTATGCCTGTTGCCACTCAAGATGACAGATTCCATCTGCTCTTCTTATTCGGTGCACCTGCTTCTGGGCTAAAAAAGAAAAATGTCCCATCATTCCTTTGAGATGATGGATTCTAGTAACCAACAAGCGTCTGGAAATTTCGGTGGTAGTTGGGTGATCATTTTAACTAATTTTAACTTTAAAGTAATGCTAGAAGATGTAAACAGCTTAGTTTTGACCCAGGCAGTTTCATAACCACTAGATTATCTATTTCTGCCAATCATTAAAAAATCAGAACTAAAACTATTTTAGACAGTATTATTAATCAAACTATATTATTAGTTTGACAATTCCTTTTATGAAAAAGACTGGAAAATGTTTCCTAAACTTAAACTCAAAAAAGTCTTCTAACTTCTGTTTTGATCTTGATAGTTTATTTTTAAGAGTACATTATATCAACTTTACTCTGTAAGTCTTGTGAAGGCTTCAGACCAAAAGTAATAAAATTCTGAACTGACCTAACTGCCTTCCCCTCCACCTCTCCAATTCCTTTCCATGCCAAATCCTCATAATTCCATGAATCCTGCTCAACCAGCCTCATATAAGGTTTGCCTCCTTGATAGATTATTCCAGAATGGAGATCCCATCTTATACTTTGTTTGTACCCCTCTACGCTACCTACCACAGTGTTTTGCCCCCAGGTATTTTATAAATACTTGTTTGCTGATCAACTAAATGTAAGCACTAATTAAAGTAAACCTGGAGAGAAGTAACGGTGCTGTAGAAACTGTCATTCCAAGTTCTTTATTAGGAAATTCACGGTTGGTGATGAGCTCTCTGATAACTGGAGTTCTAGAGACAAGGGGTATGACTGACTCTCTCAACAAGGGCGGCTTCCTGGTCAGACACTGAGTCATTGTATGGTAGGTAATCTATCTGCCTAGGAAACCAAGTCATCTCTTACATGCACAGGTCACTGGAGGGAATTCAACTTTCTCTCCTTCTGGGAAATGCAGAGCCACTTGTCTGGGAAATGGAATGATCATTCCAATAACATATCTTTAACACAGGATTCACTGCATACCTGGCTCTTTGGAGCAGTGTCTAGGAAGACTTGAGCATTTCAAATAGAACTATTAATCATGAATGGAGAAAAATTTTCACTTAGATTAGGCTCGTGGAAGAAGGTAGGGAGGCTGATGGACAGATACAGGAGACGTTTTGAAAGAACAGATTAGGTAACTGATAGGTTATGGAGATAAGGCAGATGTTAACTAATATGTTACTAATATGGGGCCTGGGAGAATAATGACTTCTTCCTTTACCTTAAGCACTGCCATCGGTGGTCAATCTTAAAGCAAAAAAGGCCAGCAGAGCATTCATCTCTTCTCACGTTACAACCATCGCCTCCAATATTGGCCTCCAAGAAAGCCGCATTTAATGACTCCTCTTTCATCCTTCTGTTTATTTGTTTGAAAGTTAAGCTTGTTTAGTTATCATTGATTTGTAGTGGGGCTGTCAGGTGTGATTTATCAGTAGCTTGTTCATGGTGACCTTTAAAATACAACCGTGCCATTGCAGCCATGCCATTTTCTCAGTAGCAGAGAAATGATTCAATTGACATTGTCATGCTCTTTTACAACTTACTAAATATATGGGGTGTTGGGCCCTTTCTATTTGATTCTCTTTCATTAGAATTTGATAACATATTAGCTAGATATTGATTAACACTTAGCCTTGAAAGCTAATTTCAACATTTTAGTTATTCAAAGTATCCTTAACCATTTCTCCAACAGGGCTATAGTCAATGAAATGAGCATGATTATTGGAACATTTGACAAGTTGTTATTTGCAAGAATGGTTTTAATCTTTCAGGCTGGTCTGCTTTGTTCTGAAAGGCTACTGCTTTTTTTTTTTTTTTGAGGAAGATTAGTCCTGAGCTAACTACTGCCATTCCTCCTCTTTTTGCTGAGGAAGACTGACCCTGAGCTAACATCTGTGCCCATCTTCCTCTACTTTATATGCAGGATGCTTACCACAGCATGGCTTGCCAAGGGGTGCCATGTCTGCACCCGGGATCCGAACCCGCGAACTCCGGGCTGCCAAGAAGTAGAATGTGTAAACTTAACCACTGCGCCACCCGGCCAGCCCAGGCTACTGCTTCTTGAATGAGCAATCTAACTTAGTAATGTGATTTCCTTTTCTGGTTTTTGCTTTTGAAACTATGTTAACATTTTTTTTCTTAGGAGTGATACAGTTTTTCTTCTGTACAAGAAGTATTTTCTTAAAGAGTATCTTGAAAAACAGGTCAATGAAGGGCCCACTGAGGCTCAACTAGTGGACCAGAAGAATGCCATTGGTTCATGGTGCCTCCCAGCAGGCATATTCTTCATCTTGAGTGGATTCAAATTAGAATTTTCCAAAGAAACTTCTGACATGGTTCCAGATATATAGGATCATTTGGGAAGAAGTAATTAAATTGGTGCCACTTTTACAGAGAGCAAGTTGGTGAAATGTGATATTATTTTTCACCTATCATACTGGCAAAAATTTTAAAGATTGATGGAAGCCAGTGATGGTAAAGGTGTGGGATAATAGGCACTCTTATCCTCCATTGATGGCGGTGTTTCCTACCTTTAGATAGCAATTTGGCAATATGATTGAAATTTGTAAATGCATGTAGTGTTTGATCTAGCAACTCATTTTCTGACACTTAGACTAAAAATATACTTGTACAATTTGGCCAAGATATGTGTACAACTGTATTGACTGTGGAATTATTAGTTTATTTAAAAAAACCTGGAAACAACTTAGTTTCCATTAACCAATCAAATAAGTGATAACATATCTATAATATAGAATACCATGCTACTGTTACAAATAGTAGAGTAAATCTGTTTGATTGCTTTGAAACATCCCCAAGCTGTTTGAAAAAAGCAAGTTACAATATGGTCTGTGTATTAGTCAGGGTTTTCCAGGCAAACAGAACCAATAGGAGATAGATAGATAAACAGGATGGATAGATGATAGACAGATACACAGATAGATACACACACACATAGAAAAAGATATTCATTATAAGGAATTGGCTCAGGTGATTATGGAGGCTGAGAAGTTCCAAGATCTGCAGCCATCAAGCTAAAGACCCAGGAGAGCCAATAATGTAAGTTCCATCCAAAAGCTGGCAAGCTTGAGACCCAAGCAGAGCCGATGTTTCACTTTGAATCCAGAGGAAGGAAAAGACCAATGTTCCAAATTAAACATTCAGGCAACAAGAGTTCCCTCTTATTTGCAGGAGGATCAGCTGTTTTGTTCTATTTAAGCCTTCAACTGATAGGGTGATGCCCACCCACGTTAGTGAAGGCTATCTGCTTTACTCAATCTACCCATTCAAATGTTAGTCTCATCCAAAAACATCCTCACAGACACACCCAGAATAATGTTTAACTAAATGTTTAAATCATGTTTAACTAAATATCTTGGAATCCTGTGACCCACATAAATTGACATTACAGTATGTATGGTATAATCTCATTTTTCTAAAAAAAGATTAAATAAAAAGACAACTATATACATAGACAGAAGAAACTATTAACAGCATCACCTCTGAGGAGAGGGCCACAGATTTGGGGTATGGATTGTGTACTTCTTTCACTGTATATTCTTTACAGTTTTCTTTTTAAAATCATGGTCTTGGATTTCTTTATTGCTTTTATAATTTTAAAAATGAGTTGATAATAAGGTAGAAGGTAGTATGGAAGTCCCTCTAGCTCAGGTCCATGGGAATGATTGTAAGGCACAGGGCCTGGGGCAGGTGGGGAGGAGGAGAAAAATCCATGCAAAAGTCCTGGCTGTTGACAGATTGAAAGGGTAGCACAAATTTCCCCTTGCCTTTCCTTATCGCCTCTTTCGAATATCTTCTGTCTGTCGTGTACCCATTGCCTCTCATGCCTGATGGTTTAGAGCCTGTAAATGCAAAAACCCTTGACCTCCACTCATGGATCTCTTCTTGCAGCGCATTTGGGCTTCAACTCTTCCTCTCTCTTTCTCTTGCCTTAAGGATCCCAAATGAGAGCACAGCCCACCTAATTTTCACTCTGGAAAGAGTTTATACATGAATTAATCAGTAAATGCTACTAACTGGTAATTACTTCATTTGTTTATTCAACAAATATGTAACATGTACTGAGTATCTACTTGGCATGCATTATGAAAATATGCATTTCTACCCAGAAGTGGTGGGTTGGGATTAGGAAAAGCTTACTGGAGGAGATGTGGAAGTTGGGGCAGGAGCAACCTCTGTCAAGATTTGGAGATGTAAAATTGCATGACCTTTAAGAAAACCTGTATATTGTTTGCTATGGCTGGAAGATGGATATGAAGAGCACACACAGTGAGAAATGAGGCTAGAGAGACAGATGGGAGGTATCTGTGGGACCACTCTTTATCACGTGAAATTGTCTTTCTCCTTGCAGAATGTTTGGTATTCCTATCTCCTCCCCACCAAATGCCAGAGGTACCCGTCTCAGTTATTATAATAATCTAAAACACTCCACTACACACACACCTTTCTAAACACTCCTAAAGGAGTACCCTCCCCATCTTGGTTGAGAACCACTGTGGCTTGATCAAGGATGACCTTTTATGCTCTGCTAATGAGTTCGGACTTGCTCCTGTAGGGCCTGAGCTTCTCAAACTACAATAGGAAATGGTGTGCAACAAGACACTTCAATTCCTAAGATAAACATGACTAATCTTCTTGAAGCATTCATTTTATCCAAATACTTTTTTAAATTAATGGAAATATGGCAATACATAATTTTATATTAAAATAAACACAGATATAATATGGAGTAGAATGCTAAATGCCTATGAATTCTTAAGGTAAAAGAAGAGAATGTTTCTACTTTCCCTGGGCTGCTTCTAACTATACTCCAAACTCCTGGGGATATTTCAGTCAGAAAGTTAGAGAAACGATGGAAATTATGCCAATGAAGTGTTTGAACCAAGAAAAAAGCATGATCAGATTTGCATTTTGGAAAGATCACTTTATCTGCTATTGGAGAATGCATTGGAAGAGGGTGAGTCATGCAGACAGGCCAGTTGGGAGTAATAATGATAAAAGTCTACACTATGGAGAGGAGGGATGGAGATGAGAGATATTTAAGAATCAGAATTGACATAGCACAGTGAATGAGTAGTTGTGGAGAATGAAAGAAAGGGAGTTATTGATTATGCTAATCATGTTTCTGGCTTGAGCAGCTAGTGAATAATAAGATAGAGAAGTTAAAGGATTTCCAGAGTTGGAGAAAGAAAGGGAAAAGTTAATTCAAGTTTTTTAACATGTTGGGTTTGAGTTGACTATAGATTTCCAATGGGTATGTCTAGTAAGCAATAGTAAATATGCACTTCTAACTCAGGGTAGAAATCTGGGCTGGTAATCTAGCTTTTGAAATTGCAATTAGGTTGGTGGTCATTGAAGCCATATGTGTGGATGAGTTAACCCAAGGAAAGTGAGTAGAATGACAAAAGAAGAGTTCTGAGAAGAGAATTCTGGGAAACAATGACGTTCAAAGGTTTGGTTGAGGAGGAGAAGCCTGAAAAGGAGGCTGAGAAAGAGTAATCCTAAAGGTAGGGGGGAAAAGAGAAAGAATACTGCCATGGAAGTCAAGAAAGAAGGAAGATTTAAATATAAGGGAGTGGCCGACAGTATCAAATGGCACAGGAAATAAAGTCAAGTAGTGACTGAGATGTGTAAATTGAACTTCACAATTAAGAGAGGACCTTTAAGTAGGGTCAGCTAGATTGCAACGGATTAGGAGTTCCCACCGCTGTGAGATAATGAAATGCACTAGGATGATAGCTGCTTTTTTGAGGGGTTTTTGTTTGTTTCCTTTTTTGCTGTTATTAGCATAAGTCTTGACCATCTTTAATTATTTTATTTATTGCAGAGTCAGGTTCTCCCCAGAGCCTAAGTCACAGGCTGGTGATGAGTTAGGTGCTCACAGAAGTGCCGTAACACATCCAGCGGCCCTGAGTATCCTTGAAGAGCTGGTGCACACCCCTCAGCACCAGAGAGGTCACCCAGGAGTTATGCCTCTGCCCAGGGAGCAGCGAGGAAAAGTGGATGGAGAGGTTAAATGACTTCCTCTAGGGAAATCTCACCTTAAGTTAGGGGCTCACCCAAAGTCACCTGTCAGGTCTGGGATTACACCGTGGGCTCTTCCATCTCTGCCTGCTGCTCTGAGTTTAGCCTTCTCCTTGGTCAATCCCGGCATGCACTGGCCTGAGGAATGCGGCCTAGAGAAGCAGACAGGGTGGGGAAGCAGGGACGAGAAAAAGAAAAAGAAGAAGAAGTCTTGACCATCTTTAAATACTGAGGGGAAGGAACCAGGAGACTAGAAACAATTAAAGGTAGATTTGAGAAAGAGGAAAATTAATGAAGATCTCAGAGCATATGTGAAGGGGCAAGACGCAGATCACAAGTAGAAGGGAAGAAGACAAGGATGGGTCTAGATGTAGATATATTTGTCATCATGTCAAGGCAGAAAGTTTAGGTTACTTCCGCTCCCAAATGGCCTCTATTATCTTGGTGAAAGGGGAAGCAAAGCAACCTGCTGTAAGAGTAAGGTGTAGGTGGAATGGAGGATTCTGAGGAGAGCAGTTAAAGTTTGAAATAGTCATTAAAGGGATGGAGAAAGTTACTGACTGGGGCAATATGGAGGGATTTCTGGGTAGTGTTGTGATTCTAGCTGCTGAAGACCAAACTTTTAAAGGAACCTCGGTTTGTTTGTGCGATTATGTCTTTCTGAGCTGAGCAACTTGGACATAAGAAGGAGAGATATCATGGCCTGAAATACAGCTTTGTTCAATGAATAAAACTTGGTGACTGCTAGGTAGCAATGAAGTCTCATAGCCCAACCTGCTATCTGACCATTAAAAATGAAATGGTTCACTGTCTGCTCCTCTGTGCTTAGCACATAGCTGCACCAGTTTTGGCAGTGCCAGCTACATTTCAGAGACATGATAGTGAAGATTAGAATAAGCAAATTTGGCTATATTGGACACCTGGCCTGCAGGCTGGTTTTATCTGTAATGAAGTGGATATCGTCACCATTTATGACCACCCTAGCTACATCATCTGCATGTATGATTCTACCTATGAAAAATTCAACAGCACTGTCAAGGTTGAAAAGGGAAGCTTGCCAATGATAGGAATCCCATCTCTATCTTCTAGTGGTGAGATATTACTAACATCAAATGGAATGATTCTGGTGTTGAATATGCTGTGGAGTCCACTAGTGTCTTCCCTCTCTTGGAGAAGGTGGGAGCTTACTAGAGAGTTGGAGGCTCATCATCTCTTCCCCTTCTGCAGATGTCCCCACGTTTGTGATGGAAGGGAATCATAAGAGCTTTGATCACTACCTCAACATTATCAGCATTGCCTCCTGCACCACGAACTGCTTGGCACCCTGCTCAAGGTTACTTATCCATGACAACTTTGGGGTCATGGAGACACTCAGTATCACTATTCACATCATCACTTCCACCCTGAAAAATGTGGATGGCCCCTCTGGAAAACCATGGCATATTGGTGATGGTGCCACTCAGATCATCATCCCTGCAAACACTGACACCATCAAGGCTGTGGGCAAGGTCATTCCTGAGCTGAATGAGAATCTCATTGGCATAATCTTCTGTGTCTCTACCTGCAACATATCTGTCATGGATCTGACATGAATTCTGGAGAAAGTGGACAAATATGGTGACATCAAGGTGTTAAGTAAGGCATTGAAGGACTCCTTGAAGGACATCCTGGCCTACACAGAGTACCAGATTGTCTTCTGTGAGCTTAACAGTGACACCTATCCCTTTATCTTTGATGCTTGGGCCAGTATTGTCCTCAAGACCATGTTGTCAAACTCACTTACTGGTATGACAACAAATTTGGCTACAGGAACCACATAGTAGAATGCATGGTTCACCATGGTTTCTAATGAATAACAGTCCTAAATTGGTACTCCCAACAACAGCACAAGAGGAAGAGAGAGGCCCTCAGTTCTGGGGAGTCCTACCTGAAATCTACCTCTCAAAACATTGGGAATCTTCACTCTAAACATGATTCCCATCCCATGTCCTCTAGAAGAAGGACACCAGCAACATAGTAGCCTATACTCAGCAGGGGAAAATATGAGGTGGTTTGCTATGAGCAAAACTTTGAAGTCAACTGCCAGCCAGAGTATGAGGCTTTGCAAATAATAGCTTTAGTGCAGGTACCATTTGGACATGGAGTACAAATGGACCCTAGCTCTCACATAAAAGTTTTGGTGTTAGTCGCCATGGCCATGTGCTCTGTAGGTCATGAAGAAGATTCTTAAGTTCTCAAATAGCTCCCCCTTGAATTATGCCACCAAGCTCTATTCTTTTGGGTTAAGCATGCGTCTGTCTGTCTCTTTCTTCTCTGTCTCTCTCTCTCTCTGTTGGGGAAATGCTCTTTAAAAATACATAACTAGAACAAGAAGGGAGTAAGAGAGAGTGCTAGAAGCTTGGAAGAGAGTTGGAAAATGTAAGTTTGGGCTGATGAGGTCAAAACTACCACCGCTGGAAAGGGCTGGCTCAGAGCTTGTTTGCCTGCTTACTCTCTGTACTCAGTGTGAGAGCTTAAGCCAGGAAGCATAGGTCAAACCCAAGTAGGGATAGAACCACAAGTGTCCTCATACTTGTCTCTTCAGGATGAAGCTGGATATTTGTTGAGCAGGAAGCAGCTTGGTACATAAAAAGAAGCAATTTGGGACTCCTCTTAGGGAAGAAGACACAATCTGGGTAAGCCATGAGCTTATACTGACCTAAACCTCCAGTATCTTTGGGCTTTTAGCAGTGTGAAAGAGGGGAGCTCCTGAGAGGGGAGTGATGAAAGGGAGCAGAGATCATATGCTGTTAATTAGAAAAGAAGGAATGAGAAGAATGCCATGCTTTAACTTAAGCTCTCCTTATAGGTTGATGACAAGCCACATGTAAAGTTTAAGATGGGTATTTTCGAACTCATCCTTCTGTCCCACCAGAGCAGCTTCAGCTGTGTGGTAAGAGGCAGATGTGGCAAAAGAACAGGATGTCTCAGGCTTTGAGTTTCAAAGGGCCAAATGGAAGTAGAGATCTTGTCCTTTTGTCTTTCGAACACTGAAGATTGAAGGGTTTGTGACTCTCTGGGGCTGTATTTCTCAGCCTGAGTAGGGACCCTGTTTTTTCAGGTGTGACTATAGGAGGGGAAAAAAGAGAAATCAGGTTGGGTAGGCCCTGTGAGGGGAGAATATGGGATTTCTCAGGTACAATGGCAGAGATAAGTCACCATTCCAGGGTCTGCCAAGAATCCTTGGGTATTTCACTGAAATTTCCACTCAAGACTCCCAGATGGGACAATCTTCAAGTCTCCAAGCAGACAGACAAGGTGTCCTCCCTGGACTGAAGGTTGCTAGATACCTAGATTTCCTCTGGATAGAAGGAAGAGGGAAGACGCTTGACTGGGTATGCCTTTGCCTGAGGAGAATATAAGGAATTTTAATGACTTCCTGTGTAAAGTCTTAAGGGGCCTTAGGTAGCCAGTATAAACAGGAGGCATTTCAGTTGATTGGATTTATGTTTCTGAAATCAGGAAACAGGCCAACATGGGCCTGTTTAGCTCCGTTTCATGGGATTGGAAGTTGGAATGTAAGGAGATGCGGCCTCAGATTTCATCCTATAATCAGCGGCCACTCTGTCTCTTTGGCTTTTGTCTCAGCTACTTAAAAAATATATATGCATAAGTTGCCTCCATTCTCGGGGAGTTTGGGAGCTGAAAGAGAGTCTGACTTCTATGAATGGAATGACTAAGTCACAAAGGGTTCTCCTTCAAGCCTGGAACAATATTTCTATAAGGCACAGGGATTGGACCGTATGGTGTTGAACATCCATTTCAGAAGATCCCTTGTTTAAGAAGTATAAAGGGCATCCAGGAGCTTCTGTTCTCCATTTGCTGGCCAAGTCTCTACAGTCTAGACCACTTTATCTCACACTCATTTTTACCTTGTCTTGTGCAAAGAACTTGACACTTAAGCTTAGCCCTTGATTCCAGCTTGGGCTTTGCTACCAGCTAGCTGTATAAACTAAACAATTCACTAAATAAGAATAACCACCATTGATTGAATGCTTACTTCCTGCATCAGCCCTATGCTATGTGCCTTACAGAGATGATCACATTTCATCCTCACGGCAACCCTGGGAGGTAGAGACTATTATTATCCTCACTTGAGGAGGATATTGTTCCTCAGTTGAGAAAACTGCAGCTTAGTCATTGACTCAAGGTCAATGGCTAACCAGGGATAAAGTCCAAACTGGAATCCAGAACTGTCTCCAAAGCCCATGGTCCTAAACACTACGGTAGACTGCCTCTGCCCACATACACACTGTACTCTTTGTGTCCTGGGTCCTTGTAAACTAGGAACAATATCTTGAATAATACCTAGTCTGCCTTCTTTACAAGGATGTTTCAAGGATAAAATGAGAGGATAGCTATTCCATTTCATGAACGTTCATTGAGTGTTACGGGCAAGGCATTGTTCTAGGGTTAGGGTATTCAAAAGTCAATAAGATGGGATTCCTTCACTCTAGGAGATTATCATCTGCATATGAAACTGCCTTGGAAAACATAAGGCACAATACAAGTGCCAATTTCCTATGATATAGTTTTATTGCATGTACAGTGAAGGAGAACTAATAGACATAGATACAGAACAAGCCAGGGTAAAAATCCCACATGGTTTTCAGCTGCTCCCTACAAAACTTAGCAACCAACTGTTGCCAATCTCCATTGAGAACCAGAGGAGAGGAAACAGGCAATAATTTGAAATGTGACCATAATGTAATGTGACTGCTGCTTTTTCACAAACCTATTAGGATGTCCACACCCAAAGGAGTGGTGTCCCCTTCAGACTAGCACCTTGGGAGGCTACATCCCTGTACATTTATTGCAATGACGTCGCCATTGCCTCGAATGTTTTTTGGAACTCCTCTTCAGTAATTGAGTTCAGGGCCTGAAGCACATTCTTTTGAATATCCTCAGTGGTGATAAATCCTTGTCCTTTGAGGGTAGATTTGATTTTAGCAAACAGCCAAATATCAGTCAGAGCCAAGTCTAGAGAATAAGGTGGGTGATCAAGCTCAGTAATAGAGTTTTTAATTTAAAAACAGCCCACTCCCTCTCTTCTCCATTCCTTTCCCCTACCCTACTTCTGTCTACCTGCTCCTCTCTCCCTCTCTCTTGTTCTCCCTTCCAAGTATGACTGTGAACCACTAAGAACACTTTTCTTGCATGGGTCATAACCTAGTGCAAACGGGTTAAATGACTACTGCCAAAGTCGCAAAACTAGGTTAGATGTGAGATAGAATTAGACCCTATGTCTCCAGCAAATCACAGTGTGAGAAACTTCAGCTACCAAAAAACTTGATGATGACAAAGGGGCCTAATTAATGGAAATGGGTGAGTAAAGGACCATGGGCTCTTCATCTCTGAAGGTCTTTTCCAAATCCCTCACAGAAGACACAAGTATAGTGCTGCTTGATGGCAGCAAGAATGCCCTGTGATTTCATACTTTTCTCCAGAGAAATACAACTGGAGAAAGGCCAATATCTCTGAAAACTAATATTCCAAATAGGGTATAAGGAGAAGGAGGTAAGAACTCTCTGTTTCCTTACCCAGCCTGGAAACAAAACAACAACAGCAAGACTGTAGGAGAGCCAGGGCTGTCCCTGAGAAAGATTGTGAAGGCAGGAAAGTATGCATCCTTGGCAACCACTTTTCCAAATCTGTACTGCTCCCCCATCTCCACCTTCTCCCTATATCCCTATTCTCCAGTTAGAGAGAAGTGTGTCTGATTAGCGCACTCATGCAAAGGGGTTACATAGACCATCTGCATTTTAGAAGAAGGCTACGGGGCTATAATTATCCCAACAGAAGGAAGACCAGGCTAGCAGAGGCTTTTGATGCATCAATGAGGGGATACTTCTAGGCATGGCAAGGGTATGCCAAATTACCCCAGAGAGACAATATCCACCTCTCCTCCGCATCAAGTTATCCCTGGAGTGAGTTCTGTCGCAGGCTGCTTTCCCTCGAATGCTGGCTGCTGATTGAAGAGCTGGACTTTGAATCACAGAATTTCAGAGCTGCCAAAGCCCTTAGAGGGGAGGCCAGTCCCTCATTTTGAAAATTGGGGCCTAAGGTAGGTGTAAGGAAGAACCAGGGGGAAGAGTAGCCTGCTCTCAGATCACACAAGGAGTTCTTGGCCCTGCTGGGGCTACAGCCCCGGTCCTTGGCTTCCCACCACACCAGAGCACTCTGCAGTGAACACCTGACCTTTTTCAGGCCTCCTCTGGCCAGCAATTGTTCACAGAAATGCCCAGCTCCTCATTCAATGTACCCCAAAGGCTTTTTTGAAGTGGGTCATATTTCCCATGCTAGTTTCTTCTTATTATTGATAGAACAAGCTGTTGTGTTTCTCAGCAGAGGAGGGAGTGAGAGAAATGTCAGAATTCTATACCCTTTCCAGAGGCTCAACGACTTCTCTCTTTTGAGGACAGGCAATCCCCTTGGGAACCCAGGAGTGTTGCTTTTGAGCCCAGGCAGCCAGTATCCCTTCCACAGCGACTCAAGTTTGTATTTGCTGTTGAATCCCCAAGATGACCTATTGGAGAAAGTATTCCACCAATTACATTTCCATGGGGCCCAGAGCACATGGTCTTGATTAAAATGAGCAAGACAAAGCAGATTTCCCCCTGTGAACGTCTGAACGCAACTTGAAATCCAGCCAATATTGTTCCAGCAGCCAATGCCTGGCTCCCAGCTGCTGCTTGGTGAAATTTCCAAGCTCAAGGAGATGATACCTGAAGGGGGTAGGTGGAGGTGCAGAAGGCCAAGCTAGGGAGGAAGAGAACCATGGGAAGTGATTAGAAAAGTGCTAGGTTATGGCTTCCCCCAGCCCCTCTGTCCCAACTCCAAATCGCAACGTACCCAAGCGGAGTTGATTGCCAGCGTATTGCATTGTGAACCTCCATGGTGAGACTCATTGGACAGTAGGTCATTTCCTACTTCCTGTAAAAAGTCTTCTCAGACTATTCTAGCTCACAAGAATGCCTCCATGGCTCTTTCAGCAGGAATGCAGTTGCTCACAATTGAGTACATCTCTCCACCATTATATCCAGTTTTTCAGTCTGCAGTGCATATGTTAGCTTCTTCCTCCTCAGCTAATATTGTGAGATTCTTGAGATCAGAACCTGTCTCCTCCTTCTTTGAGTAACTCATAGTGCCTCACTCAGTTAAGGCCTCGCAGATGGTTGACCATAGAAGCACAAATGGTCCTCTCAGCTCTTGCTGGCCTTTTCCACCCAGGTTGCAACTCTGACCTGCACAGCTATGCTAGGCAGGAAGAACTTCAGAAAAGTCTGGAGCTTTAAGAAGCCACCAGAGAGAAGGCAGGCTGAGGATAGGCGAGTGTTTTAGCGGGATGTGGTGGTGAGGCCAGGCAAGTTGGGAGCGGAGCAGGGACAGTAAGAGGAGGAAACTAGCCCCACTATTTTTATCTAGAGATTACCTTTCCTGGAGGAAGACCTGTGGGAGAGGAGGATCGTTAAGAGGAATCTAACTTCTTTAATCCTGGTGTTTGCTAATTCCAGATGTGAGCCCTATAGCTCTTGTTTGGATACATCTGGGAGGCCAAGCTTTGCTGCTGTGGCTGTTTATGTGGTGGTGGGGGGGCAGTTACTAGGGAGAGGAGTCTAGAAAAGCCAAGAAGCTTATGGACACGTGTGTGTGTGTTATGTCTCTACATGTGTCTATAGATTTGCATTTTTCTTTTCTTTTTCACACTGTGTCCTAGCTTGGACGCTACTAGACAAACTAAGGCCTCTGTCACCCCTTCTCTGAAATGTCACCAACAGATCCCAATCTACTCTTCTCCCATCACCAATAAGACAGCATGAGAATAATAGGTTGATTTCCACATGCTAAGTGGAAACACATGACGTCTCAATCAAACAAGAATCAGTTTTTTCTCTAAGATGCAGAGCATTAGTAGAAAGGCAGCCCTAAGCTAGATGCAGAGAACTGAAAATAACTCCTCTACAGACAAGCTGGAGAAAGAAGCTGGTTTCTGATTTGCTTTTTATTTGGTTGTTCCAGGAAGCTCTAAAATACCCAAGAAATTCAAAAGCCCTCTGACTCTTGAGGATTCCTGCAGAACTTCTCAGAAATAGTGAGGGCGGAGATGGTTCTGAATGCTTCCTGGGTAAGTGTCACACACGTCAGTGGAATTTCCTTGCTAGCTCTGATTAGCCTGGCCTGTTGAGGCCAGCAAGCTATGTCATTCCCCTAGGCTGGGGCTCTGAGCTCTCTAAACTCCATCCAGGTTCTCTATCAAGCAGAGAAGGTGACCAGACCTCGGAGGTTTTCCTCCTTTGTATACCCCATAGTTCCTCACCCAGGACAGCCCACTCACCACTACCTACATGACCACCTGCAAACCAAGAAGTAATGGGCTTGTAGCAGCACAAGGAATGGAAGTCAGAAAAAAGGGAGCACTTACAAACAAAAAGTAAGGGAATTTTTAAAGAAATTTAAAAAATAAGCATGCTGTGGAATCTGTCTGGGGTGGTTTAAGTGTGACTCTATTTCTCAAAGTCCTTTCTTGCCCCAGGATCTTGTCATCTTGATGTCTTCCTTCTTAAAGACACAGAGGAAAAACAACTTTAATCCAATAGGGGCAATTCCCCACCCTTCGTTGCCCTCTCCTCTTTCACGTATGATGTTTTGCTTACCTGCTAGTTTCAGACACCTTTCAGCCCTGACGGTTTTGTTGAAATGTATTGGTGCTTGTCGAACATGGAAGGCAAAATTAGGAATATTTCCAAGTGTAGGCTGGCGGGTACCCTGGTTTTAGAAATCCCTACCTCGGTGGGTGGGTTGAAGTAGGTTGAGGGGAGTACCCTTAGGTGAATCTCTATATCTCTTCAGGTATCTTTTTTCTTGGGAAAGAGATAGACACATACTTACACAGACACACACATACACACACACAGACTTCCCAAACAGGCTGACAACTACAGGGAAGCTGAACTATAGAACTACACCCTTATCATGGAGGGCAAGAGGTTAGAGGAAGCCAGGTTTAAAGTTTTCCAGACAAAATAGTTTTTAAATGACAGTCCTACTACAGACTCTTGGAGCTGAAAGGGTTCTAGAAAAAAAACCCACTTCTGTTCCAGCATCCCTGCCCTCAGTTCTTCAGAGAATGAACTTATTTCCTCTCTGTCCATTGAAGATGTCCCTGCTACCTCCTTTTGATGACACCAGAACCAACACAGTTCCTCATGCTGTTGGCCTTAAAGTCTCCCCTGCTGTATTGAGTGTAACGGATACTGAGTTGCTGGTGTCTGGTGTTTTACCTGATAGCAGTTTGGACCAATAGATAAAACAGTAGGACTTAAGAAATCCAGTGGTGCATCCCCTGGTTGGGGTACTAAGCTGCATGAGAGAAATTACCTAAGCACTTCTGTAAATCCACTTGAACTGTATTACTTCACATCTGCTGTGCTGTCTTGGAATTGTCCTGAAGTCCTTTTGGGTATGTTTAGACAGCAGGATAAGGAATACCAGGGCAGGGAGGGCCTCCTGCTTCTTAAGTTCCTGTCGTAATTCCAGTGCTCTAAAGTTACCAGGCACACACATTCTGATTGTATAGCTATGTGCAAATATGAGCTCAACACAGCTCATTGTCATAGCATGGGAACACTTAGAGGCAAGGTTTTCTCCTTTTCATTTCATTTCCCCTTCTTTCCTTCTTTCCTTTCTCTCTCTCTTTCTCACTCTTTCATCCTTTCTTTCTCTCTATTTCAGCACCTCTTTTAGGATCAGAAACTGAAGGCAGTTCTTGGAAGTCTTGCTGCATTCAGCATGGCTGGGTGGAAACAAGTGTGCTAACTTGGCTACAATGACTCCTGCATGGCATGGAGCTGACTGGCCTGAGGCCTGACCACCTGACTTGTCAGATCAGGGAAGCCCTGCCGTTCTTGCACTCTGCCCTCCATTGCTCTGGCTCAGCTCGAGGCAGAGCGCAGTAGCTGGCCTTGTGTACTTTGGCAAGGCAGCACTGTTGTAATAGGCTAAGATGAGGTTTTCCTCAAGCCACTGTACAGTCCCCTGGGAGACTGTGGATGGCCCAACCTAGCTGAGAATTCACTTCCTCTTAAGACTTCATCAAGAAGTTGTAAAATGCTCAATGACTTCCTTAGACATTGGAAGGAATACAGCTGCTGTCAGGCTCAGAATACTCACCAAGGGAGGCTTTCCAAAAAGGGAAGTTTTCCTAGGTTAATGAAAAGCAGTTAACTCAGCAGCCTAGAGAAGAAGCAAAACTGGGTGGAGGCAATTAGCCAGAATGGGTAATAGGCATTCCCCATTTCTACTGACAACAGCCCGAGAGGAAACTCTTAATGCTCTTAAACTGCAGCATATGGGCTTTAGGGGAACTTTAAGGGACAATCTGGATTGCCAGCAAGCAATGGCCCAGGCTTAGAGGAAGACATGGACAGCAGCTCCAGAGTGGATCTTTGGCAGTTTGGGGGCTAGATGTGCAAACCTTGCATGGAGTGTAGAGCCCACTCTCCAATGTAATATTGGGCACCTCTAATCGAGAGGGCAACCTAGATGAGTTGGTCCACGGTGCACAGCCAGAAGAGACTTCTTTTTGTCTATTCTTAAGACAGAAAACAGAAAACTTCCTTTCTGCTAAGGAAGATTTAACGAAGAATGCACTAAATGATCTGCAAAATTGCTTCTAACTTGAGGGATTGCTGACAACCAGCGTCTGCTCAACCAGGATGTACATCATACAAGAACCTGATCTAAAAAACTGGAAATTTCTCTCTCAGTATTGCCCTGTCCTTCTGGATTGGGGAGCAGCTTCAGCTAGAGCAAAGATGAGATTTCTTCTTACCTGAAACAGAAAACATAGAAGGCCAGGCATCCATGGATTCTTCTAACCTTCACTCCACACACCCCCTGCATGGGCTGCCCAACCAGTGTGACGTTTGTCACACTTTGTCCACTTTGTCATTCATCTATTCCCACACCCCTGACATGCCAAATCATTTTCTCTGTCATCTCTCTCTTTCCTTATTCTTTAGAGTATGTATTTCTAACTATTTAGGACTGGTGTATGCATTAGTCAGGATAAGATAGGCTACGTTGTAATAACTAATAGACTCTTACACCTCAGTCACTTGACACAACTAAAGTTTCTTTCATATACATACAAAAACTGATGAGAGTCATCAGGAGCTCTCCTCCAACTTGGGCAACTTGGGAATCCAAGCTCTTTCCATTCTGTGATGGCGCCATCTCAGCATGAGTCTCCAAGTTCACTGCAGGAGGGGAAAAGAGGGCTGAAGGTTCTCTTGAAATATTTTAAGGGCCAGTCAGGGAATAGTTTACATCATTTCTTCCACATCCCGTTGGCAATAACGCGGTAACATGGGCCCCATCTAACTGCAAGAAAGGGTGGGAAATGTAACCTCCCTGTGAGCCCAGGAAGAGGAAAATTAAACAGGACTCGGTGGACACATAACATTGTCTCTGCCAGAGTTTATGTCTGTGGTTGTGTGCCGCCTTTTTCATCCTGGTGTCTGTCCTTACCTCCCAACCCCCACACACAGAAGGATGGGTGAACTAGATAGCAGTGGGCATGAACGTTCCCTCAGAGCTAAACTAATAGGTAGAGTGTGCCACCCCCCAAGGCCACAGTAGCTTGTAAAACTAATCTGTGCCTCTTTCTCTAGTGGTAAAATGGGGATGTAATGCTTCTTTTGCATGGCTCTCAGGATTAGAAACACCATATGCCAGACACAGGTAGGAAAGGGACCCACACCCTCACAGTCTTCACTTTGCCCAGTGAAGATTCATGGCCCCCAGGGTGGTTCCAGAAGCTTTCAGGTTGGCTTTTCCACGGTGTAGTGAGGGCTTGTAGCATCTTACAGTGAGCTATTCCCTGATATGTGGGCTAAAGATAGCTGCCTTACCGTCACTGTTAGCCTGGGTATACATATTTCACCTGTCTGAAGAGACTGGCCTGCTCTGCCAGCAGGACAGTGAGGGCTTCATTATATAGCAATAGGGAGCTCACAGAGCTTTTAAGGAATTGCAATAGCTACCATTTATTGAATGCTTGCTGTATGCCAATTACTTTATATGTATGTTTTCATCTAATCTGCGTAAAAATCCTCCCAACTTTACAATTGTGGAAAACTGAAGCTCAAAGAAGTTGATAAAATTACCCAAGATCATGCAGCTAATAAGTGACAGAGCTGGGGTGTGAATTCAGGTCTGTCTGGCCTCTAGCACCCCTTTGGTGGGGGACATAGAGTGAGGGGAAAGGAGTGCTTGGAAGAGGAGGCCCTTCTACTTTGACTACATTTTTTCCTTCCTCTGCTTCAGCTCCTTCCTCTATTCGAACTCCCCCTTTCTCCACTTCTCCTTGTCTTGATAGCACAGTTCCAGCAACATCTAATGGAGGACAGCAATTTAGTTTAGAAGCAGCCTCTAGACCATAGAGACATCCACTCAGAAAGGGTTCCTGGACCAAAGGCAATCTTGTCTATCATAAAAGGACAAATTGGTCTATTAGAGAAATAGCGTACAGCTAGAGAGCCATGGGCAATTAGTGAAGTGACCTTGGGTTCTCAGCTAACAGACCCCAACATGATGCACTCTCTCGGTGATATAATGCATAGCTGGAGGGGAAATGCAGTCCAGAGCTGACCTTGCCTAATTCGTCATGGGGCAGAAGAGTAAGAACAGGATGAGAAGCCTCTGCCACCAATCCAGCAGGTACCAGACAGGAAACTTGCTGGTAAAAAAGGAATGAGCTACCAGGGAAGCCTCCGTCAGCCCCAGTGAAGCAGCGGCCAGGGAATAAACTGAGGCCAGCTTGGACAAGGGGTGGAGTGGGGCAGGGGAGGGTGAGGATGTCAGAGTTCCACGGGACTGCAGATATGTCTGGTCCAACTCCCTCATTATCCCAGTGAGGAAATCAAAGCTCAGAGAGGGGAGGGAAAGTGCCAGAAATCACACAGCTGACTAGCATCAGAACCAGGACTGGAACTTGGGTGTTCGGACTCTAAGTAGCAGGCTTTTTTTCACCCTGTCAACACAGAATGCAGACCACCAGTATTTGGAAAAGATGGGGATCTCTCAAGTGTGTGTTCACATCTGGAGGGGTGGGAAAGAGACCGTGCTGTGAGAAGTCTAGTTGTGCTACCTTGCTCTATCCAGGAGCTATACCGGCTTGTTGCCAGTAGGCAGATCGTTGCCAGAAAACCCTCTCTTTGTCTACCAATAAGACATTCCTGCTTTGAGCATACCCTCATGCCCCAGAAGGATAGTGGAAAGAACTATCCTTCCATCTTCCTATCCTTTTGGCCCAAAACCTGTGTCCTCACACTTGGCTGTTCTTCTGGAAAACTAACCTGTGTCACTCCAGACCAGCCAGTAGGTGCCTCCATAAGGCTGAGATTGTTAGCTCTCATATACACTAGAACTTTCCAGAAGCCAATGTATGGAGCAGTTCCAGCCTGCAAAGATGTTTACACTAGTGTGTGTTGAAATTAAATGAATCAGGACAATGCAGTGAGTTTTTTATAAATTAAATTTATTCTGTCCTTCCTAGCTTTTTAAAGTGTCATTTTTAAGTGAAATGATGGAGATTTTCATTGGTAGAGGCTTTTTGTTTCACAAAATAAAAGCCAACCACCCTGTGCCATTCTTAAACTAAATAATTTGTACTCTTTTATGAAATTCTAAATTCTGGGCAGCACTGGCATAAGCTACCCATCCTATTTCCAACACTATATCTACCCCCTCTGTGGGCCTTATTATCTCTGCTTGCTGCTTATTTTCTCCACTTTGCTTCCTTCTGTGAAAGGTAAATCTTCAGATGCAAGGAACACAGCCAGTGTCAGGTATTAGTGATGCTAATGCTAATCGCTGCTCTATCAAATGCTTAATGAGATGCCTAGGGGAAGGCACGCACACCATGCCTGTTTGTTAATGGAACCCAGGGTAGCCACAGTATTATTAATAAATTAATTGCCTCATGATGTGAACCTCCCACAGCCCTCAGGCTCATCCTCCTAGCCATTGGCAAGATTAAAAGAAATAATTTGTTCCACTGGGGACACCCCAAAAGGGAACTTGCCAATGGTAAAGGGTGGGGTTAGAAAGTTGCGCAGGGTTTTGATGACCGTTATTATACTCCCACCTCAATGTTCTAGTCTGAATAAAGGTAATTTATCCTCATCATAGCTGGGAAGCTAGACAAATATAAAGCCCCTAGAGGAGTGGAAACATGAAAGCTACAAGGCAAAAGACCGTGTCCTATGGCCCAAAGCCATCAGATCTCTTATAGGCCAGTGGTAGCCACAAGAGAGGATAAATCACATGCCCATGGTCTGATGAGACCACGGGCCCTGGTGTTCCCATAACTAGGGTAAAATTAGGGGGTTTGACAGTATGATTTTTGGCCCCTCTCAGCTTTGCCACTCTGTGGGTCTACGTATTCTAGGTTGCCAACTGCAGTGATGTTCAGTCCTTCTGATTAAACTAGGACCTTGCTGAACAAGGCAACATATTTCTTAAACCAGTGAGTTTTATAACCTCCTGAGTTTTACAAACTCTAAGCCCAAACCTGCTGGGCTCCTTGGTGGTTATCCAGTTTGGAGAAAGAGGTGTCATTTCCCATTGTGCAGCAGTTCTAAATTAAGATAAAACAGCTGAGATTCGTTTTTTTTTTTTTTTTAGATTGGCACCTGAGCTAAGAACTGTTGCCAATCTTTTTTTTTCTGCTTTATTTTCTCCCCAAATCCCCCCAGTACATAGTTGTATATTTTAATTGTGAGGTCTTTTAGTCGTGGCATGTGGGACGCCGCTTCAGCATGGCCTAACGAGCAGTGCCATGTCCGAGCCCAGGATCCGAACCGGCGAAACCCTGGGCCACTGAAGCTGAGCTCGCGAACTTAACCACTTGGCCACGGGGCCAGCCCCACAGCTGAGATTCTTAACTTCCTCAGGTCCTTGGTAAAATGAGGTGAGGAGTGAATGAGTGAATGTTTGCAAGCATGCTAAAAATCTGACTCTGTTGAACCCAGTTCTGAGAAGCAGACATCATAAGGGTGTGCAACTCTTGGCTTCCACTAGCTCTTTCTCCCGTTGCTGGGATTTCCATAGTCCTTACCCCAGGCCAAATATCTGACCTCTACCCTTGCTCTGCCCCTTCACCGGTGACGAAAAAAGGACGACAGCTTGTGACGTCTGTGGGGAGGTGGCAGGGAAAGGTGTTTAATTGTGCAAAGCTGGAGGGTGCTCTGGATGAAAGACTAAATGTAAATATCTAATACATTCCAAAAATCTCTGACTCACAGATCTTCATCCCTTCCAAAGTAAACTGAACTTGGTTAACCTCTAACCACGACTCCATCTTGTATGTATGTCACCATTCTTGGTTGCATCTGGGACTCTTCTAAGAGTTTCTGATTGACTAAGTTGACTAAATTGACTAAGGATTTTTGTTTCTGGGAGACAGGCCAGAGTAGAGCAAGCAGCAGCGTGGGAAGCACCCACAAAAAGTCAATATTTCACCAAAGACGTTAGCCTTTTACCTTCACCAAGACATCTTATCTCTCAGATTGGCATAGATGTTTGGCTTCAGCCACAACTCAGAAACTGCCAGGTAAGCTAACAATGTCCAGCCTAGGTTCTAGGCTGCTTCAGAACAGCTTTCTGAGATATAGAGGTCCCACATATGTCTCACCAATCATCTCATCAATGGGCAGCCGGTGATCAAGCACATGCATTGCCACCCACCAGCAGAGGTCTCAAAGAGCCATCCCATGCCATGCCACCCAGGGCTTTTTCACCTTCCTTAATTGTCCTGTGGTCTACAGCATCTGGCATGAGTAAAATTCAAAATTGAATTTCCCTGGAATTTTTAATGATCTGATTAAATTGCCTGAGCATACAGTACACAGAAAATTGTCTGGAACTATAGATACCAAACCACTTACAACATTAACCCCTGGGGTAGAGATCGGGGGGTTAAAGGGGCTCTTTCCCATTCTAGTTCATACGTGTTTGTATTGTTGACAGTTTGTCAACAAGTACGCTTATGTTTTGTAATTTAAAATATTTATAATAACTTCATCCATGAATATAAATTTGGTGCCAATTTAAACTGGTCGAAGAAGGAGGGCAGGCTTAGGCCATCAGACACCTGAGAGGGAGAGGTGCCAACAACACTTAGATCCCTGAGCCATGGATAGGTGTGGTCAGCCTGAAGCAAAGCAATGAGGGTTCCTCCCAGGTCAGGCAGGGGCTAGGAGTTGCAGTTGACTCCTAGGCGCACTAGTGGACTTGTTTCACCATCACCACTCTACTCTCACTTCCCCCAGAAACGAAGGACCAAAGAGGGGTGACAGAGGCAGAGTTGGAATGGAGTGCGTTGTGAGCAGGGAGAATGAGGAAGTATATTTCCTGCCCCCTTTCCCCTGTCTCAGAACCTACCCTTAAGATATCTTAGACTCAGAGGCCTTATGGAGCAGAGGACTCTTTAAATGTTCCTTTTTCTCTCTTCTTTATTCACAAAGCAGCCTCAGCTTCTACCCACCCCCAGCACCCTGCCCACTCCACTGCCTTTAAGAGCTCAGGATCTTTCTTACAGCATGGAGTAGTAAGTCTCATTTGGGGCACTAGCCAATGGCTGTGCAGTCAATTCCTTTGAAACTTTGGGGGAAAGCAGATTTGTTTTCGTATTTCATCAAAGTAACCATGCCAGCCTGCGATCCCTAAAGGCATGCCCAGGTGATGGATGGAAAATGAATGAGAATCTTTGTATGTACAGACTATAGCACCTTTCACACAAATTTAATTCAGAGACTTCATCAACAGCTTGTTGTTTAGCTGTATTGGATTTGGGCTTGGGGCGGGTGGACGCCCGCCAGGACACCGAGATATCTGGTGACTTAAGATTGCTTGTTCGGTGTATGTCCATGGCAAGCCAGAGGAGGGCAGAACAGGATGCCAGGAAAGAGTTCAACTGTCTGCTTTGGGCCTCGTGGTCCTAGGTCATTTGAGAGACCGATGATGGACCAAATCCTGAAGGATTAAGGGGCTGCTAGCCTGGTACATGAGGTCGCTGAACCCTATAGGGTCTTGTTCTGAGTCTCTGTTTCAACCGTGCAGCTCATTCCCAGGACCAGTGCAAGTTCTGGCAAAGAGATCAATTTGGATTCCGGCTCCAGTTAGACTGGCCTTTTGGCCTTTAGGCACACTCTGCCAAGGAGTAAGGCTAGCCAGACTCATTGGCTAGTACAGTAGCTTATGTGCTTTTTGTCCCCTGGGGCTTATCTTAGTTTAGGAATATGAGGAGACAGCATGACGTTTGCATGAGGTTAAACCAGTGAAAATAGCCTCTCACGGAACACCGGACTTCAATAGTCTGGAGGGAAACACACACAAATCTAGTACCTTCTACTTTTCCAAGGACTTCCAATATATGTTATTCTTTTTAATCTCACAACATCCCCACGAGCTAGGTAAAGAAGGAACAAATAGTTCCATCTGACCAGTGAGGAAACTGAACCCCAGAGAGGTAACCTGATTTGTCTCAGACTGCAACAAGTTAATGACAGAGCTTAGACTAAATCTGAGGTCCTCTGACTCCCAGAGTTATGTTCTTTGGACTCTGCCATATTATCTTATGTCTTGTTTCCTTTGTTTCCAAATATTTATTGAACACCTACCACATACCAGGCACTATTGTAAGAACTGGAGATAAGGCAGTGAACAAAACAGTGTTTTGCCTCACACAACTTACATTCTGGTGGGGGAACACAATCAATAAACAACTAAACATAAATGTGTCATTTGTCCTATGTTACTGGATGCTATAAAAAATAAAAAAAGACGAAGAGGAAAAGTATGATGGGCGCTATTTTTGGTAAGGTAACCACAGAAAGTGTTCTCCATTAAGGTGATATTTGAGCAGAGACCTGAAGAAAGGGAGAGAGCAAATTATGTGGAGGCAAAGTATTCCAAGCAGACGGAACGGCATGTGTAAAGACTGAGGCAGGAGTATACGTGCTATGTCTGAGGAACAGCTAGGAGGTCAGTGCATATTTTACTGACATCCACATACACCCTACTGTATTTGAAAGCACACAACTCTCCCACCTCAGTTGGTTGCTCATGCTTTCTGAGAATTTGGGTGGGTTTATGGGTAATGTGACCCAGGGGTCTTCAGAAGTGTAACTAAGTTGCTCAGTCAAGGCAGAGTTGAGCTCTCCAAACACAAAGTAGGGCTTTAACTCTGGGATGTCAGTGGCATCATCAGTCAAGGACTGAAATTGACTGGACTACATGTATATCAATTCAATTCAGGTTCAATATTGAGATTATTTTGAAGTTCTGTGTTAGTTTGTGTTCAATCACTTTAGAAAATATACAACATTAGTTCCAGTTTGAATCAATTCACTGTATATTAAGAAAAAATAACAACAACAAACTTTGTTTCAGGTCACAGTTCAGTGAGAATATTTGGCTTCAGTTGGTAAAGTGTGGCTAAGCAAATGAGTGTGGCTAGTCCTGGCATTTGGTTCCATCCAAGTTCCAGTATTCAATAACCATCAGAGGCCCCTTCTGTAAGCAGTGGTAGACCTTCTTGCAGCATTGATGGTATCAGTGGTGTGAAACTTTTTCAGAAAAAATTGATTCAGTAGATAGTTTTTCTTCTGTCAAATTTTTTAAAACTAAAACTTCTTTAAGGAGCTGAAATTTTAGTTAAGAGCAACGTGATTTAATGATTTGTGTTTGCTTATTTTGTGTCACATTTTGAGGGAACTTACTTTCACCCACCCAGCCAGACAAAACTCAGGGAGCACACACTCTGACTCCGGTTGCTAAATATGCTTGCTCCTCCCCGATTCTATGTCCTCCAGTAGCTGCTTCATCCATCAAGTATCTGTTGAACCAAGCTTCAAAGCTAGGAAACTGTTCCCTCAAGTGGGAAATAAATTCCCAGAATTCATAATTCCACATAGTCCAGTGCCTTGCAAAGTCTACAGTGAACATGTTCTTTTGGCCCCTTTGGATAGTTTCACGTCGTGTGAGTATAGTAGAATGTGAATGGGCTTTGAAATCAAGATGAATCTGGTTTTGATTCCACTTGCCACTTATCAACTTTGTGGTCTTGGGTAATTTGCTTAACCCCTCTGAGCCTTAGTTTCTTCATTTGTAAATTGGGGTTAATAATATTACCTGCCCCATGGGACTGTTATGAGGCTCAGAAGAGATCATATGTGCACAGTTTCTGCCACAAAGTAGATATACAGTCATAGCGCCAAAGATGACGATGAAATTTTCTGCCAAAGGGAATAGATTAGCAATTTCTTGATTTGAAAATGACACGTTAACTGGCTCTTCAGATGCCTGGAGTTAACAGCCACAGTTGATGTTTGCTCCAATGATGATGAGCTAAAAAGGAAATAAGTTTTGGAAATTCCACAGTTACCTGATTTCTCATAAATAGACAACCCAGATCATTTCAGTACCCCTAATGCAAACAAAAATCCACTTTAGAGACCATTTATCTGGTTTGGCTGCTTCTATGGATCTGATTAATAGGGTATTTGCCAGATCTCTTTGTCATATGTGTCAACCTTGCCTTGATTCCTTGGCTCAGAGATGAGATTGGAAGAGAGGCAGAAAAGAAACTCCAACTATTGCCCATCTGGAACTATCTCTTTGACACCATGATAAAAAATGTCTAGAGAAAATTCCAAGCACATGCCCAGATTGCCGGGCTATATGAATATCCAGCTCATCTCACAGGATGCAGATTAACCAATGAGTTACTTTTATGAGTAACACCTTGAACAGAATCTAGAAAACAGCCTATTCCAAATTGTTTTATTGCGGTCACGTAAGTGGATGGTATATTAGACCTCCGAGGAATAATGTTCCACTGGTTAACATTCAACATATTAAATCCTCCTTCTGGAAGCTAAGCTTATTTCCATGTAACTGACCAGAGAAAGGGACAGGAAAGACAGGTTAGAACTGCAGTTCCACTGAAGTTAATGTCACCATTGCCTACAACTGACTTTGAATAAATTCAGTTCTCTCTCTTTCCCAAGATGGAGAATATCACTCACTCTAGTGAGTGTCATAATTAAGTGAATTAGCACTCACTGGCATAAATACAAAATGAAATTTTAAAGTCAGTTAACCTAATATCATAAAGCATTATTTTAAGAAGCCAATCTGAAAAACTGTTATCTAGGAGATCTGGCAGCTCTTAGCAGATTCTTGTTCTAGCCGTAACTTTTCAGTCAGAAGATTTGGGTCAGAGAATTTGGAAATTAATTGATCGATATGTGATCCTAAACTGATCCATAGATTGGCAATTTCAAGGCTCTCTCCCATGAGGGAGGAGAAAGCTGAATAAATATATTATTCACATAAGCATGATTTACTTCCTTGTAAGGTCTAAAGACTAAGTCCATTTAGAAAGTATAAGTCAGGAAATTCTTAAGAGTGTAGACTAAATAATCAAAAGTTGAGGCCTTTCCTTTCTACTGATGTGATATAACTAACCAACTGAGCTTGTCCAAAAAATAGTTTATGTAGCTTTTTCAATCGGTGCCAGAGAGGAAGGGAGAAAATGTAAGATTATGGAGTAGGTTAGAAATGATAACACCACATGAAGACCTAGTTAATCACTAATGATTCATCAGCTTCATAATGGAAAGGGGTCAGAATATATTGGACTGAAGTCTAGAAGTTATTAAGGACACGTCGTGCCTTTCAATAGCAGATACTCTGGTGACAGCCAGTGTTTGAATTGAACAGTAACTATGCACCTGAAACAGGGAGAAAGGAAGTTCTAGTCACAGCTCTGCCACTAACCAGCTGTGCAAACTTTGAGAGGGTACTTTCTTCTCTGGGATTAGTCTCCCAGACTATGAAACAAGAAAGTTGAACTAAATGATCTTTGATGCCCCTTCCGGCTATTGAAATGCTAAGAATCTATTTAATGGGATATAAAAAGGAACAAGGTACAAAAACTATATCTAGGGGCCCATAGGTGAGATATTTGGGTAGATGATTAAGGATATATATCATTGTTATCAACCATTAAGTTCAACCAGCTTTTTTATTAATAGGTGCCAGAGCCTTTGCTAAGTGCTTGAGACATCGTGCCAACACTGCTGTGAATCACTGAGTTATTCTCATTGATGTGTTTATGCCAACTACTGCTCCCCCATGCCTATAATCCGAGCGCATATCCCATCTGGTACAAGCATCCCATGACATACATGGAGTGGTAAAGTTAGAATGACCACTAAAGCGATTGACTTTGTTAATCTGGGAGAAATCTTGGCAAGATCTATAAATTTAGACAGTACATACTTCTTTAATTTTCCTATAATGTGCAGAAGCTGGCATTTCTTTAACTCTACAGCTAGTGTTTTAGGGCCATGAATGAGAGGATGAAGATGTTTTCTCCACACTTTCAAAGTGCTTTCAAATCAATTTTCTGTCTCCTAGCCAAAATTGTTGTCAATAGAAAGGAATGGTGTGATCGGTTACCAAAATATTTACATTTAGCTTTAGAATTTGGGGTTGGATTTTTATTTGAAGAGGTATTTCTAATGCTCAGGGACTTCATACCACAAGCCAAATATTGAAGCTGCACTGCAAAAGGAAGACATAGGAAGCATTGGGAAGTTTAGCCATCCTCTCCTTTCTCCCTCCACATGCTGAAGATGGTATCTCTCAGAATGATGCATAGAGCAGGTCCAAGAGGTGCCCCAGCCCTTCCACCAGGCCTGCTACCTTTTCTGACCACATCCACCAGCAGGTTTTGCTATAATTGACTACTGTTTCCAAAGGTCTTTGTTTCCAACTCTTACGGGAAAACCTAGTCTATAAATCGGAGAGGAAAAGAGAAATTGTGTTAATAACAAAAGGGAGTGCAATTGAGTGATTGTGGTAATTCATCTGTCCATAATGAAAATTGACTAAACTTCCATGTCATGGTGTGATGGGGTGAAAGTTATTAGCGTGTATTTGTTAACAACCTTCTTCCTCTCCCAGTGCATCAAGGAGAGGTTGGTTTTTGTTTTCTTAGATTCTCGCCATTCCAACCTCTCCCTCCTATGTTTGGCAAAATTGATCTTTGGCCTTTTGTGATGCAGAATCTAGAAAAGAGACGAAGAACACATAAGAGGCAGGGGAAGGATTTAGGCTGCATTCTAAGCCAATATACATGATAAAGAGCTTGGAGAGAGGGAAATATTGAGAAAAGAGAATTGTTCTGCCTGGAGGTCCAGGAGAAGTTGGAGATGGTGGTGATGAATTGAAGAGAGAGACACCGGAGCTCTCTGGAACATGATGCAAAAAAAAGGAGAGAAAGGAGAATTTTAGTGAGTTATTCTGAATCCCCTTCATGGTTTTTGATTAGTGCAAGAATTTGAATTATTTTGACATTACTTTTGGCTGCTAGACTATGTCTTTGACCAAGACACTACTCTGACACTAGTCAACAAGGGTCCTTACTCCATAAAAGTCTCATTAGTTTCATAAAATCATCTTTCTCTGAAGTTGAATGCCTTGCCCCTGTAGATTTGCAATAACACTTCATAGCAGAGCTGACAAGTTGGTTTTTCCCAGTAGCTAACCACTAAAGGCCTCCCCGAGGCCTAGGCCCTGGTGAGATACAGTCTGGTGGCAATAGCACTATCCCTCATGCCTGACATTTGGTTAGAAATTGTTACTTTCCCCAGTGCTTTGACATCAGTTTTCTCTTCTTCCATCCTCACAGCATCCCTATGAGGTAGGTAGGACCAGTATGCATAGCTCTACTGTTCTTTGCCAGCAAGTAATTGGCAGAGACCACAAATCCTTAGGCTCCTAATCTCAATCCCTCCTTGAGACACCCCTCAGAGAATTCAACAATGAATTGTCTGTGATCCAAAGGATTACTTGATATAGGAGATGCTTGAGAGCAGATAAGGGGCATCTTAACTGTCCACTCTTATAGGTTCTCCATGCCAGGTCTCTATATTAAACCAGATCAACAGAAAGCCACTTACCTTAACCATAATATCTTAGCTTTCTGAGGGAAAAAGACTCTTACTGGCTTAAGATTTGACATTTTACAGCCTGGGGTTTTTTTTTGAAGGAGAAGAAACATTTCCATTTGAAGATTATGTCTATACCTTTGGTGAAACCACATTGCCCATTGTAATAAACA
Source organism: Equus asinus (assembly GCF_041296235.1). Classification (NCBI taxonomy): domain Eukaryota; kingdom Metazoa; phylum Chordata; class Mammalia; order Perissodactyla; family Equidae; genus Equus; species Equus asinus. The sequence continues at coordinate 102,440,042 of NC_091820.1, forward strand.
CTATCTATTATACAAGGAATTACATGATAAATTCCTATTAGAATTCAGTGGCAGGAAAAAAATCTGTCTAGGCAGATGAACTCATAGGCATTTCTTTTTTTTACTCGACAGAGAACCATGCAACTCAATTTTGTTGTTTTCTTCCGTTTTTTTACCTTAACTGCCAAGAAAGTCAGAGTAAAATTTAGTGGTCAAATACAGTGTTTTATCATGAGGCTATCTGAAGCTTCTAGTTATGTTTCTTGTAACTTTTGTTCTGTTTTTAATTTGAGTTCATTTTTTTTATGTGTTCTTAACATTTGAAAACTGCTAAGTCTATTTTAAGGAGGTATGTTAGGGAATCATAGAACCAAGGACTTCAGAGCGGGAAGGGATATTAAAAGATAATTTATCCCAACCCCGCATACAATGCTAGAAATATCATCTGCTCTCTCTCCACCACATGATCATTCAGGCTTTCTTTGGATACCCCTAGTAATACAGAACTGACTATCTTTGAGGCCCAAACATTCATTTTTGGGCACTTCTGATTACTAGAAAGTTCTTCTTTATGTTAACCTTATGTCTCCAGCTTCTATCATTTGGTGCAGGTTCTATCTCCTGAGACCACATAAAACAAAGTGAAACCCTGCTCCACGTTATATCCTTTTACACGTATCAAGAGAGCCATCATGGCTCCCCTTTGCTCCTTTAATGTCTACTTCTCTTGGCTAAGTATTGCAATTCCTAAAGTTGGCTCCCCTCAATACCTCAAGAGAAAACCATAGTAAACAATAACTGGATTCTTTTCAGTGCATGAATGGGGAACATTTTTGCTATCAAAAGTCAGTGACCACCAGGAAAATAGTTAACCAACAATAGCATAATAAAAATGTGACTTGGGCCAGCCCCAGTGGCCTGGTGGTTAAGTTCCACACAGTTCACTTCAGTGGCCTGGGTTCAGTTCCCAGGTATGGACCTACACCACTTGTCTGTCAGTGGCCATGTTGTCAAGGCAGCTCACATACAAAAAGATTGGCAACAGATCTTAGCTCAGGGCAAATCGTCCTCAGCGAAAAAAAAAGAAAAGTAACAATTTCTGTCTTTGGAATTTTATGAGGGGAATGTAAAAACACTACTGCTTTTCAGATTAAAAGCAAGGTATTTAACTCCAATTTAATAAACACAACAAATACAAAATATACTTTCTTTTTTATAATGGTTAATTAAATTATATATATATATCATTTTATATCTATCTATATATAGAGAGAAAGAGAGAATGGTGATGGGAAATGGATGGGAACACGGAAAACTAAGGAAAAAGGGAAAAAAGACAAAAATGCACAGAGGAGAGATACATACACAGAGAGACTTAGAAACATTCATTTATTCATTCAACAAATATTTATTGAGTGCCTTTTACATGTGTCAGGCACTGTGCAGAGTATAAAGATGAATCAAACATGGTTCCTGTTCCCAAGAAGCTTGTAACATTTATTTTTTTTCTCAGATCAAAGTATGGTAGAGATAACAAGACAAGTATACAAATAGCTATAAAATGAGTTAGTATTACATAACCATTAAAGAAGTATAGGTAAAATTATTATAGGAATTCAGAAATCGAGACATATCACTAGAGGGAACACGGAAGGCATTATGGAGGAAGTGATATTTGACCAGACTTTGAAGGATGGGTAGAATTTGGACCTGTGATGGTGGGAGACAGGGAAGGAAATTCAAGTAGAAGGAAAAGCCTGAATAAAGGCATAGAATCAGAAGAGGTCAGAGAAAAGAGCAAGTAATAGATTTGGGCTAGAGCATACACTGTAAGAAGGAGGATAGAGAAAGCTAGGTTGGAACCTAACTAAGGAATTTATAAAAATAGAAAAACATTGAACTTTTTGGAACAGGAAAATTACAAGATCTGAACTTTAATCCCAGAAAAGTACACTAAAATACAGACAGAGACATACACACAGAGGGAAAAAATTACTCCTCTGGAGTAATATAACCATCGTATGACACCCTTTTGGAATACTATCACTACAAACCTTTAAAGAAGTACTCTACTTTCAAATTATAGGCATAAGTGGGGATATTTCATGTCAATGTTTGTCCTGTGGTTTCAGTGACTATGACAACTCAAATCTGACCAATGGGGCAGGTTCTACAGAGTCACAATCATCCCAACGAATTTACTCTAACCCTGGGTTTCTATTGCACTAAGGGATACCCAAAAGAACAAGCAGGTCTTGCTTCTTAACCACACCAAAGATGCCCCAATGAAATTAATATACTGCCACTTATAAAGAACCTAGCTCTATCAGCTAGTCCGGTAGAGGGCCTCTAGCAATTACTTGGAACAATTTCTTTTCCTTTGATCTCTCATTCCAGGAAGACATGGTCTTGAGCAGCTCACCCGGGACTATTCTCCATGCTGTGCTCAATCACCCCCAAAGCAGCTGGAGTCAGTGAGTGCAGGGGCAAAGTCCCTCTCTGGCCAGCCTATATCTACTGGGTACACAAGTGTATCCACAACTCAGATTTCACGGCTCTGGAGGAGAAAGGTGATGTCAACAATAGTAATCAGAATTAGTTCTCATCTTGCTTTGAAGTTTGCAGGCCTGGTTCTCCTCTGACTTCCCTCACTATTTACTGGAGCTCTTGTGTGGATGATGGGCACAGTGAAAATATTCCTAAGATGTCCTCTGAAGTCAGGCATCTTCTAAGGTATTTCTGAGACTTTAATTCTATAAATAGCACTAAGGCCATATGCCATAAACTACAAATGAATCCATAGGGCCGGGGAGAATTAGAGGTTTGTTTTCCATCCACTTGGGCCAAATCAATTTAGGAGCATGTATGGCTATGGATGTGATCCTGTCTGCATGGTAAAGGTGATTTAGTGACCAAGGAATCTGCAGTCTTTTCTCTTTCTCTCTGGACTGTGATGTCAGTACAGTCACCTATCTCAAAATACCGCAAACCAAAGTATTCCTGCCAAGCTTGTGCCCACACAGATAGTTAAGGGTCCTACCCAGGATCTCTAAGAAGAAATGTTCCTAAATGTCAGGAGGTGTGCTTGATAATTCACATCTCTTTTTGACTTGGTAAGAGTGGTTCTTCTTCTACTAACTAGATGGTGACTTTGGGAAGATGGCTTTTCCTCTCGGGACCCCAATATTCTTTTCCCCATTTCAACAGGGTTGATGGTCTCCAAGGCCCTGCCAGCTCTATGATTCTACGGACATATTCATTTGCTTTGAATTAGATGACCTTTGAGAAATCTTTAGTGGCATCTGGAGCCACTCTAATTTGCAGTGAGCCAAAGTGAGAGTATAGATTAATGGTCACCTCTGCTCTCAGTGCCTCTTTGAAAAAGATCTACTATCACTTGGCCTGCAGCAAATCCAAACTGAGAAAGAGCTAAGATATCAGGATTTTTACAAATCACTCCAGAGAAACCCAAACAACATACACATAACAGACATATTGTGTTTTTTAAAAGGTAACTTGCTTCTATGTCTGTGGTTTACCCATCAATCATCTTGAGAAGATGGCATGGGCCAGAGAAGGGGTGCCAGAGAATACTATTGCATGGATTCCATTCTTTTAATGGGCTAGAAGCAACCAGCCAATTGGGAAATGCGCTTGATTAGGTCAACCAGCTTTGGCTGGAGAAGAGGTTAAAATAAAAGGGCCAATCCATTGTGGCCTTTTGTCTAATTAATGCTTACTTGATTCAACTGAGTTTTTATGTTACATCCAATTGCTTGATGTCACATAGATGTGACCACCCAGTGCATGAAGTATTACTATTTGGCTGTTTGCCATCTCCCACTCTTTGCAAATTGATTTCACTTGGATTAAGGACAAGAACGTGACGAGATGAGTAGCTCCATAATAAAGTTGTTTCTACTAAGTCTAAGACAAGGTAGGTAGAATGGGAATCCTTGGAACAATCATTTTTGGTGGAGCAGCTTTGTGTAGTAAACTGTTGGAAACCTCTTAGGAGGTAGATAGCCATCCGCTATCTCCTCCTGCTTAGCTTCGCCGAGTGAAATAGGGAACAAGTGGAGCACCTGAAAGCTGGCCGCGATCTAAACAGATTCAGCTTCTACCACCAAAAATATGAATGACATTGCCAACAAGAAAATAAAAGAAAAGCAAAATGGACTCATTTGAGAATCAGCTGACTTAAGGTATTCTTTGGCCAAGTGGATGTTATAATAACATGGAATAATCCACAAAGTGAGCCCAAACAGGAAGGTTAAAATAGAATATAGGATCTAAAGGGATTTTGAGCAATTTTAATTTCCTTTGTGCCTTTCTGTGTTTTCGAAATTTTCTACAATAAACATGTATTGCTGTTGAGATCAGTAAGAAAAAAAATCTAAAGGGACTTAAATAATCCCCCATTTTGTTAAGTTACATTTGTAAAGTACAGTAAAACCTCAAATAAGCAGAACCCAACTTGAAGTTCATTAGCATTTGGCTTCCTTTTCCAATAATCCATTTTGAGAAGAGGCAAATCACAAGATAACAAGCAGATATAAAGGCTGTGATGAAGCTAATTTAAATCTGTTTGAAAACCTTGTTTAAATTGTTTTCTAAATATTTTGTTTTGTACAAGGAATATAAGTTACCTAGGAAAGCAGCTGTGAAAAAATCATTTTGGTCTCTCTCAACCACCAACTCAAGCCTTTGTGTTAGTAGTAACAGGCGAATAGAGAAATAATTGCTTGTTTATAAGAATCAGGCTATACTCCACTAAATCAATCAAATGGTATATGGAAGTAGAGAGTCTTTTTCTTCCCCACGAATAATTAAAATGCTAAGGCAAATTGAAGAAAGCTTCATTTTGGTCAATGCAGAAGGCCTTAATGAAAAAGAATTCAAGAAAGGACAGAGTGGCTTTAGATAGAGGTTCATGATAGAATCAAGCAAAGGAAGATGTGATCATGAACAAAGTAGGATTAGTAGGCTAGACAAGGTAGGCTTGGTTGATATGCTGGACTAGAAAAATATCAAAGAGGGAAATAGGCGATAGGATCAGATTACTTAGGGATCCCACTCAGTGGGTCACGTGGCTCAATAACAGACTTTGGCTGGCAGTCGTTATTTTGCAGGCCCATCCTTGGTACTATAGTTCCTGGAGATAAAGGATTGCACTATGTCTGGGAGAATCCTGATCCATGGAACCTGCAGCTGCAGCCCCATTTCCCCTCCCTTGCCCACAAAGATCCTTCCATATTGACACTAGAAGACAGTGCCTCCTCCTCTAGAAGTGAAGTCCTGTTTTGAGTGGTACCTTTCTTTGAAACTTCCCTTAGGCCTCGCCTCTTTCTAGAAGTCCTAAAATCTCAGCTTTTGACTGAGACTTTGCCTCAAGTAGAAGATGATATTTCATGTCTCCTTCTCCTCTGCCATGTCTAGAAAAAGGAATTAGAAACCCAGATTAAGGAGGTTGAAAGGCTTTTCTGCATCCTCTTCAACAGGAACATAGTAAATAGACCACCTGAGGCTGAAAGAAGTTAGCTTCTGTGAAGAGAGAAGTAGTCCAAGGGTGCTTGGATGGAAGGTTGAGGGAAAAGCTCTGCTGGGAAGAGCTTTTGACTCTAAGCTCAGATTCAGGGTGAGTTGATAATGGAAAAATTAAATATTAGTGAGAAAGGTATCAAATTATACCGTAGGCATTTCTTTCTTTAAAAAGGCTTGTTCTAAAAGAATTAACTGCTTTACTGGCTGATATGTTTGGGTTCAGCTGTTTTAATAAAGAGATTATTTTTTATAATAAAAGGGAGGAAAAGCTTGCTTAACTATTTTAAACATGCCTGTGAATTAAGCCTTATTGCTTTGGTCCATGTGACTGTGGCAAGCCACTGCCAATAACCCCTTGAAAGTAAAATCTGGAAAACTAAAAGCATAAAGTAAAAACAAATGTTCAAAGGGATTTATTTTAGGGGCAGGGGTAAGGGCTTGAAAGGCAGGCTGGGCAGAGAAGGGAGGGATAGTACAAAACTTTAAGGGAATTGCTCAAATCAATCCACTACTTCTGTATCTTTTACCCTGACAATATCTCTTACATCTTTTCTGTCATGTTCAGACTATGACCCTGAGGCCCAGTGAGATGCTCAGATACCTAGCAAGGACAATTCAATTATGTTGCCTAGATTCTCTTTACTTAGACAGGAAAAGAGACTATGACAGTTTTGGAGAGATTTCGAATAATAAGCAATAAGAAAACAAAGGAACTTCTTCTTAGCCCTCGGTTATCCAAACAACACAATTAAGCAGACTCTTCTTCTCCTCCCTATTCCCCGTGCATTCCAGCCAACTGAGGTCACAGTGGACTGGGATTCAGATGTATGTTTGCTGGAAGATTTTTTTTTCCTGGCACTAACCTCATAGTATCTGAGTTATAAATTATACTCATTAAATACTTTCTAGAGATTCAAACGCAATGAAAAAGAAAACAAAGTGCCTCCTACTTTTTTCTGCGAAAATAGAGACCTTCTTATCTTAGTCCAAGTTGGGCCTTCTATTCTGGAATGACTAAACGTGGAGGTGGTTTTCCATCCTTCCTTGGGGTTCATATCCATAGCAGTTTACATTCAAATGTCCTTTTTGGTGATAGCTGTGTAATGAAGAAAGCTTATTAAAGTTACTTCCCAGGGGCTCCCTTACACTGAAATTAGGCTTGAAGAACCCTGGAAATTGGTCGTCCTCAGAGATATAGTCGTTCACTAATTTCTTGCCCAGGCAGAACAGTTTGTTGAACCAGAGTGAGCTTTTCCGTTGCCTCACCAAGAGAAGATTCCAATCTTGGAGCCCTTTGCTCCTAGGTGGGAGAAAGAGAAAACGGTAAGTATACCATCTCCATCCTAGACCTTCCACGGGATTTCTAAATGAAGGATCCCAAGCCCGCAACACCACTCTACTCCACGAACAGTTTGCAAATTGCTAAACTTTCCTGGATCATTGAATAAATAAACATTATGACTTCTGTCAAGTTTGCATAATTAGATGTTGCTGTTTACAAGAGTTTTTACAAATTTAACAAAAAAGGGTATATGTTAATATATAGGTAATCCTCACCTTACTAATGAGATGTGTCCTAAACATTTATAACTCAATTATTTGAAATTTGGAATGCCTTGCTCCATAGAAACTGTTATAGATGTGGTGGTCAGGTTTCTAGGCCAGTTGACAAAAGCTGGTTTAACCCACATGGAGCAGAGCTATATTAGAGCTGTGGTGGGGATCCTAGGTCCTGAGTGCAGAAAGAAAAGTGTGCTTTCTTCCCATTATTTGAGTACAAGGAAAACCCAAAGCAAAGGTTAAAACTGGGGGAAACTAAACTGACTTTTCAGCCCTCATAATTATTTCCCCCTTCTCCCATTTCCCAGGGATCCATTGCTCTTGTGTTGTCCCAAGTTCCCCACTATTACCATCCATTCTTCAAAACTGCCAAATTCCTAATTTCTCCTCATCCCAGTCAAAATGGAGCTTCCAAGTTCTCCTGAACATCTAGCTTGGTCTACCTTCATTATGATATGAGTGATTAATCACCCCTTAGCCTCCAAAAGGTACATCTATAATTGAAACAGGAGGCTTGTCAAACCCAAATGAACCTCAGTTGGTGAAATTTTAGGGAAAGTAACTAGATGAAGTGATAACCTTTAGGAAGTTTTCTGAAGTGGTGGATATTTGGGAACATGAGGAAAGAGCTACTGGATAAATAGCAGGGCCCTCCTTGAGAGGCAGCCCCTGTAGTCAGTTCACCAAAGCTGTGTTCCCTTTCACAGCATCTTTCCTTCCTCCCTGTCTGACTCCACAGGGCTCTCTGGAGGTTTCAAGTTTTCCCCTAACAGCTCCTGTGATGACAGCAGTGGGTGAGAGGCATTCACAGGTATTGTGGGTCTTTTATAAGTTGGGTCTATCTCACTAAGAGTCAGCCTGAAAATTCACAGAAAGTTGGAAACATTCTGGAATAGGTGGTGTTACTGGGTGACATCAACATAGGACATTTAATGAGAGGTAAGTGAGAAGAGAGGGGATGGGATGGGATTGGATGGGATAGGATCAGAGCTCTTGCATATAGGTCAAGCCTTTTGAAATTTGTCAAGGATGCTCTTCTTGAGGAGTTTTATGATTTGCACAGCTTGCCAAGGCCATTGTGGTCAATTAATATGCTGATTAAAGCACAAGTGCTAATGTGGCCAGGATCAGAGGTCAAATCCACTTTTTGGACAATTGGCTTCAATCTGTTCCATATATCCACAGCCCACGGAAGATTGCCCTCTGGTACAGTGGTCCAGATGAGCGAGTATAAATGGCCTAAGCCACATCCATCTGCAATGCTGTGAAAGCACTACCAAGCACACAGATAATGATGGTGAGGCAGCTGCAGTGTCTTCTGCTGCAAACTCCAACACATTCTTGGGAATGGATAGGTTCTTATATAGTGCCTCCAATACCTGTGCCACCCTGTCGAAGGGAAAACCCCTAAAGAGCTTCCAAACCCTTTCCTGCTGTGAGACAGAGACAGCAGCTGAGACTCAGACTGAGACTGAGACTGTGTATCTGTGTGTCTTTGTGTTTCCTTCCCCACAGGAAAGAATGTTCCTGGAAATTGGATGACTGTGTGTCCCAGCTGCTCATCTGCTTGTATAGGTCAATAGGAAAGAATAGAGCCAGGCCTCAGGTGGCAGGGTAGAAGGGGGTGGTCCCGGAGGCTGCAGGGGAGCCACATGCTCAGTACGGAAGCATTTCTGAAGCATAAATGTTATGACTTGTAGAGGCTACCTGCGATAGTCGCAGAAATGAAGATGCACTGAGCTTGCTTGGGAGGAAAACAGTCATAGAGAGCTGACAAACTCCAAAGAGGCTAGCGGGAAAATAGGAAGTATGTGGATGCCTTAGTAATTGCTGCTAGAATTGTGATTATTCTGGAACATGTTAAAGAACAAAAGAGCAGGAGTATGTGGAGATGCCTTAATGTTTACTTTAGAATCTTACGATTTTCAACAATATGTGGAGTGAGCAATGGATTTTAGAGTCAAGGTCTCCATGAAAAAGAGAACAAGAAAGCAAGATAAAGAAGAGATACTGACAGGAGCCCAAGAAAGCAATGGATTCCTTAGAGATAAATACATGGGGAGAATTCTTGATAATTAGGCTGTTGTTGCTGCTTCGGAATCACACCATTCTAGTAGGGGAGGAGGGATGGAGGAAATTGTCCTGAATTCAAGCCAGGCAGTCAAGGGGTATCCAGTCTTATTTTGGTTGGCAGTGCCAACCTCGGAAGGGATTGGGCAGTGCCTCCAGAGGAAATGACATAAGCATCCTCTCAAAGATGGTCTCACCAATAGATCCCTGGAAAGGGGGCCATTGCATTATTGCTGTGCTGCTGAGATAGATGTGAGTCTCTAGAGACCTGAGGAGGCTCACTATGTGACCCACGTGCTCAACAATGAAAGAGACAGGTGCACCTGCCTGATAACTGAATAACAAGGCCAGACTTGTTAACATTCAAATGTGTTATCAGCGCAGGAGGCAAGGGTCTCTCTCAGGCCAGGGCAGCCGATATCCCTCGGATGCAGCTAGCTCTGCAACAGGCCTCTCCATAAGGTTTTCGCACAACTCAATGGAGCTTGGAAATTCACCAGCTCCACAACACTCTGCCAACAGAGTGTAGGCTGAGACTGGCACCCAAGCCAAAGGGAGCCCCAGCTTTGACAATTTGGCAAACTCCTGTGCTCTGTTTTCCTGCTTACCATTACCTTATGGCTTGTTTCTCACCAGCTGCCTTTCTGCTTTTCTTCTTTGGAAGGCTGCAATCTCCACTGCTTGCAGGCCATGGCCCACTTGCCTGCAGGGCAGGAGAGACACAAAAATAGTTAGTGAATGAGAGTGTGGCAGAGCGGGGCATAGGAAGATTGTAATTAAATGTGAACTCCACTTACCCATCTTTACCCACTGGTGGGGGCACAGGAAGGGGCTTCGTGAAGCCTTTTTTTCCAACTAGCCAGAAGGTCTCTTCTGTGCCTTTGCCCTTATTATAGAAAATGCAGAAAATCTTAAACATGCTATAACCAATTTTCCTAAAGAAGCCCTTCTGGTCAACAGGGTACAAGCATTCAGTTTGGCTCATACATTGCCTCTGCTTTCCCCTTGTCACCACTCCCTGGAGTCTTCCTTCCTACACAGCTTCCTTGCCGTATACACCTGAGGCTCAGGCAATCTTCATAAGCTGCCACAGCAGCCAGATGAAAAGTGAACACCATTTCAAGCTGTCACCCAGATGTTTTGTCTACCTGCTGCCACATAGCTCCAGCTTTGGGAATGTTTGGCTGTTTGGCTTCATAGAAACCAAACATCTGGAAGCTCAATTGAAGATTTTGTTTGCCGTTTTTGCTGTGATCTTTTGGCAACAGGCAACCCATTGTCTTTTGTGTCTAGAGTACATACATTCAGAGTTTACCGCCCTCTCCCACCACCCAGCCATCCAATGGCTCTCATGAAACCCAAAAATAGAATAGAAATAGAAAGTAGGCTGTGAAACTTTGTTTTTAAGCCCAAGGCATTCTGGCTGCTTTGAGAGGTCTATATTTCTGCAGTCTTCTTTTCTTCCCGCCAAGGAATTCTTACAGGTAGAGAGAGACCCCAGGGAGGCCTCCATCTAAAGCGCAGTTAGTTGGTTGTCAAGAACCACAGGTCCGAGATGAGAAAAGGAGTGTAAACTCAAGCTGCTCACCCCAGAGCCTGAGTGATGATCTCAGAGGAGCCAAATTTTCTGCCTATGCTCTGCCCTCCCCTCTTTCCAATAAACTCTCCTCTCAATGTGTTTTTCTCTCCTCCTTCCAATTCTCTTTTGTCTGTCTTCTCATTTCCTCCAATCCATAAGAAAAAAATGTGTTTACTAAGACTGATAACAAGTAATGGGATGTGTTTCCAACTCATTAATCTGAAATATGGTCTCACTCTCGGCAGATCTCGTTTGGAACAGTTCTAAATTGTTTAACTTAGAAATTCCAATTAGGTTTGCCCCCTTTAAATATCGAATCCATTGTTCTGTATTTTACATCACATACATGCATCCCTTAACAATAATGACAACAACCATAATAATAATTAGCACATTTAATTGGAGAATCTCAAAGCAATTTGCAAATATTTGGTTTAAGGCTCTAGGCAAGCCCTCCATGAGGCAAGTAGGAAGAGAATACTACCACAATAGCCCCAACCTCCATTAACTGGCAACCAACTCACTGTAAACCTCAAACAATTGGACTGATTGGGGCCACTCTGTTTTCAGAAGAGAGGAACTTCGTGAAAATATATTCACATCACTCATTCTTCCATTTATTCCACTCTCATTGTACCAGGGCTGGGAATACAGAGATGGCTCTGTCCTTAAGGAGCCCACAGTGTAGTTAAGTAAAAACAATCATCAGGTTATGTCTTGGGCTCTAAACACAAGCCCAACTCTAATGCCTCCTAAGCACTTTCTTTCCTTCACAGTACCTAGTGCGGTGTCTTGTACAGAAGAGTTGCTTAGTAAATAATCAAACTGTTCCATCAACTGGAACTCTCAACCCTTGAGCACTGGGAACACTCAAGGTGTCATTGGACATCATTTTGATAAAACATACATTTAAAACTCAAACTTGAGGACCCCAACCCCTAGACATATTTGACTATTTGTCTTGAGATCTAGAGGCTATCAAGACAGCTTGCCAGTCCCCAAGGGAGCTCTGTAGATACCAGGATTGTCCAGATATTTGGGTAAGTCCTGGGACACACTGGGATGCCAAAACTAATGGCTGCAAAAGAAGATGGAGTGTTATGGACTCAGGCAAGCTTCCAAATCAAAGAGTATGCAGGGGAGCTCCAGGGGCTTTCTGAGGTTTTGGAGCCCATCCAGGAGAATTCTTAGAATCCTAGCTCTCTGTTTATCCACCCTACTTCCAAAATTCTGCTGAAGGGAGAGAGAAAGGGAAAACAAGTATGCAAGAACTAAAGCCTAAAGCAAACTCTGTGACTCAATATCAACCCCTAGGCAGTCCCAGAGACCCCCCAAATAGTAGCATCTTACTTTGGCCTGACACTTTTAAGACACTTTGGCATCTTCTGTCTTATTTTATCCTTACAAAAATTCTGGAATGTAGGCTTATTAATAACCTTATTCTGCAAATGGGGACACTGAAGTCCATGGAGGTTAATTGACTTGTCAATAAGCAAGCATAGCTGGGACTTGAACCCAACTCTGACTCCAAATTTTATTTTTTTTTTACTATGACTTTGCTATTTTTTATTGGTGTATAATTGATATACAATATTATATTAGTTTCAGGTGTATAACATAATGATTCGGTATTTGTGTATATTGCGAAATGATCACCACAATAAGTCTAGTTAACACCTTAGACTTCAAATTTTAAGTGCTCTTCCCTCCACACAATATAGCTTTTCCAACACACTGGAGTCAAGGAGCAGGTCTAGAGGCCAAAAAGAAACTGTTGGGAATTTTAAAGCTTGTGATTAATGAGTTTCCTGATGATCACAGGTCAGAAGAGGCCTCTGTGTGGAGAAAGGAAAGCACAGAGAAGATGAAGTTACTTGTCCAATGTCACACATTGAGTCATTGATGTAACAAGAATTACAGACCAAACCTTCTGACCTTCATGACTCTGTCAATACAACCTCATTGCTTCTTAACTCAATTGCTGGTATGTGTGTGTGTGTATGCACATGCTTGCATGTGTGCATGCTCGTGTATGTGTGTTAGGGGTTGAGGGTAGGGGTAGAAGAGGCTGGGGAAAAAGAAGAAATCACAAACAAAACAGAACTACTGCTTAGGGACTTGAGAATCAAACACTATTTAGCCCAATAATTCAGACAAGATCAGAAAGTGTCCACCCCTGGCAAGACCAACATAAACTGGCTGAGAACAACCATTTGAGAATGTAAATCTACCTAAGAGGGAATGGTAAACACAACTGATAAGCCTAGATATATACAAAGTCTCAGCAAGGAGCTTCAAACTTGTCAGGAAAACGGTAACTGAAACAGAACTCATGTAAGAGAAGAGGTAATAAGATGACTTATCACCAGGTCATTAGGAGAGAAATATTTTAAAAAGCAGAATTGGCCAGTTAAGCACTGATGATTTGTGCTCAGTATAGTACAAGAGGGAGTTGGAGTGGGCAGTGGGACAGCTCCCCAGAGAGGCTGAGCTTCTCATCTCTAAATGAATCTTCCCCAAATACCTCAGCTTCCTCATTTTGGTCTCTTTCTTTGTACCCCTCACCCACTCAATTACTCAACTGCTTCATGTTCTCTTCTCTCGCCCAATCCAATCCATATCTCCGATTCTACTAAGGGAAACAACTTAAAGTGTCATCACTCCAATGAAGGAGATGTGATTCAAGGAAGAGTGTTGTTGTTACTGGATCCAAGAGAAGAGGCTCTGATGGAGGTAGTTCAAACATCAGCCAGCTGGAAAAAGAGGATATTTTCAGCCATCAGCTTTGAAATTACACCTGGCTGGCCATCAAATGTGGTCCTTCTGACCCATGCACTAGTGTGATTCTTGCTTTCCAGCAGCACAGAATGGATGAAGGGTGAAAATGTTGAATCAGAATTTCTGAAGCGTGTCAGTGATATGGTTTTATTGGGGGTATGTTGCATGTCCCCAAAGGACAAGGAATCTCCTGTCCCTGGGTACCTGCTATGTAATGTCCAATACCTGCCTCTGGTGGGGCTGTGGAGGTACAGAGACAAAAAGTATCTCCCCTCCTCTCCCTTTCTTTGGGTCTTACTTCTTATCTTCTTCTTTCTCTTCCTTGCTCCTTTATTTCCCCTGGACCCCCCCTCTCTTCCTCTCTTTCAGTGTCTCCCTCTCAAACTCTCTTCCTCAGGAAGCCTCTGCCACTCCAATAACCAAAGCCTGATGTGGCCTTAGGCGAAGGCTCTCCCTGCCTCTTCCTCCAACTTGCCATAGCACATCCCCAAATTCCCCCAGGGCAGAGGAAACCGTGAAGCTGCAAAGGACACTTTTGAAGTAGTCCTGCTTTTGTGCTTGAAACACCCAAAGATGTGATTGCTCTTGACTGGAATTTGGGGGGCAATAAAAACCATGGGGGTCGGGGCATAGTTTTCCTTTTCAGTTTCAAAAGTGGCACCTCTTCAGCTCTTCATATTTTAAAATAAGGAATCTGTGCCCAGCAATACAGAGCAGAAAGTGCTTCAGGAAATCAAGCCAGCTTTGTCCTCCTCTGCTGAAAAACGACAGAATGTATAGAGGGAGCACAAAAGCCTTGGGTGATTTGATTCACTGCCCCAGTCGTTTTGCCACCCGCATCATCTCACTGAGTTCTCTGCAGAGGTGGAAAAGGAACTTCTGTCCCCTCATAAATGACTCAACCCACCTGCTGGAAGATATTAAGGATCTATTGGAAAGACAAACTATGACTAACTGGAAAGGGAATTGATCAGCTAGAATCAGGCCTTCCAAACTTTAACTTCTGAAATCTTTTTCCTGTAAATTGCCACCATTTGAGGAAGGCATGCCAATGACAGAAACAAATTGTCCATCACTCAGTGCCCAGGTTTTGCTTTGCCCAAGAATAATCACTGAGGAAATAATTTTCATGCACAATGGTATCATAGAAAGGATACTGAAAAGGAAGTGGGGCTTCCTGGGTTTTGGCCTGATTCTGCTACCATTTGACTGTGTGACCCTGATCAAATTACTTCACCTCTCTGGACCTTGGTTCTTCATCCGAAAATGAAGGAGTTAGATTATCAGATCTCTAGAGTCTCTTACAACTGGGACAGCCAGGGGCCCTGGGGCCATCCAGAGGAAGATAAAAAGAATCCAATGGAAATGGCAAAAAAAAAGAAAAAGGAAAATTATTCTAATCCTGAATCCCAGGTCAAGTGATAGTCCTAACAGAGAGAAAAGGTGCTACAAATGTTTGTCTTTCATAGGCATTGACTTGATTCCTCCTGGTCCTTAGAGAAAGACATAAAGTCTATCTAGAAACAGAGGTTCAATGGTGTGGATGAAAAGTCAGAAAGGGTGGCCACTGAGCAGATAAATAGAAAACCCAAACTCACCAATATTGTAGCTTATTGAACAGTGTCTGGCACTACCAAAGAGTAAACAAAATGGAAATGTAAATAATAGTGCCGCACATTGGAAAGCCAAATTCCAGGCAATGCTTTAAAAGAGAAAGATGCAACTCATGGTCTGGAAAATGCAGAAGGAGTGTTAACAATCCTACTCACTGTAGCCATATTTTGAAGAGAAGAAAACTGAGGCCAAAGGGGACAATCGTTTGGGAACTGCAAATGGAGCTGGAAATTCTGCCCAAATTATAGCCTTAAGTCTCAGACACCAGGTAAACTCTTTCAGCAGACCATGACCTCTCCAGATGCAGGTGTGCCCAAGTGGTTTGATTCAAAAAACAAAAGGACATTATACCTTGAGCTCTGTCCTTCCTCGAAGCTCCACTTCATAGCCCTCATTCAGAGCTCGAAGAATTGTCACGGTGCTGTGACTAACATGAATGCGATAAGCTGTAAAAGAAAGAGAGGCAGGATTTTGAATCCTTTCAGGTAAAATCCGTGAGAAAATATTACTGTAATAAATGTCCCCACTTCTAAATGAACCAGACTCTCAGCAAAGTCCCTGAGAGAGAGCTTTAGTTAGGGTTTCACAGGAGGAGGAGGAGGAGTGATGGCCTTCCTCACCAGGCCCAAATGAGGCATTAGCTGTAGCACATATCAGCCTCCTAGACACTATCTCAGATGAAAGGCCAAGCAATAGAAAGGTGTTAATTTAACTCAGAGGGTTGAGATGGAGAAATCAGCAACCACTACTCTGCTCTCAGCTGAAACGTGACCTCCTCTGAGGGAAGTTAGGCTTCAGCAGCCTCTCTCACAGGCTGCTGCTAGGGCTGAACTCCCAAGGTTTATATATCCTACTCAAGAGGCAAAAGGGTTTCTTTTCCATATACATCCATACAACTATCTTTCAATATTGCTGTGCTTAAAATAAAATATCAATGAGAAAATGTCCCAAGACCTCTGTCAACATTTTGTGGCAACTGTACATTTATAGCTGTCCTTTGGCTGAGCACATCTAGCTATGTACACACATGAATGTACTATTTTCCAACTAATGATCCCAACCTGGGATAAGAGCTTTGCATGGGGAACTACGACTAAAAATTTTATTTAGAAACAAAGTATAATTCTTTGGTGAAGAAAAATCATTTGTTAACTGAGGTAAGATCCTTGACCTTCTTGAAAACTGTCATCCTATGAAGAAAGATCTTGTTCAAGTTGAGTCTTAAATAAAATCCAAGACATTCTCTCGCACACTAGAGAAAGTAATTCTTTTAGAAGCTGAGTGCAATCTGAGTAGGAAGGCATGGCTGAAAAGAGCTGAAAGAAATTTCTGCTATGTGTACTCACAATGACTTTTCTTCTCTTGACAGCTTAGTACTGTTATTTGTGTCTTCCTCACCAGCTCATGATCACCCAAAATCTTTGCTCAAAAAGGGTTGTCCCATTCCTCAAAGTCACAGGCTCATCTAGAGTGTCCCTAACCAGCCCTATGTGTGCCATCCCACTAGCATCTGGTCGTCAGGGAGCCTTTCAGTAGAGTCATCCTTTTGGTGGGAAACACACAGCTCAAATGAGAGAGAGAGCTCATTCCAACCACCATACAGTTGCGTGGCTAGGATGATCACTCCAGAGTTGGGTCACTAGTCAATTCCATTCCAAAATCAGTGGATTCGACTGGGCATGAAGGTAGGTATCGATGAAATCAATTTTTTAAATAGACCTGTGATGTGTTCTGGTCTCATATCCAACATGAGTTTAGAGACTACTTCTTTACAGATCTTCAGTCAGGTGTGGAGCTTAACACCATATTTCAGTCACAGTCATTAGCTTCCAGAAAACACACTAACCAGCTCCTTTAGTGCATAGACCACACGTGCATGCTTCTTTGTATCCCTCACAATGCCTTCCTTGCATAGTCAGTGCTTAGTAAACACCTGTTGTACATAATTCACTCCATTTTCTTCTTCCTAGCTGATCACTGAACAAGGTGCTGTCTAAATCTGAAAATTCAATTTCTGCTCTCAGCTCTATATTTCCAGTGGGAAATGTGTGGAGTTTCCCTGGTACAGACCAGAATACGACTTCAGTCTTCCACAAGCTTACATCAGTCCAGAGGACTGTGCCAAATCTGCATTGCGATTCCATGATCAATTTCACTTCATCTTGGGTTGCACGTCAAGAGCAAAGTCTTATGCATGCAGTGGTTCCTGAATGACTACTTCCATGGCCTCTGCCATGTCTGTGGAGTTGGAAGACTTTCCCAGATGTCAGAAAATTTATTCTGACAACAGCTTCTAAGTTCCGTGCTGCCTCCTTAATCATAGTTGCAAAGGCTAGATTGACTAAGACTAGACCCATTGTGCAAGCCTGTTTCTGCACATGAGTGATGAGGAGTGGGGTCAGACAGGGCACCACCCACTGTGATATGGGCCACCATGTCATCAGGGACTAGTTTGCATAGGTTGCTGAAGTTCCAGAAGAGCTTGTCTTCCTTAGTATTTGCCAGAGCCAGGGCCGCTAAGAGCTTCACTGTTTTTTAAATAGATAATCCATGAAGAGTTTATATAGCATCTATTGTTGTTCTGTATGCTTTTCCTATACTAGCATGAACAAATGGCTTTGCTCAACCATGATACAGGTAAAGGCACATTGTGATTCTCACATTGCCTTAGTAGTAGCATTAAATAACTAAGAAAGAGTTGCTAGCAACTGACAAAAGCCATAAGGATTTGTAGTTTTCTTCTCAAAGAAAGGGGGAAGAAATGGTATCTTTGATACCATGCCTGTTTTGATAGAAGCTAAGGATTTTGTATACAGGCAAGTTGGAATTAATTATTTCAGAATTCCAAGCTCCTTAGGTTGAGGGATTATTGCTAGCTAAATTCGAGGGAGCTATTTGATGAAGCCAGAACTCCTGGGGTCCTAACTAGTTCCAAAAGAGGACTAGAGCAGCAAACAGCAGCTGGCTAGGAGGCAACTGGCTCTGGGTGTGTCTCCACAAACTAGTTGAAAAACTAAAAATATCAGTCCCTTACCTATTTCTTTTTTCAACATGACTCCTCTAAACCCACCTGGCTGGCCAATTTCTTTCCTCTACTCAAAGGGTTTTTTTTAGTTGTTTTGATCGAACTGACTGGCTGTTTCAGTGTTGCTTAGCTACAGCTTCATTTCTAGAACAAGAAAGGTACATGTTCAATCCAATATCACCCCCTACTGGTTTGCTGTTAAACACCAGGAAAAATGCGTGTTAAAGCTCCTTAATCTTCTCAAATTATCTTTTATTCTTGTTTACAATATTAAAACATCAAGCACCCTGTTCTTTTCCCCCTCTCTTGAGGAAGAATCTCTTTCCCAACAGTAAGAGGTTACCATCCCTTCCATTCCTCTATAAGTACTCACGTAACCCTGTTGATTCCATCCGAGAAGCTGTGTTCACAGTGTCTCCAAACAAGCAGTATCTGGGCATGGTAAGGCCCACCACTCCAGCAACAACTGGTCCTACGGAATAGCAGGCAGTTGGGATTACAGTCAACCGGTATTCATCCAACCCTAATAGAGGAGCACTGCTGAGGGAAGGAATGTAGCTGCATAAAAGAATAAAGCTGCCACCAAATAGCTCTGGGAATCTGAAGGAAGTCTTATAATGAGTTATGAACTCTTTGCCCTACAAGAAAGCAAGCTTATAATGTTGCAGACATGACTACCCTTCTGATTTATACCTTTGTCCCAAGTAACAATTATACCCGAGATGCTTATGTCTGTCAACAGGGACAAATAAGCATCAAACCCAAACCAGAAAAGCCTGGGTGGGGACTCGGGATCCAAACGTGTTTGTTGCAAGGGGAAAAATGTGACTCTTGTGTTATGGGGTTGGAAGGAGGAATCTTATAGGGCAATCTCTCTCCCAAACTGTGTCTATTAAGAAAACTATTGCTAAGACATTTGGAAAATCTGAAAAGAAGTAGAATCGACTTTCAATCATTTCTTTTAGGGGCATGAAACAGCAGTGTATGTAGAAAATCCAAGAATACTTTCTATTTGCCCTTAGAACGATTTTTGTTTTAACATTTTAAGATGGCCATGTTAGGCCTTCAGAGAGTGGACATTACTTGAAAAAACCTCAGCAGCCATACTGAAAACCTAGTTCAGGTGCATCTAGAAAGTTCTCCACCTTCACCTTTCTGGTCTCTGTTCTGTTTCCGTGTTAAAATTGTTCAGCATTATCTTTTTGCTGTTTCCTAAGTTACAGAAAGTAATTAAGAGTTTTTGCTTCAAAAAGATCTTTCTGAACTTCACTTTTTAAGAATAAAAATAAATAAGGACTACAAAACTTATGATTCTCATTTTAATTAATTTCTCATCCATTTAGAACCATTCATTGAGCACTGAGCTCAATGAATCAAGGGGAGCTAGGCATCAAGGGGAATAAAAAAGAAATGTAACACGTGGTCTCAGTTCTCCAGGAGTTTATAATCTAATTGAAGAGAAGAGATGACCAATCAAAGCAATTAAGTGACAACCCAAGACAATGTATGGTTGAGGCAAGGTAAACGGTTCAGCCGGAAGTGCTATAATACTTTTAAAAATGGGAGGCGGTTCTTACTGGGACCTGGTTCAGTCAAGAAGGGTCCAATAGAGAAGGTAGTATTTGGTTTGGATCTTGATGAGTGGGTAGGATTTGAATAGGAGAAAAGGGACATGAAACAAAGGTTCGTGGTTGGGATTGAGCATGGAATTTTGGAAAACTCTTACAGAAAGCAGTCTTCCTAGTTCAGGTGGCTAGGAAGAACGTGGAGACAAGGTTGGATACTGGGTTGTACAAGATGGAGGACCTTGAACCACAAGAGAATTTTGAGCAGGGAATTACATGATGAAAATGATTTTTATTTTATTTTTTCTCAGAGTATAGAATGCATTGAAGGTGGGGAGTAAAAACCAGGGAAACCTGTTAGGTGGCTGTTGCAGTGCCCAAGGTTGTGATTACTGGAAAGGAAGTGATGATGGGGGAAGGGGGCAAAAAGGTGATGAGAGAAAGACATTATAAAGGAGAAACAACAGACTTGTTGGCTGTCTGATTGACAACTGTGAGGAAATTGGCATGGGCTTATGAGCTCATGCTGGTTTGTGGGAAAAGATGACTCGAAGTTTTAGCTATGTTGAATTCGAAGTAATGGTGAATCATCCAAGAAGAGATGTGCTGAGTGGGGTTGGACATGTGAAACTGAAGCACCAATGAGAGACAAGGGCTTTTCTTTAAAAGAAAAATACTGAACACCTGCTATGTTCTAAGCATTCAGGATACAAACATGAGTAAGATATGGTTCCTACCATCCAGGAGCTTGTAGTCTAATGGAAGCACAGACAAGCAAACATATTATACTGATGGCTATGAAAAGGATAGATAGAAAGAAGCAAGAGTGGAAGCAAGAAGATGCTATTGCAGTGATCCAGGCAAGAGATGCTGGCAGCCTAGGCATGAGTAGTGAGAGCCAAGAAAATACAAGACAGGTTCAAGAAATATTTAACAGGTGAAATGTTCAAGACTTAGTAATTAGTCGAATGGTGAAGGTCAGAGTGAGGAGGGAGTTAAGAAGGATGACTCCCAAGACCAACTGGAATAACAAGGTGATAGGTAGTGCTACCAACTGAAATAGAGAATAAATACGGAAGAGAAGGAAGTTTATAGGAGAAGAAAATAATTCTATTTTGGATGTGTTGAATCTGATGTGTGTGTGGAATGTTCGGGTGGAAATGTCAGCACCAAGTCTGATATACAAGGCTGAAGCTTAAGGGAGAAGAGGTACTAAAGTGGTAGAGTTGGACGCCATCAGCATTCAAGTGGTAGTTAACCCATAGACATGAATGAGATCACCAGAAGAGTATATAAGGTTATAAAAACTGTGGATGAAGGACAGAACCCTGGGGAATATCAATATTTAAAGGACAGAAAGAGACAGAGGAAATTATCAGACGATAGTAGAAAATGAAAGCCATGTTGGAGTGGGTTGAGAAATGAATTAGAGGTCAGGATGTGCAAAGAGCAAGGAGACCCAAACTCAGAGTTTTGCAGAATATGTGGGAGCAGCCACAATTAGAGAACAAGAATTGCTAAGTAAATGAAATGGAGAAAAAGCATTCAGAGAGGGGGGAGCATGTCATAAAAGCCAATTGAGGGAAGTTTTATGGAGGATTGTCAAGAATCTCAAATGCTGCAGAGATAAGGGCAGACTAGGACTGGGAAAAGTGATGGAGGCTGAAGCCAGATTGCAAAGGGGCTAAAGAGGGATGGATAGTGAAGAAATGGCACAGTGAGTGTCAATCATTCCTTTAAAAAATTGGTAGGAAAGGGATGAATATGATGGGGGAGGAAAAGGAGCCTATAAGAGCAAAAGAAAGAGTGGAGAGGAGAGCAAGAGGGCCTAGTAGGTGAGATATCTGTGACATCAAGTGAGATATCTGTCAAGATACCTGTGAATGTGTGAAGAGAGATGGGAAGGATACAATGAGGGGGAGATCCTGAAGAGATTCAAGCAAGGGGGGAAGACTGTGGGAAAAAAAATACTTCAGGAGTTGAGATTTTAACTAATCAAATGAATTATCCTACATATAACATATGCCTGTTGATCTTGTATCATAGTCAATCATGGAAATGTTGGCTCTAACAAGAAAGGTAGAGTGAAAGGGTTTGGTACCTAGAACAAGGACTGCTGCCCAGTGGGGTAGTACAGGTGCTGGGAAGAGAGTAAACTAGGGTAGGCATAAAGGAATTATGCAGCACTAAACACCTGTATAATCCAGTTGCCAGTAACCACGGGAGAGCTACCCTCTTCCCCTTTTCTAATCTTCTCTTGAGGTGCATGGGAACGTCTTCTGGTTTAGCTGGTTGTTGTTACCTGAGTGCAGGCCTATTCGAATCCGGACTGGCACCTCTGGCATATGCCGCATCTTGAAAGTACCCACGGAGCTCAGAATATCTAGGGACATGTTTGCGATTTCAGCTGCATGCCTACTGCCATTCCTCTTCGGGAGCCCTGAGGCCACCATGTAAGCATCTCCAATGGTCTCTACCTGGGAATCGTGGGAAATAGAATTAGCAAGCAAATAACTTCTGTGTGTGTGTGTCTCTCACAGAGCTTAAGGAGCATGATGGAGGCCAGGTGTTCTTGTAAAGTGAGGAAGACAGAGAGAGAGCCTGTCAGTGGTTCACAGGCATTGCTGCACATTAGAATCACTTAAGGAACTTTATAAAAAACTGCTGTCTAGGTCCCACACCCATAGATTCCGAAATAAGTACAGCTACGTTGCAGGTTCCTGGCTGGCCCTAGAGAACTATCATGTTCCAAATAATTCCTGAGGGGAGGAATTTCTGGGACTGTCCATGGATGTCCGCGGGGGAGCACCCTAGGAGAAGGTGCATATGGTGCTCCCCCAGCAAGCATTTCTCTAGATGATTTTGGGTAAATGAGCTAGGACAGCCTTAAAGCAAGTATAGGGAAAGGGAAAGGAAGGAGGTGGAAAAGTCTGTTCCCTCTGCTTTGCCTTGCTAATATGATGGAGTTAGTTTTGCAGTCCCATTTGGTATGAGAACTGTGTCTTTTACCACCAGCTACTTCATCTTCTTCTAGTGCTGCCTCTTGAAGGGGCAGCAGTACTAGCCCTCAACTGCTTTGTAGGGGCAGTTAGAGCTGAACGCTTGTAAATAAAGCCAAATCTGTGCTCCTCATCCTCCCCACAGAAGTGTGCTCACTCTTCTAGGTGACTAGTTAGTTGAAGCTTTTCAAATAAATCCAAAAGATAAGTAAGCTGAAAAGACTTCTATGAAATGTGCCGGTCAGACTCTGCTAGTACAAGTTTGGATCCAGTTAGAATCCATGTTCTCCTAAGAACTGCACTCACAGAGTGCAATAGTTAAGAGCATGAAACCCTGAAGTCATACTGCCCTGGTTAGAATCCCAGATGCACCATTTACAAACTGTGTGGCTTTGGACAAGTCACTTAACCTCTCTATGCTTCAGTATCCTTATCTGTAAAGTAGGGATAATGACAGTATCTACCTCATAGAGTTTTCTAAGGACTAAATAACTTAGTATATGTCAAAGCACTTAAAACCTGCCTGGTGGATGATAAATGCAAGCTATCTCATCATCATCATCATCGTCATCATCATTACCAAAGTGATACGTCTTGAAATGAGCCATAAGACTGTGGCTGTGACTCAGCTCCAGAGAAAGTTTAGTAATGAGCAGTAGGCCCCTCATCATGACTTTCCATATAGCCAAGAACAATGATCCTTTGCACCTATGGGTCTGTGTACCTCAGCATGCTTCCATCCAGGCCCTCCCTTACCTGGTACAATTTGAGACAAGGATCCCTGACGTCAAATAAGCATGTCTGCCTGCACAGAGGAAGACAACAGGTACAATGCAAACGCTATACTGGAGGGAGAACTCACTGGCTGGCCACTATCAGAGACTGGTGGTTGACCCTTCAGCTTTAATGAGTCATTCACCTGGAAGTCCCCAAGGATATGAAGGAGATTAGAAGGGCAAGGAGTATGGGCACTGCCTAGCCTTGGCGTGAGACTACTGTGGGGGAATTGTGGGTTGCATAAGCCAGCACAAGGGCACAGAGAAGAGAAAGTATAGAAAGGGGTCTGGTGAGATGGGGTGGTGGCAGGAGAACTGAAACTGAAAACAAATCACCAACTTCATAATTCTGCAGTAGCCTTCTCACTTCCATTTCAGATTATCAAGTGCCAAGGGAGGTGATTCCAATTTTAAAGGTAAGGAAAATGAAAACACGAACGAGTTTGGTGACTCACTGTTGGTTCAATTTTTATTTTCTTTGCACTGTGTTGTTTTTAGTAAACAGGACTGAAAAATTAGATTTCATTTTTGGATTCATGTAGCCCTGCTCTGTCCTGGAAACCCTCCACTCAATCCCTACTGCAGCCATGAAGTACCAAAATACCTAACGGCCTCATCCCCAAGCTCCCCGACAATTGTCTGAACAGTATCAGCTGGATTGATTAAACCAGTGGCTGTGTTACTGCCCATGCTGAATCATCTGTGATTTTAGTTTCAACTGAATTAGCTTTCGGTGATTTGTTTTTCTCTTCAGGCTGCTTAAGTTCAACAAGTTAAGACAGGTAGCCTGATTCCATGGATTTTTCCTCTACTGTGGTTTCTACGTGTGCTTCTTGATTAGTTTGCAGCTCCTGCTGATTGACAGGTATGATGTCTAGTTCTGAGCCCTATTTAGGTGGCTTGGCCTAGCCCTGAGGCTCTCTACCTGACCTGAAAGGGCCCTGTCTAATCTGAGATAAACACACTGCCCTGTGTGTGACTTGAGAGTTGGAACTTTTCAGACTACTGTGAAGGATCCAATGAATGGAGCTAGTCATTCTCTAGCTCTGCCTTGGTTCCTGGGACAGAGAGCTGTCTAAAGTTTGGGATGCCTGGGGCATCTTTCCCCATCAATAAGACAAGTATCCATGTTGCAAACAATGTGGAAATGTCCCTGCACAGCTATGAAATTTTCAATCATTTTCTGCCTAGAGACAATACATAAAATCAAGAGTAAAGAAGTATGGCACTGAAATGAGTGAATGTAGTCATCTGTTCGCTACTCATCTCCCACGATCTTTGATAGAAAGAGTGGAAATTGAGAGACTGGAGGGGTGGGGAAAAGTGGGAGCAGGGGGTTGCAACTTCACAATTAATCACTTCCCCAGACCTCAGACCAATAGGTGGGCTCTTGGTTACCCTGTAGCAATCCCAAAGAGCCACAGATTTAATAGCTCTTTGACATGTGTAATGTGAGAGTTCCCTCCTGTATAACAACAGTACCTAAAGGAGGAAACCAAATTTCAACAGCATGTATTAGATCTACACAAACATTACCAAGATAAACTCTGTAGCAGTCACCAACTATGGGCAAAACACCAATAGTTCTGTGCCTAGCATGATACTGCCTACACTGTGTGTACTTAGCCACTGAAGTTCAATATCTCTTTTGGGCCCAGCCTCTTCTTAGTCCCAGTTCTACAAAACAGCTCCAAATAAATCTGACCAGCAATCTCTTATTGCTGGGTTGAGATTGTCATTTCGTAAAGTGTGAAATTATATGCATTCTATCTGGCCTTCATTTCCAATGGGATACCAATAAAAGTGGTGTACTTTTTAAATTTTAATTCCTAAATAACAACAATCAATAAAATCGTATCCTTCAATTTTGGAATACACACAGATGAGCCTCATATAAAAATTTCTCTCTGGAATATATTTCTCTGCTAAGGAACTTACCTTGTAGACATCATGACTGCCAATGATGGCATCAAAGAGCGTGTACAGGTCATTGAGAAGATCCACCACCTCAATGGGCTCACTCATGGCTGAGATAGTGGTAAAGCCCACAATGTCACTGAAGTACAAGGTGACCAAGTCAAAGCCCTCAGGTTCGACCGTGCAGCCCTTTTTAAGGGATTCAGCAACTGATCTGAAAAGCAGGCACAGAGATTCCTCAGACCACACAGGCCTCCCTCCATGCCACACACATATCTGCTAGAACACAATTTCTCAAAAATCACTGCCAAGTAAATGATGAGGAAGAAAATGTCACCTGGATGAAAACATTAATTCTTTCATTTATTCTACAAATGTATATTGAGTGCTTACAATGTACCAGGCACTGTGCCAAGCACTGGAATACAGCCCTGAACAGAGAGCCCTAGTCTGTGGCTTTGTGGAGCTCTTTCAGCTCTCCGTCCTTCTTCCTCAGCCCACTCCCCTCGGGGAATGTTCCCAGGTGGTTGCCTTTGCATGAAACTAATTTCCCAAATTATCTCCTGGAAGATCATGTTACAACACGATAAGGTGCCTTGGAAAATTTGGAAATTGTAGCAACAGATAAGGTTTTCAACTAAGGGAGGAAAAACCTAGAGAAACAACCCTGCTACTTTCCTCCAGGAACTCGAAGAACTGCCTCCTTTTAATTGGTCAACTTCCAGGCAAAGTCACAAAATGACACATAGAAAAACTGAGGCACCAAAAACTTAGATGACCAGCATGATCCATAGGTAGTGGAAAATTAGGAAGTGTGCTCTGCTCCCTTGGTTTCCAATTCTTCTTTGATTTGAAGGTATGATTTAAACTTACTGGGAGTAGAGAGGGTGTGGGACGGGGAGGGACCAGTTAGTTGATGGGTAATTTTTTTTTCTATTTTTAATGGAACACACTGTTACAAGGATTCACACTCCTCAGGTGTTCACACATACGGTGGTAGCATCTGTGTTAGAAGCTTTTCTGTTTTCTGTTTTTCAATTTCCAGCTCTTCAGTCCGCTCTCGGATCAAGTCTTCCAAGTTGCTAGAATATTGCTCCAACATCCGAAGCATAGAATCAATGATATTGGTCTTCTTCCCTTTATTGAAAGTTTTAAACTGAAAGTAAAACAGAAAAATAAGCTAGGGAATTCTTACTCCCCAAACTCAGAGATGATGGAGCAGGACCTCTTATTATAAATCCCTTCCTCTAAAATGCCAGAGCAGGAGAGGTGAACCCAGGTATAAATAGGAAACGTCACCACCCACCCTCATTGTCATCCTGGCTGATTCACAGGGCTCTTTTTTCCCTGAGTAGTTCTTCCCCTACCCTCCTAGCTCTTTCAAGTCTGAGCAAAGGCAATCTGGGCAGGATCCTTCAGTTCTGAGATGCTATCACATGAATAGTAGCCACTTCAAAGGCAACAGGATTTGGTCTTGAGCCCAGGCCAATTGTGAGTGGAATAAGGGGAAAGAGGGCAGAGAGTGCTATTTTACCCTTCTAGATCATCAACCTACTAAATCATCCTTATCTTCTAATGCTACTGTGTTGCCGGTTCTTGGACAGCGGGAGGTTCCTTGACCTCTAAAATATGACCCAAGATCTACATAATAAGATCTACCCCTATTTCTTACCATAGGGTCCAGGAATAATGGTGTCCCCTAGCACCTGCCCTTCATGTCACTCAGGGTCGTGTAGAAATTCAAGTGGTATTGCCTCATACTATGCCTTGATCCTTTGGAGGTGGCTGCATGCCATAGATTTTCAATATGTCCTCCTCGGACCTTTTCCATCTACAGAGACAGGGACCTTGGTATATCATTGGAATCATGAGGGGGTAGCCCCTCCTTGCTGCTGTATTCAGCATGCACAAGGCTGTGTTCATAACAACAAAAGACTGATGGTAGTTTTGCTGAGCAGACATCTAGGAATCTGCCCCATGAACCCTCTTATCCAGCTAGGCTCCAAATGCTCCACTTAGCACTCAGTGCCAAGGCCAACATGAAGAGATTCCTTCTGGGACTGATCCACATCTACATGTCCTCCAAGGTCCTGCAGGTAATTTCAGTAGCCAGCTCAGGTGCTTTGGGCTCCCCCTATTGCCTAACCCAAGGAGCCTCCCTCTCCACCCCTTCCCATTTAAGTTTTATTAGCTGCAGGGAGTTGGGAGGCTCCCCTTGTCTATCAAACAGTCTAAACTTCCACTGAAGCATTTCAGTGAGGGCAGCCCCAGCAACGTCTTCTTTGAAGGTTGCATGATGTGCACTCCTTCTATCTATCACTGGCTTCTCTGCTGCCTTCTGAAATAACATCTCTAGCATCAACACAAGGGCAAATGCTTTTTCTCCTGCCTCATGGTAAGTTTTTAGACATTTGACCTTCATGCTCCTTTGCCTTTTCCATACTTTGAACACCTGTTTGAGTGTCCTCAAGAAACTCAGCCAGACTAATGGAGGCATTCTTAGCTGGGGACACGGATGACTTCATATGCAGGACCCCTCAGGCTTTCAATGCAACTCTTTCCTTTTTCCGCCTCAAATACCTGTCACTCACAAAGCATCTCAGTGCTGTACTCCAGCCAGGCTCAGAAGCCTCTCCACCAGAGCTGACACAGTACTCACAGAGAGCACTCTCAGTTTCAGTAGCCTGTAATTTCAACAAAGCCCTAAACTGCATGCTTCAACATAGGAACCGCACCCTAGCTCCCTTAGCAGGTCTCTCTCTGTCCTTTCTTCATTTCCCCTCTTTTAATCCCCAACTCTAGGGAAAGAATCAGCCTTTTTAGAAATTCAGTATCTTAAGGAGAGAGGTTGTCACTTTTCCTGTGCTCTGTTGCCTCAAGTAGTTCCCTAGGAATCTAAGGAGACTCCTGCTTTCGGACTGCACATTTGCACTTTCTTTCCATCTTGAACATCCTTCCAAACACCCCATATTTTTCCTGATCCTCCAAAAACAGCCTGGTATCACTTAAGTTGTATATTCATCAGAGTTCTCTGGGATCTCCAAGGCAAACTTAGCTCCATGAGGATCCCCATCTATTCCATGATACCCATCTTCTAACAATCTTAATACCATTGCATTGCCCAGTGGTTCAAGTCCATCTCTGAAAGGTTGGTTAGGTCAGATTGTAGATGGGCTGGAACAGAGGTTCAGATACAGAAGAGCATCAAAACCAACCCTCGTGCTCTTGGAGGATGTGCTGGGGATGCTCCAGCCTCAAAGGCCTCCAAGTATTCACCTCCATGACTTTTTCCCTTGTAAGAGTTTCCTTCCACAATATGATGAGAACCCAAGGAGTTAGTTTTGGGTAGGCTGGCTTCAGGACAGATTCCGGGTAGTACTAAGATCCAGAGAGTCCTTACCTGGTTAAATATTTCATCAAAAGTTGGTCGCTGTTCTGCAGACTCAGCCCAGCACTGCTGCATCAGCTGGAGACATTCTGGAGGGGCGTATTCAGGAGGAACCACTGGTCTGTATACAGGAGGAGGTTTCTTAAGTCTGTCTATGATTTCTGTCCAGAAGCGAGAAGAGAAAGCTCTATGAATCAGGGGGAAAGCACCAATACTTGGCAAAGGTAATTGAGTTTTAGCCAAGAAAGGGGTTGTCAGGAGAAATCACAGAAAGGTCATCTCCTTTGCTTTCTCCTTAGGTGGTCTGAATATAAATTGTATCTGACCAAAGCCTACATCAGTCAATGGAGGAGGGGATGAGAAATTAATCAGCTGAGCTCTTGGTACCATTTAGGCACAGTTTTATCCTGCTTCTGCTAGGTTTTAGATGTCACCTATCTGATGTCAATTCTAACACTACGCCTCCAGTGATCTGGCTCCCGTCACCCACCCCAAATCATCTAAGCCTTCCAATCCCCACAGTAGATCCAGTTAGCCCCCATTGAAGGTCCCGGCCCAGCACAGGTCCAAGATGTGGGCTCTGCCTGGCCCATAGGGAAAGGGAATTAAGAACTCCTATGAATAGTTCAGGTCCTGGTCAAGATCCTCCCAGCTGCTGGGCCCTGAACTCCACTTTCAGTGGAACGTTTACTATGTATCAGACTATGGGCTGAGCATTTTGCATGCATTGTTTCACTTGATTCTCACTATAGACAGATGAGGTATGAACTCTTATTTTTGTTTTGCAGAAGGGAAAACTGAGGCAGAGAGAGAGTAAATAACTGACTCAATGTCACATGGCTCGTAAGTGAGAGAAATCGAATTTGACCCCAGGCAGTCTCAGTCTGCTACCTCATCCTTCTTCCAATTGCCTCAGACCTTGACTGGGAGTTCTAAACTCCCTATTTCAGACCCAACAGCCATTAGTGACCAGAGGTCTAAATCAGTCAGACTGACCTTTTTACAAAGGGAGAAAACTCCCTGGAAGGAGGAGAAAATAGTTTGTCTTCATTGTCCCCAGCAACCCACACTGGGCCTCAAACTGGTCTCTCTGCTTCCAGCTTAGCCTTCTCCAAACCATTCCCAAAACACAAATTTGGCCACATCACTTTCTTGCTTAAAATCCTTTCATGCCTTCTCATTACCCACAGGGTAAAATCCAAGCCCTGACTATCTCTTCAGCTCATTTCTTATCTCTAGTCACCTCCATCTCTGACATCCTCACCATGAGCCAAACTTTGCTTGCTCCACCAGTATGCCCTTCCCACTCCTGCATTGGCTGTAACACTCCAACAGTGCTACTTCATACCATAAGAAATATCCTCTTGCCTCCATGAAATAATTTTAGCTGTTGCCTCTGATTTCTCAGCTCCTTGTGACAGCACAACTTCTGCCCCTTTAACCCAGGTTGGCCTGTACCAGTAATGGTTTCTCCATCAGAGCACCCTGCTCTCAGGGCAATGAATTCCATGGAAATCAACCCCTTGGAGTGTGACTGCCCCATCCACTCTCTGGTAGAGGGAGTTCTTGTCCCTTTCTCAGAACACCATCAAGTAGAATGGTTCACCTCTCTGCTTAGGCCCAGCAAGATTCAGGCCTGTGAGGAGCTCACAGCCCAGTTGAGGAGATAAACAATGACCAACCATATAAGTGCTCTAGCAGACATATGCACAAGTGAGCAGAGAAGGGGCATCTGATCCACAGTGAAGAGGTCAGAGAAGGCTTCCAATAGGAGTTAACATGAGTTGGATGAGGCAAGGTGGGGCGAAGGTGAGGACATTCCAGGTACTGTGTACAACATATGTGGAGACACAGAGGTAGGAGAGACCTTCGTACCTTCAGGGCACTGCCAGTCATGTGGTTTAGCAGGAGTGTGGGGAGTAACGGACGATAAGTCTAGAGAAGTGGCTAGGGGCCAGACTGTGAAGGGCCTTGTATGTCATGTGAGGAGTTTGGGCTTCATTTAACTAGTGATTGGGAACAGTTGGAGGACATTAAGTAGAGGAGGGATAGGAGACTCTGAGTGAGGAAAAGATAACTAAGTATTTTGGGTTTGGTTTGGTTTGGTTTTGCATTTTTAACATCTCTTATTGTGAAATAAACTCAGAGTTCCAGACAAGTTGTAAAAATAGTACAATTGCCTGTATACCTTTCACTCAACTTCCCCCTTAATGTTAGCAATTTATATAACCATAGTACAAAGGAAATTAATATTGGTACAATACTATTACTAATCTAGAGTCTTTAATTAAATTTCATCAACTTTCCCCCTAGTATCCCTTTTCTATCCCACAATCGAATTCAAGATCCCATATTGCATTTAATTGTTGTGTTTCAGTCTCCTCCAATCTGTGATGGTTCCTCATTCTTTCCTGCCTTTCATGATTTTGATACTTTTGATGAGTACTGACCAGTTATTTTGCAGAATGTCTCTCAATTGGGGTGTGTCTGATGCTTTCTCATAGTTAGATTGAAGTTATGCATTTTTGGCGAGGATACCACAGAGGTGGCATTGTTCCCTTCTCAGTGCACCATGTCAGGGGGTACATAATGTCCATGTGCCTTGATCACTTGGTTAAGGTGGTGTCTGCAGGATCCTCCACTAGTAAACTTACTAGTATTTTTTCACGTGTAGTTAGCATCTAGTGGGTTCATACTTTTAGAATATGCAAATATCCTGTTTCCCTTCAAATTTTACCCTACTGATTTTACCATTCACTGATGGATCGTGCCTGATAGCCAAACATTTTAATGGGAGATAAGGGTGAAAGCCTGCGGCAGGTCACAGGGAAAGTATGGGAGGACCTTGACATCTAGGAGCATCATGAGAGGTAATGAAATACCTGGCAGAGTGCCTTAAAGGAGTAGAGGGGGCTGCTAACAAAAAGAACTGACATTGGTCTTGTATGTCCTTGGCTTATGCCACAGTTTGGAAAAGAACCAGCTTCTTGGGTGGGGGAATTTCTTCCAAATGCGTAGAGGTGTCTGGCTCCAAGTCCCACCTGCACACAACACAGGCTGCTTGCAGACTAGCAGGCAGTTAGCACAAACACACAACCCTGTTCCCTTTCCTGGCAAATCACAACAGCCTGGGTTGGCCTGATAATCTGGGTCATGGTGGGCGCCTGGTGCCTTTTTCTCACCTCCCACTTACCTTCAGCAGGCAGATCCATCATGCAGAATGGGGTGCCCCGGACCATCACTTCTTGCATGATGATGGCAAAGCTATAGACGTCTCCTGCAAAAGAGCCTAACCTGCTGCCCCTCGGGGCTCTCAACAGTTCAGGAGCCGTCCAGAGTAACTCTGAAAAGAAAGCATTGTGTGATGAATGCAGGGAGGATTAACTGACAGCATTTGCAATGCCCTCGAGGGCTCCAAGGGTCCTGTTTCTTTGACTGCTTTATATTTTTATTAGACAGACTGGCATGCTAGTGCCCACCCCCCTAAGGTCTGAATCTATGAATCTAAGGAATTATGCACAGAGAAAGCATACTACTCTCCCCACCCCAGGACCGACCAGGCAGACACAGCAGAGGTGTGGGGAAGGGCAGAGAAGCTCCATGTAGAAAAACTATCTGGCGCTTGCTTTCTTACTCTCGAGTCTGCAAGTAGCAGTTGGCAGTCTTCCAGGGAAAGGCGAGTACACTGCCAGATGGTTGCCATGGATTTGCTATTTACCGAGATCTATATGTGTCTGGTAATTTGACTGTGCCGGGGTTCAGGGATTCACAAGCTGCTTTCTCCAGGTCCTCTCTAAGGGAATTAGAGGATCCCTAGGCCTCCTCTGTTCCTTGCAGAGCAAAAAGGTGCAGCAATTCCTTCAACTCAGTTATGCAAATATTTATTGAGAGTCTGCTATGTACCAGGCACTGTGTTGGGTGCAGGGGTGGTGCCAGAGATAAATTAGACCTTGCCTTTGCCCTTGTAGAGTTCACAGACCAGTGGACAAGATAGACACATGTACCCCTAACTGCAATATGAGAGAGAGTGATGAGGCCCAGGATATAGTACATACAGGGAAATGAATTTATTAAAAGTCAAAATTGAGTACCCACTCTGTGTTCTGCTGCATTTCAGTCCCCATCTGGGAAAAAAAAAATTATTATCTCTGCTTTCAGAGAGTTATGGCAGTCAGAGACTCAGAAATTGGGTGGGGTGAGGAGGGCCCCTTAAGCAAAATATAAAGAAATACACATTAACAATATAAATAGTCAAAGTCTGAGGCAGTGTTTTACACTGAACTGTATGCAATTGCCATTTCTGTAGGTGAAAAATAGTTGAATATTGACAATTCCATGAGGTTCAAACTAATGAAAAACTGAGCTGATCAAATTAGTCCAGGAAGGCTTCCTGGAAAAGTTAAATCATAAAGGAGCTTGTTAAGAAGGTCAAGGATGCAGTTTCCTAGAGCTGAGAGGGTAAGGGCTTTGCAGGGAGAAAGAACAGTACGTGCAAAAGAACAAGAGGTAGAAAGGAGCAAATTGCAGATGGGGGTGGTGGTAAGCAGATTAGCTTGGCCGGAGAGAAGGGCTCTGTTAAGGAATAATGAGAAATGGGGTTGATGAAGTGGGGGAGGGAGGGTGGCTGGAAGAATGAGGGCAGAAGGTGAGAGGCCCTGAGAGCCAAATGAAGGCATTTGGAGTGAATACAAAAGGCAGTAGGGGTGCTGGAGCTGGAGAGGGATTTGATGAAAGCCGTGTTCAGGAAGATTAATCTGGCAACCTGTACAAGCTGGATTGAAGAAGGAGAGAGGCTGGAGTCAGGGAGACCAGCTAGGAAGTTATTACAGTAAGAGCCGGAGGCGAAGGGAAAGGGGCCTGAATGGGGGTGGGGGTGGTAGCAGCAGGACGGGGAACCAGATATATAGGAAGGCTACAATGGAAGAGGAAGTGCTCAACGTGCTCCTCGAAGGGGAGAGAGCTGGAGTAAACAACAGGTTGACGCCCAGATAGGGAGGCTGGAGAAGAGTGTCTACTGAGGGTGGAGATGGGGGGAGAAAGTGCTGGCTAACTTTTCACAGTGTTAAATTGGGAGTATTGGAAAGGGAGCCCAGGGGACAATCTCCTATGAAGCAGGAAGGAGGATGAAAGGTCAGAGATTATTTTGGCTTGTTAGTGAAACCTAGGAAAGAGAAACTCACCCTGGAAATTCTTATTTTGAGCCAATCCTGATCAAAATGATGGAACAGGCAATTCTAGCCTCACCCCCAATCATGTCCTCATTTTCCCTCTTTGTCCTCCAGACATCCCCAGCCTTTGTCCCCCGACTCCCTTGCCCTTGTGAAAGTCTCTGATACACTCACTGTAGTGGTTTTGCACTTACGTCTCCTTGCCTAGGAGGACTGATATTTGAAAATAAAACTGAAAAGACTGAATGACTTTAGTCAAAGGAATACATTTCTGACTGTGAGATTTCAGGCATAAGGTTTTGAGAGGAGGGAAGAGGGGTATATTTGGGAGCAGGGAAAACAGTATGCGGCTGTCTCTCCCTGGCATCCTCTGTCCTTGCACATTTAAAAGCACAAGAAGGGAAAAGAGGACAAAACTCTCTGGTAAAAAGCCGGGTGATTAAATACGATCATTACCAAACAGTATTTTCAGAGAGCACTTACATGTATGTTGTTAATGGATAAAATGAGGCTTTATCTGCACTGTACTTACATAATTGAGTGTGGGCAGTAATGAATACACTTACAACCCATCCCCATTTTCCCATCCTCACCCCAGAGACAAGTAAGTGCCACTACCTGCCATTAGACTTGAACTCTCAGGAAAACTAGAAAAATTACTTTGGCTTGTTTTGTATCTGCTCGAGCCAGCCAGTACCAACTCTGAGCCTTGCTATGGTGATAAAATCAACTTTGGAGAGCCAGGGTGGTATAGTACAAAAGAACACAGGCTCAGAATCGAGAGACCTGGGTTCAAAATCTCAGCTTGGTCAGTAATTAGCTCACCTGACCGAACCTCAGTTTCCCTATCTGTGAAATGGAAGTTGAGCCAGATGATCTCCAAGGACCTTCCAATTATAAGATGCTACTAGCTGTGCCATCTAAGGAAGGAGTAGAGAGTTTCTTTATTTTATTTCATCCATTCATTGATTCAACAAACATTTTTTCTGTCAGGAACTGTGAAAGGCACTGAGGGAGGCAAACCTGTTTCTTGCCTTCACAAAGCTTATAGTTTGGGTAGGGAGAGAAGACAGCTAATTAAACATGTAAAATCAACAAAGTGTGGTATGACAAAAAAGTTCAAAGCCCCAAAGGATCATAAAGAGGGGAACTTAGATGAGCACAGGGGGTCATAGAAAGCCTCTTGAGTCAGTGGTGTTTATATTGAGCCTGAAGAAGGAGTAGAATTTAGCCAGACTCAGATGAGTGTCTAACAGAGTGGGAAGGGAAGAGGGTTCCAAGCAATGGGCACAGCACGTGTGAAGGTCTGGAAGTAAAAGACAGCCTGGTGTAAATAAACAACTGGAAGGAGTTCAACACCGCTGGCACATAGAGATGGAGCGGGAGTGGTTAAGCTTGAGAGCTCCATAAGACCCAGACCACGCAGGGCTCATAAGCCATATAAAGGAATTTGAACTTTATCCTAAGAGCAACGGGAAGCCATTCAGTGAATTTTGGCACAGCTGTAACATGAGCAGATTTGCAGTTTAGAAAACTCCCTCTGGCTGCAGTGTGTGAAGAATAGATTGAGCATCCAGACTGCCATTGCAATTTGGAGAGTGAAATGAAACGGTAAGAGGGAGAGACAGAGACAGATTCAGTGCACAAAAAAAAAAAAAAAAAAAAAAAAACAACACTGCAGCTATCCTCTCCTCACTCTAAGATCAGAGTTTCTTAAGTTTCAAAGTTGCCAACCTGTGAATTAAATGGAACCCCGGGAAGCTGGGCATTGTGTTTTATCTTTCATAGATGGCTAATTTTGATAGGAAGTTAACTACTTGCCACTCTGCAGCTTTTGTCACTACATCCCAGTACTAACACCAGGCAACTTTTCCAAGCTTTCAAATTGGAATTAGCCAAATAACCGCACAACTGAGTCATCGGCGAGATAAACAGGTCCACAGAGAGAGAGCGAGAGAGAGAGGCAATATCACATGATTTGTATTGTGATTACCAGGAGCTTCAGGTCCTCCAAAGCATGGATGGGCAGAGAAAGAGGAAACTGTTATTCTAAGTTTGAACTGAGCTGCGGGTAGGGGCTAGTCTTCAGAAGACCTGAACTGAACTCCTGGAACTGCAGCTCAGTAGCTGTATGATTTGAGCAAATCTTGAGCCTCAGTTTTCTCATCTGTAAAATGAGAGAGTTGGACTAGATGACTCTCTAAAGTTTAACATTTCACAAGTGTGGTAAAGCATGTAGATGATGCCACTGATGACTGGACTGCCTGTCTCTATTTGTGCCTGTGACGCTCTGTGGCTTTCATTCTTCATTTCTCCTATGTAGTAAAGTCAGTGGTTTTAAAACTTATAATGCCAAAGATCCTTTTAAGAATTTTTGTATCTCTCCCTCTGTCTTTTTGGGTTCTCTGCTTCTCTGTCTTTTTGTGTCATTCTCTCTCTACTTTGCCCTTGCAATACTGGTTAAAACTTTTAATACCCAAGTTTTCTATACATATTTAACCCTATTCCTTGTCTCTCCTTCTTACTCTTTCTCTTTCTTCCTCTCTCTCCTCCATCAGTTCATTCCCTCCTAGTTCTCACTCACCCACTCCCACTCCCCATCTCAGATTTCTCCTATTTCTTTGATCTGTTATGACCCCTGCAGGCATTGTTCAGTGCTGCCATTAGTGCACTAAACATAAGACAGACAAACAAAATGGATGTTACAGCCTTGCCTACTTATTTACTAGAAGGCCATAGTTCTCTCTGAAGCCATCCCACACAACTCACAGAGCATTTACTTGCTGGGGCCCCCTCCCTGCTTCTTTCTCTCTGACAGAGACAGTGAGGGTAGGCTCTAGTGACATCCCATTCCAGAATGCACTTTGTGGGGGTCCAGCAACCAAATTACCTTCCATTCAATCTGACAAGTATTTATTGAGCACCTACTGTGTGCCTAGCGCTCAGCAAGTTCCTCCAGGGACTCCTGGGGTCTCTAAACAATACAGCCTAATCCTGTCACAGCAGGAACTCAACATTATTGCACTGGCTTTGTTAGGAAGGCTAGGCTGTGCTGAGATTACAGCCTGCAGACTTCATTCAATTCCTTTGACTTGGAAATGAGGCTGAATTTTCAACAAAAGTGGGGAGTTGAATAAGCCTGAGGCTTTAATTCAGTACATATTCTCATTTGAACTTTGGAGTTACCTTGTGTGCACCAGAAGGGCACAATACATTGCTTACCTTCTGCAGAAGGTTCCTCTTGGGAGAATCTTAGTGTTTCCAAGATGTCATTAAAACCATAATCTGTCACCTTTAGTACAAAACGCCCATCTACCACACAGTTCCGAGACTTCAGCCTCCCATGAGTAAACTCTCTGTGGTGTAAGTACTTCATGCCCTGCAGATGATACAAACAGGATTTATTTAGCAACTTGTTTAATTATTTTGTGCTTTTAGAGCCACTTTCTGAGATTGTTAATGGCACGAGCTGTTATGATGCAGTATTCAGCCATTTGCTCCTATAAGCAGGCCAAATGAAACTTTGACAACAAGAATCTTTTCTACATAATTGGAAATACAATAAATATCTATCAAGAAGGGACTGTCTAAGTTGTGGTGCATCCAAACTATGGAATACTCTACAGCAGCAGTTAAAAACAATAAGATAGATCTGTATGTACTGACAGGGAACCATCTCTAAGCCATAAAGTACATGAAAAACAGTAAATGGCAGAACTATGTAACAGTATGTATTTTAAAAAACAAACAAAATCTATAATGCATGTAAATACACTTGAAATGAATTGCAAAGCTAATCTCCCAAGTGTTTGCAGTGGTTAACCTTGGGTGAGGATGTGAAGGAGTGTTGAATAAATGTCACTATTTTCCCATATATATTTATATCATTTGATTTTTAAATTTAACTTAATACATTAATTTGAAATTTAAAATAACCAATAGAAAAGAAGAAGAAAGCTGAGTACTACTGATCTCTGCAGCTTGACCGGCAGCCTTATATGATATTCAAATACGATCCACCAGGACTCTATCGGGTGGGGTTAATCATTCACATATAAACACATCCATATTGTAGTGCAGTCATCTCAGAACAGTTTATGTTGAGCCCTTTTCAGTCTGTAGCTCTATTTCAGCCTGAACCCCTTTATATTTGTATGCTTTACATCTTGTGCCCTCAGAAAGTCTGCAGTCCCCAGTGCTTCCAAGAAGAGTCTGCAGTGGGCATGATTTCCTCCAGGTTGTCTAATGCTTGGGTTTCATTCATCATGGTCCGGAGAGGACTGTCATTTAGAGGCTTCTCCCTTTGCTCACAGGACTTTGCTTACAGGATGAGTGGAAAGAGAACCAGAATAGGAATCAAAACATTTGGATTCTATTATCCGCTATGCCACTTAATAGTTGGCTGATAAATATTAACTGAGCACCTACTATGTGTGGCAGGCATTATACAACAAGTGTACCTCATTTAGTTTCTCTGAGCCTCTGTAAAAGGAGGCTAGTCACATTTATTTTATAGAGAACTGAAATGAGATCATGTCTATAAAGCTACCTTGAAAAGGGTTAGTCCACAACACAAAGGTCAAGACTGTGATCAATATGCAGGAAGCTCAACCAGTCATTGATTATCCAGATCAGCCCACTAAAAATGCGCAGAGACACAATTTGCGTATTATTCCAGGGAGTTCATGGATTCCCCTAAAGCCCATGCATGGACCCATCCATGAACACCCTTGGCTGTCGAGAGTCCTTGCTTCTGACAATGGAGGTGCTACCTGATAGAACCAATGGTCTTTTGGCTTTCTCATCAGGCTGAGTTATCCATCTACACCTATGGTATGCAAAGACCCATCACCTAGTTCTAGACTGAACCACCTTTTAGAAGGTGAAAGCCTGGAGATGGGGCTAAACAGCACCAAACAATCTACGAATGAGCACGTTTCCACATCCAGTATGCACAGAAATGGGATGGAAGAAAGGATTGCTTAAGGCAGAAGAGTGCTCAATGGCAATGGAAAGTAAAGACAAATCTGGCTCCCAAACTGGTTAGGGGGTCAAGCAAATCCTTTGTGCAACAGTACCTTATAACAAATATTGACAAGGGACTGTGTGAAGGGGTTGGGGCAGACCATGGGAAGGAACCTAGAGGAGTGAGATTATCACAATGATCAGAGGAAAATAAAGCATCCCAAAACATTTAAGTTCTAATCTACAGGGAAAATCCAAGATTTCCTCAATCTTTCCATTAACCTTGATGAGATCCAGCAGGAGTGATGATTTAAACATCCAGTCAAGCTTCACATCTTGATTTGTCAGTATGTCTTCTAGGCTCCTTCTGGAACAGAATTCTGTCACAATGGCAAACATCCCTGAATCATAGAAGAAGCCCAATAAAGGGTTAACATTCTCATGGCGCAGATCCTTCATCTGGAAACGGAGAGAGAGAAGAGAGTCACAACTGTCCTGTCTCAAATGGGGACCAGAGTTTAGGGCATATGCCCTTCTCTTCACCCTTCTTATGGTTGGTGGCTGTGGTAGGTGGAATTTTGGCCCCCGTGATCTCCAATCCCTAGTGTTACTCCAGTGATTGTATTATGTTACATGGCAAAAGGGAGATTATCAGGGTAGGCCTAATCCAATCACATGAGCCCTTAAAAGCAGAAGAGGAAGTAGGAGAGGAAGTCAGAGAGATTCCAAATATAAGGACTCAACACTTCATTGTTAGCATTGAAGATGGAGGGAGGAGGCTGTAAGCCAAGGAATGTGGGCAACCTCTAGAAGCTGGCAACAGCTCTCAGCTGACAGCCAGCAAGGAAATGGGGACCTCAGTCCTGCTGCATGGAACTACGTTCTGCTGACAACCTCCATGAGCCTAGAAGTGGTTTTCCCCCAGACTCCAGATAAGAGCCCAGCATGACTGACACATTGACTACAGCCTTCTGTGATGATAAGCAGAAGACCCAGCTGAGCCCACTTAGACTTCTGATTTACAGAACTGTGAGATAATAAATGGGTGTTGTTTTAAGCGACTGAGTTTTTGCTAGTTTGTTACAGTAGTGATAGAAAACGAACACAATGGCCAAAGAGGGAGATTCGGAAAGGGATCTCTCTCAGCATATTGCAAGTGAAGGCTGCAGCTGAGGCCTTCTTCCTGATTCTTTGGGGACTCTGTAGAGTGGAGCTCAGTGACCCAGGAGGGCTAAAGAGGGTTAGTACAGTAAGAGGCAGGACAGACTGTCTTTCTGTGAATATTCATCTACGCAGCATCTGTTAAAATAAATAACCTATATAAACATCAGGCCAAAGCTTATAAAATTTGTTTCAGAAGAAATATCTAGAATTTTGACTACATTATACCTTTGCATCCATTCATTTTTTTCACTAATGCAGGAAGCATTTAGTGTGTGCCCACAATGTCCAAGGCACTGGACTGCATGCTAGAGATGCAGAGATAAACAAAATGAAATCACTGTCCTAAAAGAGCTCACATTCAAAGAGGGGTGATAGACAAGTAAACTGACAGCTGTATTTCACTGAAATGTGTTCTGATTGGAAGGATCGTGGGATGCTGGGTGAGCGCAGATGGTAAGTATCTAACTCAACCTGGGGTATCAGAGAAGGCTTCCCTGAGGGGGCAATGTCTAGACAGTTATGAAGGACAAGTAAGAGTTGACCAGGTGAAGGTGACATGGTCGGATGGGCTAGGAGTTGAGAGCATGTAAGGTTGAGAAAACTGCAATAGGTGTAGAGTAACCGGAACAGAGTGCAAGGGAAAGAATATGACACTAGGCTGGAGAGAGAGACAGGAACCACATCCTGTGGGGCTTTGAAAACCTTTCTAGGGAATTTGAAATTTATATTATAGGCACTCAATAATTGTTATCTATTATTATTACTATTTAATGAGGGATGAGAGAGGAAAAGGCTCCAGGATCACTTCCAGATTTCTACTTGGATTTCTGGGTCAATGGCAGTGCTATACATCAATATAGGGAATTCTGGTATGGTGTAGTAGTGGATATGTTGGTGCCCCACCCATATCCCCTTTACCATGCATCCCCCAGCTGCTGTGAATGTTGGCTGATAACTCATTCTCCGGAAAATTCTTCTAGAGCCCAAGCCAAAGGGGAGCCACCTTACCTAAAAGATTAGGTCCCACCCACAGAACCTAGCCAATGACTGACTGACTGAGGATGATGCAAAAGTCCAACTCCCTAGCCTCAAGGTGGGACACATGGTATAACTTGCACTCCGGCATTTCCCTCATGAGATCATACTGAAGTCAGTCTCCAGCTGAGATCACATACTTACTGAACTTTTATGTCTGCTCTATCCTGCTCTCCTCATTCCCTTTCTCTTGAGGGCATTCTCTCAATGAATAATTTGAACAAGAATCTCCATCTCAGGTTCAGGTTTTAGAGAATCTGACCTAAGACAGATGGCAAAGCAAATATTTGGTGGTGGAGAAGTCTAATTAATTCGTTTGGGACATATTAATAATGAGGTGGGGGCTGGCTCCGTGGCCGAGTGGTTAAGTTCGCGCGCTCCGCTGCAGCGGCCCACGGTTCGGATCCTGGGCACGGACATGGCACCGCTCGTCAGGCCACGTTGAGGCGGCGTCCCACATCCCACAACTAGAAGGATCTGCAACTAAGATATACAACTGTGTACGGGGGGGTTTGGGGAGATAAAGCAGAAAAAAAAAAGACTGGCAACAGTTGTTAGCCCAGGTGCCAATCCTTAAAAAAAAAAAGGAATGAGGTGCCTGCGGGACATCAAGGTGGAACTATTCCAAAGACAGTTGGATATTCAGGGTTTGGAGCTCAGGAGAAAAGTCTGATCTGGATAAGTAGATTTTGGAATTGTAAGCATGTAAATGGTAGATGACATTAATGGGAGTGGATGAGATAACCCAAGCAAAGCATAGAGAATAAAAAGAGAAGAGGGAAATATCAACATTTAAAAGATGAGAAAAGGAAGAACATCCTACATAAAAACTTAGAAATGAGGCCAGAGAAGTGGAGAAAAGTCTATGTAGAACAACAGTATGAAACCACAGGAAGAGTGTCAGGAAAGTGAAATAAATGCCAGAAAAAATTTCAGGAAAATGTGATAAATACCAGAGAGGTCAGGTATGATGAAGACAGAAAAGTATCTGGTGAATTTGACCATTAAGAAATTATTAATTATAGAAACTTACCCTAACTATGTTTACACAGATATACAAAGATCTATATAAAGGCTTAGAGTGGTAGCAGTGTGAATGAATAGAAATGGACAGATCTGAGATATATTTCGGAGTTGTAAATCACATGACTTGGTGTGAGGAATAAGGGAAAGGATGAAATCAAGGATGATTCCGTTTTGAGTATTGAGAGTGTGGTAGGCCATTTATTGAGATGGAGTACACAGGCTTAGAATATGATCCTGCTTCTCCATCAAGGTGATCCAAGCTGAGGTTAAATTATCTTGATGGGAATGGCAGCTATTGACCACGTAAGCTGTCTTCTAAGCATAAAAGCCTGGCACCCATGACAATTCTTAGTCCAATGCAGCCTAAACCAGCTGAGGCAGACATGGAAATTCAGCCCACACATAGCAAAGTGGGCACCTTCTTCTAAGGTTTCACTGTACCATCTCTTATGGACCAAGCAGCCACAACTACTGGGCTGTGAACCTCTGTTGGAAGACAGAGTACAGAGTGGTTATGTCAGAGACTGGTAGCTATTTAACACAAATCTGTTTCCTTTTCTTATTGGGAAAACAACTAGTCCAGATTTTCCAGCCTCCCTTAGAGCTAAGTGTAGCCACATAACTGAATACTTAGCAATGGAATGTGAGAGAAAATCATATGTGCTGTTTATAGCTAAGGCTTTTAAGGAGTGAATACATGCCTCCATGTTATTTCCTCTATTCTATAGATGAATGCAGATGAATTCCCTAGGAGATGGCAGAGCCATAAGTTGTTCATATCCTGGGCCCCAGAATCACCATATTGAAAGAGAATCACCTGCCAACCAATAACAGTTACCTTGTACTGTTATTTGGATGAGAATTAAACTTCGGTTGTGTTTGAGACACTAAATTTTTTTTAAAGGTGTAGTATACAGTACATGTTGACACAAATGATTTTATTTTTTCTTTTTCTCCCAAAGCCCTCCAGTACATAGTTGTGTATTTTCAGTTGTGGGTCCTTCTAGCTGTGGCATGTGGGATGCCACCTCAGCATGGCCCGATGAGCAGTGCCATGTCCGTGCCCAGGATTCGAACTGGCGAGACCCTGGGCTGCCAAAGCAGAGTGCGCAAACCTAACCACTCGGCCACGGGGCCGGCCCCAGAGACACTAAATATTTTGAGGTCTTTTTGTTACAGTATGTAGCTTTACACTAGTAGCCCTAGCATGGAAAACTTTCAGGCTTAGATTGT
The DNA here is from genome assembly GCF_041296235.1 of Equus asinus. Classification (NCBI taxonomy): domain Eukaryota; kingdom Metazoa; phylum Chordata; class Mammalia; order Perissodactyla; family Equidae; genus Equus; species Equus asinus. Next base: position 102,483,427 of record NC_091820.1, read on the forward strand.
CCCTAGATCTTTACAATCATATATCCTCAGCTACAACAATAGAGAAGATCCCATATAGGAAGCAGGCAGATACCTACACGCAGCCATGTCCTACTGATATTCTGGCAAACCCCAAGAAACAGAGGATGTTTGGAGCATCTGCTTTAGCAAGATGGTCATCTGAACATTTACTGGGTAAGCATGTACTTCACCTTTTCCATAATATCTCTCTAGCTGGTTACAATCAAATGTTCAAGAGTTGAATGTGTCCTGTCTCCCAAGATTTTTGTTAGTCCTATATCTGACATGAAACCTTTAAGCATACAGCCACCAGAGACACCTGCTCCTGAGTCAACACTAGCTTACATGATCTTAAAGATGCCTTCGCCCACCTAAAAGTGTTCCTGGGCCATGTGCCGGTGTTCCTGGGGCACCAGCACAGCAGCCGCAACACCATCCTGATGGTGGGTATGGACCCTTATGAAAATTTAATTCTCCACGTCAGTGCCTGTCCATAACTATATCAGCAATTGCTACCTATTTTGGCAATAAGATTTTATACCTCCATGGACTAAATGGCTATGCATGTCTGTCTCCTGTATTTTATTTTATTTTATTTTATTTTATTTTATTTTGTTGTAAAGAGCTATTATTCAAGGTCTCTGATTCTTGTATCAACCTATTTACTCTCTGCCACCCAGAGGTCAATAGTCACGTAGAACATACAAAACAGGTACTAGTGGAAGATTTCTGATGCTACCTTTCCCACCAGTAATACTTCATTAAGTTAACAAACATGTATTGAGTACTTTACTGTATGCTAAGCACTGAGCTAAGGGCTGGTGACAAATGGTCAACAAAATATTATATGGTCCCTGCCCTTTTATTTTAATCAAATAATTACACAAATAAACATAAACTTGCAACTCTGATAAGTTTTATGAAGAAGAGATACATAATGTGAGTATGTATAATTGGGGCTTTAACCAATCCGAGAAGTTGGGGGAGGGTTCCTGGCAAGTGACACTTGAGGTGGGAGTTAAAAGATAAGTGGAGTCAACTGGACAAAGAATGGAGAGAAAGTATTCCAGAGGTTGGAATGGCATGCAAAAAGGCTCTGTGCTAGGAACATATCACAATCCAAGGACCGAAAAAAGCCAGTGTGGCTAGAGCAGAGAGGTTGAGGGAAATATTGTGGTATGAGATAAGGCTGAAGAGGCAAGGAGGAGCCAGATCATGCAGGATCTACTAGGCCATTTTAAGTATCTTTTTCTTTATATTAACAGCAATTAGAGAGACTTCCAATATGAAGTAGGATGTAGTAAGTCATGGGAGACCACCATTCCTGGTACTACAGCTTTAAAAATCCAAATAAATGCAAAGCTATCATATTTTAAGAGACAATAGGAATATGTGGAAGCAAAAAAAGACCTAAAATTCAGAGGGGCAGGAGCCCTTCTGAGATAAGCAAATTCTTGCCAGCCATTTTCTTCCCTGGGGACATTTGCTAATTCTTGGCACAAACTAAAGATTTGGCTTAGCCTAGCAGAAGGACTTTCTTGAGGAAAAGAGAAAATCTGCAAAGTTTTTGGCAATTGTGGAGTACTGGCATGACAATTAATAAACTTCAGAAGACCTAAATGTGAGATGGTTTTCCTCCATAGTATATTTTCTGAGTTTGGGGCTATAGAGATTAGAAATCTTCTATAAGGTGGGCTGAAATCACCTTTAGTCTCCTAGTCTTTAGGAGAGCAAGTCTCACTGGAGGAATAGGACCAGCCACAAACACGTGGCTCATCTCCTCCTCAAGATATTTGTCAACTTTGGAAGCATCATGGGGTGAGGGTAGAGGCCATAGAGTAAAGATCAAAAGCTCTGAAGCACAGTCTGAATATATCAATCTTTGAAAATGGAAAATATAGAACTCTGAGGGTGTTGGAAGGGCATGCTTGAGAAACATAGTAGAACTAGATGTGTACTGAGTCTAATTAGAACTGCAGCATAGCTTCAATCTAGTTCAACCTCTGATTAGATTAATGTGATTAGTCCCTCCCCCTACCCACCTAACACATGAAGAGAGAAAACTCTCACTTGTGGAACATATTACCTGGAGCCTCTACAGTGTCTTTATACAAAATGCCTACCATACAATAAAAATTTACTAGATATTTGAAGAGGCAGAAACAAAGAAAGACAGAAGACAATGTCTTTAACATTGGAACAATGTCTTTAAATAATCAATAAACCCCCAAAAAACATATAAAATTTGGACCAATTTTTTTTAAAAAACATGAAGGTGGGGCCAGCCCAGTGGTGCAGTGGTTAAGTTGGCATGTTCCACGTCAGCAGCCCAGAGTTTGCCAGTTCAGATCCCAGGTGCAGCCTATTCACTGCTTGTCAAGCCATGCTGTGCAGGCGTCCCACATATAAAGTAGAGGAAGATGAGCATGGATGTTAGCTCAGGGCCAGTGTTCCCCAACAAAAAGAGGAGGATTGGCAGATATTATCTCAGGGCTAATCTTCCACAAAAGAAAAAATTTTTTTAAAAAACCATGAAGGCAGTGGAGAGTAACCAAAAGCAGAAATGGAGGTAAAGCTAAACTTGAAAGACACACTAAAATAGGTAAAATTTGTGCTTGCTGCTTTTTGTGAGAGTACACTCCCCAAACTGCACACAATTTGGAGGCAGAAACTATAGCCTGGCAGGTTTGAGTGTCACAAGGCAAAGTTTGGAGCAAAAAGAACAGCCAGAAATTTAGGGAGGAATTCCTTGAAGGTAATGTGCTATGGAGAGAGCTCAGCCCCAAAATCTACAGATAAAATCTGCTAAAACCTTGGCTAAATGTTAATCTTTGCACACATGGGGGAAATCCCAAGGAACCCAGTAAAAAAGCAACAGCTAAACCTGAAAATACCGACCAGAGATTTTAGTTGCCGCATACCACATGGGAGAAGTTGAAAATTGAGTCTAGCCAAGATAATGGCCTGCAAGAACAAAAATTCATTCTTCAGAGCAATACAACAGAATCCAGAGTTTCTAAAATGTCTCATTCATAATGTTCAGCAACCAACCAAAAAGACTTAGATGTGCAAAGAATGAAGAAAATGTGACCTATGCTCAAGAAAATAAAAGCAGTCAGTAGAAATCAACCCTGAGATGATACAGATGTTGCAATCAGCAGAAAAAGGACTTTAAAGCAGATATTACAAATATATTTGAAGACTTAAAAGACAATATATGCAAAGTAAATATACAGATAGGGGACATCAGCAGGGAAACAGAAAGTATAAATATGAACCAAGTGAAAATTCAATAGCTGGAAAATACGATAACTAAAATAAAAAATTCACTAGATTGCCTTAGGAGATGAGAGAAGAGTCAATGAACTTGAAGAGAGATCAATAAGAAAATACACCAATCTGAAGAACAGAGAGAAAAAGGATTGGGAAAAAAATAAATCGAGTCTCAGCACTCTCTGGGACGATATCAAGCAGTCTAACACATATATAACTTCAGTTCCAGAAGGATATGAGAGAGAATGTGGAAGAAAAAAAATTAAGAAAGGGTGGCTCAAAACTTCTTGAATTTGTTGAAAAATGTCAACTTAAAAATCCAGAAAACTCATTGAACTCCAAACAGGATAAACACAAAGAAGCTAGGAACGTCACACTCGAACTCCAAATTCAAAGATCAACTTAAAGATCCAAGAAGCTCGGTGAATCTCAAACAGGTTAAATACAAAGAAAACTACACCTAGACACATCATAGTGAAACTCCTGAAATCTAACAATAAACTTTTGAAGGCAATCAAAGAATATACAAAAGCCTTTTCAAGATTAAAAAATGACAATTCATAGAAAATCAGAAATAGAAGGGACATGTGTGAAAAAACCTTCAGGTAACATCAAGCCCAATAATAAAACATTAAATCCTTTTCCTCTAGAACCAAGAGCAAGGGAAGGATGTCTTCTTTTACCATTTCTGCTCAATATTGTGTAATAGTATCAAAATATTGATGAGAAAAATTAAAGAAAACTTAAATAAATGAAGATCTATACCACATTAATGAATTGGAAGATTCAATATTGTTAAGATGTCCATTTTCCCTAAATTGATTTATAAATTCATACAACTCTCATCTAAAATTCCAGAAGGCTTTATTGAAGTAATAGATAAGCTGATTCTAAAATTTATTGAAAACTAAAATGAACTACCCTATCCAAAATAATCTTGAAAAAGAACAAGTTGGAGGAGCTTACATTACTTGACTTCAGGATTTACTCTAGGGCTATGAGAACCAAGACAGTGTGATACTGGCAGTAGGGTACACTAATGAGTTAGTGAAACAGAGTAGAGAGTCCAAAATTATATCCACACATATATATAGTCAGTTAATTTTTCATCAAATGGATAAGTTAATTCATGGACAAAGGAAAGCTTTCTTTAAACAATTATTACTGGAACACTGGATATTTCTACAGAAAAAAAATTAACCTTGATCACTATCTAAGTTCACACACAAAAACTATTTCATGATGGATCATAGTCTTAAATTCAGAGTCTTGGAATAGGGAAGGATTTCTGGACCCCAGATAAAATAAAATAAAATCGTAAATTGGACTTCATCGACGTTAATAAATTTGCTCATCAAAAGACACCATGAAGAAAATAAACCAGCCACAGAGTCAGAAAAAATATTGTAAAAACATAAATCTGACCAAAGGCTTATAACCAGGAGCATAAGAAAGAATGTCTACAATTCAAAAATTCGCAATTCACAAGATAAAACATAGAAATGAATTCTAAAGACATGAGAAAGTGCTTAACAACTTAGTCGTCAGGAAAATGCAAATTAAAACCACAATACGGTACTATTTCATACATACCAGAAAGGCAAATATCAAAAAGACAAGTGTTGCTGAGAATTTAGAGCAACTGGAACATTCATACATTTCTGATAGGAGTGTAAAATGTTATAACCTATTTGAAGAACTGTTTGGATATTTCATAAAAAGTTACATTCACATCTACTCTATGACTCACTTAGTCTGTTCCTGGGTATTTACCCAAGAGAAGTGAAAACACACGTTCACAAAAATACTTGTACAGAAATGTTTATAGTTGCCTATGAAAAGATGCTCAACATCTCTAATCATCAGAGAAATGCAAATCAAAACCACAATGAGATATCACCTCGCCCTCACTAGGGTGGCTACTATCAAAAAAATAATAGAAAATAACAAGTGTTGGCAAGGATTTAGAGAAATTGGAAATCTTGTGCATTCTTGGTGGGATTGTAAAATTGCACAACCACTATAGAAAACAGCATGGAGTTTCCCTCAAAAATTAAAAATAGAACTACTATATGATCCAGCAATCTTCCTGGGTATACATGCAAAGAATTGAAAGCAGCGTCTGAGAACAATATTTGTACACTCATATTCATAGCAGCACTATTCACAATAGCCAGGAGGGGGAAGCAACCCAAATGTCCATTGAGAAATGAATGAATAACATACAATGAAATATTATTCAGCCTTAACAAGGAAGGGAATTCAGTCACATGCTACTACATCGGTGAAACTTGAAGACATTATGCCTAGTGAAATGAGCCAGTCAATAAGCCAAAAGACAAATACAATATGATTCCATTTATATATGGTGTCTAAAGTAGTCAAATTCATAGAAACAGAAAGTAGAATGGTGGTTACCAGGAGTTGTTGAAGAGAGGGTGCGAAAAGGGAGTTGTTATTTAATGGGTACAGAGTTTCAGTCGTGCAAGATGAAAAAGTTGTGACAATCTGTTGCAAAATAATGAGAATACCGTATACTTCACACTACTGAACTGTACACTTGGAGATGGTAAATTTTGCATTATCTTTTTATCATAATTAAAAATAAAAATACTCCACACAATTAGATACCCCCATAAACCCACTAGAATGACTAAAACTGTAAAGACTAACAATATCAAATATTGATGATGATATAGAGCAAAGGGACCTTTCATAACTTGCATGCAGGAAATTAAAATGTGAAAAGCTTTGGTGGTATCTTATAAAGTTAAATGTATATTTTAACATGGAAATTCCACTCCTAGGTATTTACCCAAGAGAAATTAAAATATGTGTCCATAAAAAGACTTATGAAAGGCATATTCATAGCAGTTTTACTCACAATGGCCCAAATTGGAATCAGCTCTGACAAGATCAGATTCAACTTTGAAAAGACCACTCTGACTGCAATGTGAAGAAAAGGTTTGAGTGTAGTAAAAGTGGATGTGGGTAGAGTAGTTAAAGGACAGTTGCCAGTGGTGGCCAGGAGCTAGGAGGAGGGAGATATGAATACATAGGGCACAGAGGATTTTTAGGGCATTGAAACTACAGTCGTGCATCACTTAACAATGGGGTTAAGTTCTGAGAAATGTGTCACTAGGCAATTTCGTCACTGCGCGAACATCGTAACATGTGCTTACACAAACCTAGATGGTATAGTCTACTACACACCTAGGCTCTGTGGTACGAATCTACGGGACCACCATCGTATATGCAGTTTGTCATTAACCAAAACATTGTGATGTGGTTCATGACTGTATTCTGTATGTTACTATAATGGTAGACACATATCATTATATATTTGTCAAAACCCATAGGATGTACATACACCACCAAGAGTGAACCCTAATGTAAATTATGGACTTTGGATAATGATGATGTGTCAGTGTAGAGTCATTGATTAAAACAAATGTACCACTCTGGTTTGGGATGTCGATAGTGGGGGAGGGTGTGCATGTGTGGGGGCAGTGGGTATATGGGAATTCTCTGTACTTTCTGCTCAATTTTGCTGTAAACCTAAAACTGCTCTAAAAAATAAATTCTCTCTTTTTAAAAAAGACAATTGCAGTAGCTCTAGTAGGAGATGATGGTGGCTTGGACCAGGATGATAATAGTAAAAATAGAGGAAAAGAAGTACATTGGAAGTTTAAGGAGAATGGAGAAGCTTTGAAGCATGGGTTGTAGAAAATGAATTAACCAATGGCTTATATAATAAATATTACCAATGACTTATATAACTTATAATAGACTTAAAGGACAGTGTTAAGGGACATTTAAGATAAGAAACAAATTTATAACAGAAAGAATATACCTTGTTGCATGACTTTCTGCCACAATACTTGGCCATTCAAGTGCAGGCACAAAGAAAGTTAAGAGTTAGGATCATCCAGAATTTGAGTTTTGTAGGTGTCTCTGACCGAAAAGAGAGAAATAAGAATGTGTTCAAATGGTGGATTATGGAATCTAAGATGGACACAAAAGAAGATAAAAGAGGGGCTTGTGGGTTGGAAGAAAGTAGAGATCAATAGACTAGAAGACCAGACGTAATGGCACAGTTGAAAGAAAAGGAGGCTATAGTCAGAGCGTGTGATGTTTGAATCTACGACTTTGGAGGAGAAGCATTCTCAGTACCAATTCTAGATGATGACAAAGCCCAAGGTATAGTGGTAGCAGTGGATGGTCAAGACAGAATGAAGAGAAGATGATTAGAGATTATATGGCAAGGAACAAAGTAGCCGAGGTATTAGATGGTACAGGGAGTATGCCAATCTGTTTCAAATGATGGGGAAGAACATGAGACTGGGAGATACAATGCCTGATTTTCCAGCATGTACTTTTGCAGAAGTTGGGACCCTAAAAGATGTTGAAACTCATCAGCCCTTTGGCCTTTCCCACTCCAGCTGTTTGCCTTTCAAGAATATCCTCCCATTGTGCAGGGCTTCCTTCTATGCCTGGTTCACCAAGATCTGATTTCCAGTGTGTCCCCTAGTACCCAGTCCCAACTTTTTAAGATGTGAAGGCACATACGTAGTCAAGGCGGCGTTGAACTCACAGTGACAGCATGATCTGATCCACCTCCTGCTTCATAAAAGCACTAGTAAGGAATGAGGGCCTTTCACATGGTAAATTCTGGAAAACTCTGGCCTTCTCCCTAGTGTTGAGTTACTATCTGCACCTGTCATGGCCAGGCAAGTCAGTAAGTGGACACATGAAAAGATGTCATGAGAATAATGGGAGCCAGGTTTCTCCCTGTTGGAGAAAGGAGTTACAAATATGGAAAGGGAAAAGGACAGAATGAATTCTGTGGCATTCAATTACAATTGTAAGTATTAATATGACACCCCAGTTTTACATAGATGACAGATGATAGATAGATAGATAGATAGATAGATACGTAGATAATAGAAATTGAATAAAACGAAAACCCATACATGCACACTGATATAAATATATGAATAAATAAATGGTAGAGAAAGTAAGGCTCTTGCTTACAATATGATGCCAACCTATAAACATAGAAAGAATCCTAGAGTTAGAAAATCATCAATGAATGCTAAAATTAGTGGACAAAAGTTTGATGAAAAACAAGACATTTACACAGACTCAAAGTGTCTCTCTACCAATTATGTGTTAATCACAATGGGGGAAAAACAGTCACTCTACAATAGGAAAATCTGGTAGACACCATGTAAACCAAGTGATCAAAGTTAACATCACCAATAATGGGACAATGGACATTGTGTGCCTCCTGATAAAAAGCACTGAAAAGGACACTACATCACTTCTGTAATATTCTGGCTGAAGATGCATTACCTAAAGGTAACCATGAGGATTACGGAACAAACTCAAACTGAGGGAACCTCTACTAAATAACTGATCTGAATTATTCAAAAAATATCAAGGCGAAGGAAAACAAAGGCTGAGAAACAGTTCCAGATTAAAGACAACTAAAGAGACATGATAACCAACTATGATGTGTGAACCTGGATGGAAACTGGCCTGGGGGAAAATTAGCTTTAATGTAGTATGACCATTGATAAAATTAAAATATGGACAGTAGTTTAGATAATATTATTTTTTTAATGTTAAATTTTATTATTTTGCTACTTATAACATAGTTATATACAAAAATATCTTTGTTTTTAGGAAATATACACTGAAGTATTTAGAGGTAAAAGGGCATGATGTCTAGACCTTACTTTTAAATGGTTCAGAAAAAAGAATATACATAAATTTATAAATAGATAATGAACAGCAACTAGGCAAAATGCAAACAATTGCTAAATCTAGGTAGGGTATACAGGAATTCCTTGAATTATTCTTTCAGCTTTTCTCTAAGTTTGAAATTATATCAAAATTAAAAATTGCCCAAAAATAGAGAGCATAGATATGCTCTACCTAGGGTCAATACCTATCTTCTTACTTCCATACTTGTAGTTTCTCAGCTCCCCCAGGTTTGGCCCTGTTTGGCTCCATGCTTTGGATCTAGCTCCATGTTTAGCATCCTGGATCATCAAACCAGTGTGGAATTGCCTATTCTAGCTCTGACCTTCGGCCCCCTTCTGCATTCATCTGTCATTATTTTCCCTTCAGCTCCAGGCATCAAAACCACATGTAAGGGAAAATACCAAATCATAATATCTCATTCTGACCCTTGGGGCACATCCTGTCCCTCATGGGCCACATGTCCTCCATTTTCCCATTTCCCTAGTTTTCTTGCTTGTACGGCACTCTGGATGTAGCGGGTGCCTCATTTAAACCTGTTGGATTGATTTGAATTTGCCTGCTACATAAATGTGAAGATATAGATCATTGCCTTATAAAAATCCCACTCTCATGAGTCTGAAGGAACCAGAGACAGTCTCCACAAATCTTTTCTGGACTCAAAGCTCAAGGAGGAGCCAAGATTTTAAACGGTTTGGGAGGAATCCTCATCATCCCTGCCTTATCTACAGGCTGTTTCCTTAAACAAACCACCAAAGGACTCTTTGAACATAATTGGTGGGATTAGAGAAATCATCATTTTTCTTATGTAGATAGAACTTATCAGATGACTTTTCCAGTTCTGAAAACTGGAGATTTTGAAAGACTATGGGATGTGTACTTAATAATAATCATAATAGCTGCCATTTTACAAAGAAGCTATATGTCAGGAAATGTGCAAGATGATTTACATGTATTAAATCTTTTACTTCTCATCCCAACTCTGGGCAGTAGAGAGTAATATATTCCTTTTACAAATAAGGAAAGTGAGGCTCAGGGAGTTTAGTTGACTTGCGTAAGTTAATATGACTGTGAAGTGGTGGAGCTGGGAATTGAGTCCTCCGTGTCTCTGTGATTCCAGAGCCCCTCCTTTTACCATTGGATCATATGATCACATCAAGCCAGTAGCCACCCTGCAGTTTCCCTGCACTGATTTGTTAAGGGGTCTTCCTTACAGCTGCTGTTAGTTACTTTGGAGAAAGGGTTGGTTTAGCAGGAACGTATATAAAAGAAGGTTTCTCATACCATTTCAAACATATCACTTGCACTTGATTTGATGGACTTAATGTCTCCAAAATCTCCAGAGGGGAACTTTTTCAGCCACACCCAATCACCCTAGAAAGAAAAGGTAAAGAATGGTGATGAGACTGAGCTGCCAACAGCTTTAGAGCAATGCCCCTTCCATGTGAAGGGTTTATAGTTAGATCATCAACCCAAACAGGCTTTGTACCTCCTCTCTCACCCTCCACCCCACGGACAGTCTGTACTCTGGGCTAAAAATGAGGTCATACAGAGAAATCAAAGTTAAAAATTCCAATTAACTAAAGACAGGGAAACAATCGTAGGTATGCAGACCCCAGAAAAGGAATGATACTGCTCTCTGCAACGACTCCTTTAACTAACTGTAGAAAGCGCTAGGTCATTTCGCTTATTCATAGCTGAGCACCAGGTTCCCTGCGATTAATGGTGATGGTTGGTGGTTGCAATTCTCACTGCCTTGAGGCATCTGTAGCAAGAGATGTAGGGCAGGAGATGTTTCCTGCATTTACCTTGGTCCATTTTTCTCTCGTGGGACAGGCCATTTGAGGGGACTCTTATGCTTTAATCATAAACTGATTGGCTTAAATGTAGATTAAATATTTTTTATTTGGATGTACAAATGTACTACCATAGTAATATGAGTAATCTAGACTCTTTTAGGAGTCTATTTCTGACTTTTTAAGTACAAAACAGCTATTTCTAAGGCTGCTGTCAAGTCAAAAACAACAATTATTTTATTGTCTTCACTTTAACACCCATGTCTGATAGATAATTTTTTTCTACACGGATAGCCTCAAGGATTCATCAGTCATCAAGCCCTATTTATTTTCTGTCTAACACAAATTTTAAAAAAGCAATACAAATATAGATTCCTTTTTCTCCACAATAATAATAATACCTTACATTTGCACAGCACTGTCTACTCTCCAAAGTGCTTTCACATCTATTACCTATAGCCTGGAGATTCCATTTCAGGCTGCACCAATTTGTCATCAAGTAGAGATAATAAAGCAGAGAGCTCTGTGGAGTCAAATTCCGAGCATAAGAGAGTGTAACCACTCTTATTATTAAGGAATATATCCAGATGTGGCACTGCATCTGGAGATCTGCCAGAGGCAAAAGCTAGTAATGGGAGCTGCAGGTGTCTGAGTTACTCAGCCGCACTTTGTATTAGAGGGCATCTTCTAGCCAAGGAGCTCAATACCCTTTAACTAGGGAATGGCTCTCAGAGGCCTTCAGCAGCTGAACGAAACCATGCCAGCCAGGCTCAATGCCCACAGAGAACAGAAGGGTAGTCCAGCATCAACACCTACATGCAGCGGAACGGTCAAAGCACCAAAAGCAGCCTTCCTGGTCTCTTGCCCAGCAATTCTCTGAGTGTGGCCCTGGACCACCTGCATCATAGTCACCTGGGAACTGGTTAGAAAGGCCAATTCTTAGGTCCCACCCCACACTTACTTACTTAATCGTAGAAGTCATGAGGACCTGACGTGAGCTTGAAGTTTTAGCCTTCAGAGTTCTTTGCCCTTTAGAGGGATCAAAGGCTAAACTGTAAGCTGAAAGAATAAAACTCTAATTGGGAATTTACAAAATCAGCCAACGTGTGGAATATACTGGTGGGTCATAAAGCATTTCCAGCACCTTTACAACTATATTACTCAGCCCGTGGTCACTGTTAGCCTCTATGACACCTTTGTGCTAATTAGAAGAGGTGCTTTCCCTCAAGTGAAAACAATTAATTATGTGATAATATTATTTTACAACCTGTGGCAGCCCTGTGCTGTTGGGCAGCAGGCTCGGTCGTATACATGCATGCATGTACCGCGATCTCATTCACTCAAACATCCTCCAGACACCAGGGAACACACCCCACTAGCAGCATGGACACTCTGCACACCACCAAGCCCTGCCTGCCAGATGAAGCCTCTTTTTCAGGTTTGGAGTCAGGCTGTAGAGGTGGATGTGAGAAGCTGAAATTGGGCCTCCTAGAATATTAGGCAGGAGAAAGGAGTAATCTCAAGAAATTCCTGGGGCATAGCCAAGGTAGCACATAGCCAGGTACACATATGTTTATCAGTGACTAGTGACCATGTATGTGCATAGTTGGGTGTGCTGGTATAAATACAGATATGAGAAGGTCCCCCCTCACTTTGTTCCAGAACTAGGCTGGTAGGCCAGAATCTCTTTGCCCACGCCTGCTCCACTCTCACATAAGTTAGTATATATCTACAATGTGAATAGTACCCTCTTAGATGTGGTGCCCTTGTGCAGTGCACAACCTGAACATCAGTACTGGCAGCCCTGACTGCCTATACCCAGTATCTGATACCTTCTTCCTGAAGTCAGCCCTATTACAGACATGGGTTAGCCTTCTCTCTGGCTTATTAACTTTTACAGGTAGTTAAGCAGAGCTTTCTTCCTGCCAAATCACCAAATTTGAGAGCTGGAAAGGGTCTTAGGTATCCCTAGTCCAATCCCTTCATGTTTTAATAAAGAAACTGAAGCCTGAAGAGATTAAATGCCTTGCCCAAGGGAAGAAGGCTAGGTAGTAACAGAACCAAGGTCTTCCATCTCCCACTTTGTTGCTCTTTCCTCTCATGGGCTTTCTTTGGTTTGGGAAATTTGTGTGTGTTTGTTTTAAGATTTAAATAATTCTCACAAACTTTATAAGCAAATTTTTATTGAGTCTGTGTGTGTCCTACTTCTTGAATAATGAGGAAAAGGGAGGAAATGGGCAGGTTTTATCTTCACCACACATGCACTATTTGTTTTGTTTCTTCTTTTAAGGAAAAGAATGATAAAATACTTCACTCATCATTCACTTTTTAATTAAGAGGAAGAAACATCAAACTCTATCCACTAAAGTTTTTAGAAGTAATTTAAAGTCCGTCAGCTTTGCACTAAGGCCACTGCTGTATTAACTAAGAGTCCAGAGAACCATGTCCTAGACCTGGCTCTGCCTCAGAATCGGGGGTGGTCTTAGGGCAGCCACTTAATTGGCCTGAACCTCAGTTGCCTCACTATCAGAGCTGGACAACTTAGATAACTTCTTAGGTCCTTTTCAGCTGTAACAATCTGATTCGGTGATGAGAGAGAGAAGATGGTTGGTGGAAAGGAAAGAGGTGGAGAGAGAGTTATAAGGGATATAGAAGAAGGTGGGAAAATAGAAAAAAATCCTCTGGGAAAGGGAGATGAAATGGAGGGTGTGCAGGGGGAGAGAGAGAAATGAGACAAAGAGAAAAACACAGAGAGAGTTGAGAGGCAGAAGGAGTCAGGGAACGAAGAGGGAGGATGAGTTCAGTGGGTTCTCGCTGAGCGTGTCAGCGCTGCACTACCGCCCACTCTCCCTTAGACTGAGGTTATCAGAGTAGATCATGACATGTTCCCACTGCATCTGCCATTCACAGCTCTTTCTCCCCAGCAGTCTTATCATCTGGCTCTCCCTTCACATCTCAAAGAGGATCTATGAAATAAGGGCTGATTTTCCTGTGCAGTTCCAAAGGTTCTGCAACTGTGTGTACAAAGAGTGCATTTGTCTCAGTGTAGTACAATGTTACGGCACATCCTAGAGAAGCCTTTCCTTTGCTATTAGGTGTCTGCTACTCCAGGCACATTATCTAGAACTTCCAGATCTTCCAATAATAATTCTTACGAAAATTTGATTTATTTTAAACAGAAACTAGATAACGAATCTTCTTTAAAACACTCCTAATAGAGGCCCATTTCAGAAGGCACACTGGACATCTTTGGTTGATCTGTTGATTCAGTTAGCTTATACACTGTCCCAGAGTCCTCTTCAGCCCTAGCCAGGCAGTTTCCTAGTTTCAGCTGTCTTCCTTTGCATCCTGCCATCAGCCTAATCTTGACTTCACAGTGTGGTATTATTCTCACTAACACCCTCCTTTTGTGCGGATAAAGGCCCCCTTTGGCCTACACAGTTCAGAAATACTCATGATCTGACTGACCAGCAGTCATTATGGGAACTAACTCAACTCTCTGCCTCTTTCCAAAATGAAGAAATATCTGACAGCTTCTTAAAGGCCAGTAATATACAGACGTTTATTTTTCCCCTTCTCAATTCTACACTATAACCTTCCAACTCCACCAAATAAAACATACCATAACTCAACACATAAATTCTTCCACAGAATCATAGCACATCCAAGCCAGAAGAGGCCTTAGAGTTCTCTTAGTCCAGCAATTCTCAACCCTGGCTGCACATATAGGGGAACTTAAAAAATACCAATGCCTGGGCTCTCCCCATACCAACTGAAGCAGTTATTAAGGATGGAAGGTGGGCATAGTTATTTTTTTAAGATTCCCACGGAGATTCTAATGAGCAGCCAAGATTAAGAATTTAGTTCACCCTCTCATCTTACAAATGAAAAACCAAGAGACTGCCTTAGGTTATTGAGATTTACTTCAGAATCTTAGAAGTGTCAATACATTTATAAAGTCATCAGCCCATTCCATTTGACACTCAAAAGCTATGTGATTATCTTATCCTTGGTCTTTAAGAGAGTAGAGCTGTCAATTCCCCAATACTTCAAGTTTACATTTGAAGCAAATCTTCTCTTTGATTAAATTAAGTCCAAGGCAAGATCCAGAGGTTTCCTACCACAAATTTAAGTCAATGCACTCAAGTACACTGAGCAAATATATACCATGCCAATCTTGGTGTTTTAGACCCCTGTCAATTATTTATCCAATGGAGGAGAGCAATCACTTGGAAAATCCAATGTGGTGGACAATCTAAAGACTCATTCTGTCCTGTTTTGAACTTTCTTTGTAGTTGCTATTGAAGTTGAGAGTGTTTGGGAATATCTTCAAACAAAACAAGGGAACCACACTGGGAAGGCCTCACTGAGGAGGGACAGAAAGGCAGTCTAGTTTCCCTTTTACCCCCTGCTTAACTCTTTCCTGCTGAGAAGAAACAGTTCATCTCTCCAACTGATGCAAGATTTGTTCTGGTTGCCAAATTCCAGTATCTTAGAACAAGGGGTCGGGGGTGGCCTCTTAAAGCTTGAAAGACAGAAACTTAAGTGAAATAAAAAAGATTTCTATTTTACACAGCAGAAGATAACCTATTACTCTAAGAGGCAATACAAGCTGAGATAAAGAAAGAAATGAATAATTTTTAAGAGATTTCAATAATCTCAGAGGAGAACAGGTATACGAAGAACAACTAGAATTTGAAGGTAAGGATTTTCACCAAACCCTACTCTATCCAAACATGTCTCCAGACATCCCATCACAAACAGTTGACTCAAAGTCATTTCTTCTATTATTATATCTATATCTTCTGGAATGAGTGATATGGTTAAGTGTTTGGGTCTCATGGACTCTTTTCCACAAGCAAAGTAAATACATGGAGTTGAAAGGTCAATGAAGTTATAAATAAGTAGATTAGTTGCTGAGGAAAATCATCGTCAGAAATGTCAAGCAAACAAGTCCATAAGAGGATAACAGACAAAAAACTGGAAAGACTTAACAAAAGCTTCAATATTTCTGCCCAAAGACTAAGTCTTAAGTCATTGCCTCATTTTAAAACCCAAGAAAGCAGCAGATTGGACAGCTGTTGGATATCCTACCTCATAAATCGCTATGTTGGAGTTTTCATAGGTAGCTGGAGTTAGACTCCCCGAAGAAAAGGAGAGCCTCGGAGACCTCCCGCTTTGGACCTCAGAGGTGATCTGGAAGCTTACACTGGCACGACTTCCTCTCTGTGAAAGGATTAGGAAAGAAAGATTGTGAAAAAAATTCTCATGATTTAGGACAGAGCATTGAGCTATGGTATGGATACTGTGCTTATCTTTCTTTTTTTTTTTTTTAATTCCTAAGAAAATAACTACATGAGCTGAACTCTGTAAACAGGAGATTGATTAATTTTCCTTATCCCCTAACACTTTTCTTTTAGGCTAGGGTTGGTACCATGCTTCACCTCCATAGACCACAAAAGAAAGGTAAAAGTTTAAAGGTACTTCCATCTCTTAGGAAGGATTAGAATCATAGATTTTGGGGGCAAGAAAGAACGCCAGACATAATTCAATCTGGAACCCTCATTTTATAGACAAATATGAGAAAAAAATAAAAATCTAACATTTTGAAAAAATCAAGAGCAGAACCAGGACAGAGCCCCACCCTTCTGACTCTCAGGCCTGGCTCTTTTTGTTATACCATCTTGAATGGCACCCTTCTTTGCGCAGGCAAGATTAAGGGCAGAAGCTATCCCAGAAAGCAATAAGATGGTAGAGAGTGAATAGATCATCTGCCCATGATTCATGAGTCTGATGCTTAAATAAGCCAAATTCCCTATTCCTTGATTTGTTAACTTGTGCACATAAATCTAGTAAGAGAGGGCTTGGAAGTGCACAGTTGAATGACAAGAGGAAGAGTTATCTGCAATCTGTGTTAACCTTTAAAATTGAGTATCTTTATCTTCAACTGAAGCAGCAGACTTATTTCACATGAAGAAATAATAAATCAACAGGTTCCTCATACTCTTCTTCATGTCTCCAAATGTGCCTTTGTTAGAATTATAGCAATTCAGAGCTAGCAGTTACACTTGGGATTGTCTAGGTCAGCCCCCAACCCCAACTCCATTCTCATTTTACAATGAGGAAACAGAGACCTAGAGGGGGATATAGGGACTGGAAGAAGAATGTAGATGTTACAATACCTGGTCTTGTGTTCTTTCTACCACATCATGCTTTGTTTCACTCTTGCTTGCCAATGAAAATTAATCTTAAGTACTTTCACATACTCTGCCCTCAATGCTCTTTAATGAACTGAAGATCACTAGTTGATTTAGCCCTGAGTTAAGTTCATTCTACCAAGACAAGACTGCTGCAAAGCTCCAAAGCAATAGTAAACTATACTCAGCCCCTAATGTGTTGAAATCCCAACAGCTCAAGATTCAGACAAGATGTAAAACTTGCCTCTTCTTGACCCTTGCATCAACTTGAACTCTCCTCAACAGAGCAAGGCCAGAAGGAATCTACTTCCCTTTCATTCTTTATTTTCATATCTCAGCAGGAGCACCTAGATCTGTATATTGAGATATAGACCTCTCCATGAAGGGCAAAGGAGAAAGCAAGAGAATCTGCCAAAATCCACATACGTTTGGGCTTCAGCTTCACTTTCTTCTAAAAACTTCCTTTCCTGACCTGACTTCTACTGACCTGCCAATTTTTCTAGACTGAATTAATTTTGTATTCACCAAGAGTTTACACTTTCAGACATTCCATTTGGATGGAATTCTTGGCTTGGCTTCTTGACTGATTAGACACAGCCAGCTGCAAGTTTGTGACTACACAGCAATTAAGGAAAATGTATGCTTTCCCTATCTTTCCCCATCAGAACCCCTGATACAAGCCAAATGCCAAAGGGATCTGGAGGCCAAGACCTATGTTCTCCTAGGGTAATGCCATCCTTTTCCACCTTGGCCAAAATAGTAAAAAGGAAAAAGAAAATTCCCTATAAAGTTATCAATCCCTATTGCTGTTCATTTTTCTCACTCATGTGGTGAAAAGTGGTGATGACTGGCTTTTTCTACTCTCATTATTTCAAAATTTATGCACAAGTGAAAGAAAAGATCTATCATCATAAGCAAGATTTTAAAACCCTAGGCACTTTGTTCATCTGAAGGTTGTACTATTCTACTATTTACGATAATCTTGTGAGAAATGGTGTGAAACCCAAATACCATTTGTGTCTCAGGAGGAGAGAAGGCATAGGTAAAGGTCTTATAGACTTTACTGGAATATTGCAGGGCCTGTACAAAGAAAAGTGTAATTCAGTCCAAAATTGAGCTATGTTTATTGTTTTGACACTTTAGAGCCAAAACATTTAGGCAATTGACATGAACTGCCATTTTGACATGGATACCACCAAAGAAGTAGGAATTTTAAAAATACGTTTATTGCTTTTGACCAAAACTTTACTATATATTGCTGCATTTGGACAATGACTTCCAGACACCTGCTTTTAATACTGATCACTCATTTCTGGATACAATGTTTTGTCACAGAATTGAATGCCTGTTTTCTTAGTATTGGGTTATCCACTGGGATTACTTTAGAGCTTGAACTTCAGTATCTACCCTTCCTAATTGAGGTGGGAAATTTTATACAAGGCGTATTGAGTATGGCAAATCCAGACAAACTTCACCACCGTGAGTCTCAGTGTCCTCTGGTGGCTTCAAAAATAGGGACTAACATCCATAAGTTTTTATGGCATGAGGGTAGAATGTAGCTTTCAGCCACACTGATAATTTTGGCATTCAGTAATACATTTCCAGGAACATGATATCAACCTTACAATTGGAGCTGATGATTTAAACAAGTAAGAGTTCTGGTTGTAATTGAGAAGTAAACCAAACAGCTGAACATTTTATTTGAATCCAACTGTGCAGGGTATTACCATGTAAATCCATTCCCACCCAGCCAACTAGTTTAAAGGACACCTGGCAGTACTTTCAGTACATTTAGGCAAGTGATCAATTTGGTCACAGAGATAATTAATTATCATATCCGGTACACTCGTGTAGCAAAAGTAAATAGCACATGGGGACAATATGATGTGTCTGCATCCTCTCCCTACATTCTGCCACCACCATACTAGAATTTGCAGGCTAATGTCTTTATTTTGGCCACATAGACTGTAAAGAGGCACATACTCCCATTACCAGCTACATTTGATGAAACTCTTCCCCACACATTCTCTTTTCCAAGCTTTTGTTTATGCTGTTTTCTCTGCCCGGGATGCTTATAGGGGCCGGGCAGGTAATATAAATTGATGAAATAGGCTGAGTATAAGACAAGAGAGAGTGATTGGAACTGTGTTAGATTGCAGAGAACATACCTCTTCCAAAACTACTACTGAGATCCAGCCAATTGTACAATGATACCCAAGGTTGATAGATCTTCCAACCTTTAAAGAACATCCAGAAGTCCGGATTTTTATGTGTAATCTCAAAATTCTGGCTACTATTTTTTATAACCATAAGGTTCAAACAAAAGTGATTACCAGCTCGTGACCTGTAACCTAGACAAATCCTATCTTTCCTTCTTTAAGACCCACCTTTGGTGCTGGGTCTCTGAAAAGCCTTCCTGTATTAATCTGTCTCCTCTGAAGTTCTACCACATTTCTGCTGTCTTTTCTGCAATATGGCATCTATTGACTCTCTTGTGTGGTATTATTTGTCTCTCTGACTTGACTGTAATCTCCTTGAAGACAGAGACTACGTGCTATCTCTCACAAAGCCTGGCCCAGGGCTAGAACATAGTAGCAGACACTCAGTGAAGATCACCAATTACAACACAAAAATAAACGGAACAGAACCTCTGGTGAGATTTAACTCTCTTTCACTAGTTGATTCATTCACTAAACTTTTATGAGCTCCTATTGTACTATCAGCACCATGTCAGGTGCTATGGGCTAACATTTAAAAAAAAAAAAAGAGGTACCTCTGCCCTTGAGGAACTAGCAATCAAATGTTGAGTCCAAATATACAAAGAAGGGCTGTATGAAGTCAAAGCTACACCATTGGTGAAAATAAACTGTATCACTGCCAGAAAACTGTTCTAAAACAGCACTATCCAATAGAGACATAACGTAAGCCACATACGTAACTTTCAGTTTTCTAATAGTCATGGTAAAAAACATAAAAAGAAATAGGTGAGGTTAATTTTAATAATATATTTTATTTAATCCAATATATCCAAAGTATTATCATTTTGACATGTAATTAATATTTTTTAAAATTTAATGAGATATTTGCCCTGTGATAGAAGTTTTTGTACTAAGTCTTCTAAAACCAGTGTGTATTTTACTCTTACAGCACATCCCAATTCAGACTAGCCACATGTCAAGCGCTCAGTAGTCACTTGTGGCTTGTGGATACCATATTGGACAGTACAGCAAAAATAAGGGATGCTCCTTACCTTGCTGCCAAAGTGGGGATTGATAAACGTCACATCATCCAAAGTCAACAGAATTCTATTGGGTCCTTTAATCAACTGGATTTTATTTATACGACGCCTGAAACAAGCATAAAATCAGAGGGTCACAGGAGGCTGGATGTTTTGCAAACCTAAAGTAAATTTGCCCTGTGAAAGAAGTTTAAAAATATACAAGATAACTGAGAGAACAACCACACATGGTTCTTTACCATAGTACCCACAGCAAAGGGAGGCAGCAACACTGGTCCTCACAATTTGCAGAGTTACAAAGACCAAAAGAAAAAAATGAAAAGGCTGTTGAAGAGGCATCAAAAGGGAGGAGGGTGCTGCATGGGGATGGTATTTCAGATTAATAAAATGGTGATCCCCTCTGAACACTTTTAAAGAACTCAACACCCTTTCTCATATGCCATGGTATATATTCTAATAATACCAGGGCCAAGAATCATTAATCTCCATTTTATAGACACAAAAACATGTTAAAGAAACAAAACAAAATTAAACTAATTGTGTGAGATTCTCTAGCCTGAGGCAGAGCTGGGACCAGAATCCTTGGTCCCTGGCTGTGGGCCCAGATTTCTGCCCACAAGACCACTTGTCTTTCAAAGTTGCATCTATGCGTTGCCAAAGCAACAGGTTGAAAAGTGGAGAAATTCAATCAGTTGGTTGCTTTGTCTACATGATTCCAAACAAGTGGGCTGACTGGGTTTTTTTTTTCTTTCACTGAATTGGTCTCTTGTCTGAGCATTACATAGACACAGTTTAAAGCTGATTCTCTCCAAACATGCCCATTAATTTGCAGTGAATGTAATTATTTCCTACAAACCAATTACTAGACACATAGGAGTTTGTGATATCTACCCACACAGCCAGGTAGGTCGTCTCAGTTGAACTGACCGGGCAACCTGAGGACCTGGAGGGAACCTTGGACTAGGCTGTGCGGTTGTTTTGTTCTGCTTTGTCTTGGGGGCTCTAACAGCTATAGTTTGGCTTCACTTTTTCCATAACCCCTTAATGGTCACCCTGTGGAATGTATTAAAAGCCAAGTGCTAGAGTGGGGAAAACAACCGCTGAATCAAAACGCTTTGTCAACTTGCTCTCAGAAGTCTACAATGTCACTGTAGCTTTAAGTATCAGCAACCCAGGCAGTTTTTCTCAGTGATTCCACTGGTTTGTAAACAAACAATTAATGTGTTTCTAATTGTCTGCCAACAAATATGTCCCTTATCACTGTGGGAGCTGCTGCCCTGCAGAGAAAATTAAAAGAGCCCTGTAGCGAATTCTTGGGTAGAGCACATGAATCTTTTGGCAAAGAAAAGCATCACTCCCTAACTTATCTGTTTCATATGGGTAGTGAATTGTCTTAAAGCAGGCACACCTGTAAAAATAATCATGCTACAGAATACACTCTAATAGAAAGAGAGCTGGACTCTTAATCCAGAGACCTGGGTTGTGGTGCAGATTCTGTCATTAATTAGCCAGATGACCTTGGATAAATAATTTAACCTCTTCATGTCCCAGTGTGCTCCTCTATCTGACAGGATAATAGTCCTTGCATTACTCGTTTTATAGAGTTGTTTTGAAAATCAAATGAGATAATGTATGTGAAAGTGCTCTGAAAAGCATGAAGCACTATAAAGTATAAGGGCTCATTATTATCATTATCATCATTAGTATTACAAAGCATGGGAGAGCTTTATAGAAAGGCAAGGCAATCTGGTTAGGAGTAGGGAGAAAGAAGGAGTTCAAAGAATCCTTTGTTTTGGGGTGGTTGGGTTCTTTGCACGGCTTTCTTTCTGAAAAAACTTAAACAATCAAAACACACAGAAAAGGAAGGAACAGAGAGTCACTCTCCTGCAAGTAATCACCATCTATTACAGAAACTCATCAGCCGCTCAGCTCTTCTGATTGCAGCCGTGGTGGGCAGAGAGAGAGGAAAGCAGCTAAGAGAGGGCATCTTTTGTGCTTTGTTAGCTGAAGAACCAAGGACCAAGTGACTCTGGGAAATGATGTGCCTCTCTCCCATTTCTGAGTTTTCTGTGACCACTTGAAGCACCAATTGTCTCAAACTCATTTTCCTCTCCAATCATTTTCCTCTCTAATCATGTCTCTCTCCAATCATTTTCCTCTCCAGTCTTCTTCGCCCTTCAGTCTACAAGCTCCAAACAAATCCCCTCACCCCCCACCCCCAGGATTCTTTTTTCTTTTTTCCTTCCCTTCCCAAGAATTGCAGATTGGGCTCACTCCAAGCCAAAAGAACCAGTCCATTCCACAGGAAAGACTAGTGAGACCAGTCATTTGGAGGAGGGGCAGAGGGTTGACAAGCAAAATAAGCATCTGAGTGAGTCCATTTTCCACCTTGCCATGGGATGTTTTGGCATTGGGCAGCCAGAGCCTATTACTCCTCAAATCTCCCTAGAGGGGGGAGCTTTTTGATTGGATGGCATTTATTTTCTCTAAGTATCTAATGATGTTAATTAAATAGTTCATTCATTGGCAGAAGCTAAAGACATTACATTTTTCTGACATTAAATTCTGAGCTGGGATATTTCACAGTCACAGAAATTAAAAGAAAAACTTCTTTTGCACTAATGTCTTTATCAAGTGTGTTTTAATAATTCATAAGCTACCTACTATTCTGTGTGGCTTTACCAAGTTTCTAATACTGGGGAGATTGGATCATAGTGGTTTTTCACAGCAATGCCAACATATTAAACACTAAGAGTAACACCTGTTATAGTTTCAATGCAGGATTTCACAGACTCATTAGACTATCAGAGCTGGAAGGGCTCTTAAAGATCATCTAATCCAATTGCTTCTTTTTACAAATGAGAAAATTCTGGCCAAGAAAACTTTAGTGTCCTGTCCAAACTTACATAGCTACTTAATACATTCTAGACAGTTTTTCTTGGAACTCACCAAAATAGCTCCACTCCATACTCTACCAAATTTGTGTCATATTGTTGTCAGAACCACACTTACAAAGAGATAACAAAGGTGTAGTTTGCAGGGAGGGAAGCGTAAAGTGGGAGGGTTATGGTTGATTTCCTTTTTTACTTTCCTCAAATCATCCTAATATGGGGGGGGTCCAACTGTTAAAATGTAAAGATTATAAGAAAGGGGTGTCATATTAAGCCATCTTCAGCCATTCATCCCTGATCCTGAATTAGTTCATCAAAGTAGTTGGTCACCTATTAAGGGATCTGAGGGAGGAAGACAAAGACATGATGATAATGATGATGTTGATGATTAGCTAGGATAACTTTTGCCCAAGGAAAAAGGACAGTAAAAATCTGGAATATGATACCCTGGGCAAAAGGCATGAGTGTCAAAGTAGGATCCTGGGCTACCAACAATCGGCAGGAGAGTCCCATGTGCCTGGGAGGAAGTTGAGATTTACCATTTGTTGAGTACCTACTATGAGTCACGTATCGTTCTAGGTGCTTTCCTTACTTTATTTAATCCCCACTACAATCCTGTGAGTTAGCACCATTATTTCTAAATGTTGGATCCTAGCCAAAGTCTACCTAATTCTTGGAACTTGTGTAAAATACCCCAACTACATTCTCTACCGGTCCATATCATTTGGGGAAGGAGGCAGCGATAGGACTCTGCCAGTGGAAAAAGGAGCAAAGACAGACCCTGAAGTACTAGTTCTCTTATTTCACGATAGTGTTGAGAGCCAGATCTACTCACAGGCAACAACACTGACAACACAGCTGAGGAAGTTATTCTTGGCATCATGAAAACACTTCACCCTAAATGGGGCCGGTAGGGATGGTAAATCACTATGGAAAAAAGAAAATCAGCGGGTCATGTAATGAGGCAATTGTACTGAAACATGACTTCCTGGAAATCAATATTAACAAGGCTATTATGGGCTTGTATTTTATACACAAAAAGAACAAAAAATGTACCTTATAAAGTAAGCAAATCCATTAATAGACAGCAGGGCTATAAGCAAAGCAAGGCAGACCATCACAGCAAAGGCAGGGTCGAT
Organism: Equus asinus; assembly: GCF_041296235.1. Lineage (NCBI taxonomy): Eukaryota > Metazoa > Chordata > Mammalia > Perissodactyla > Equidae > Equus > Equus asinus. The sequence continues at coordinate 102,507,727 of NC_091820.1, forward strand.
ACCTGCAGAGAGCAAGAGGAAGAGGAAGAATGGCATTATCAAGAGAGGCTGTAAATAAAGGGCACTACAGAGGGACTCCTCATGCTTTCTGGTGACTCTAAAATCAAGCCACATCTACCTAACTTAATTCCATTTTTCTACAGCACAGTCTGTCTTGTTGACTTTATGGACACAGAAAGCAATTTCACTGTTCTGAAGCAAAACCACTCACCACTCTGACAATAACAAATCACACGAATTAAGGCTGACCCGGGTGTTTCTTTGGAGAAAAAAGTCCACAAATGGAAAACTTTGAGTACTTTAATTTAAGTTGAATGGCAATAGAGTTCTTGAGAATAAAAATGTTATCTCACCTGTGAAGGGTAAGTATTATGTTGCCTTTATAAAAACAAAAGACCTTTTGAATTCACCTGAGCCCATACACCTCATGAGGCATGGCTGAAAAACAGCACTTGTTCTTCATCGGTGAGTCTAGTTTTGATAATTAGTGTTTCCATCAGGATGTAAATTGGCCTTTGGAAAATCTAAATATTTGGATGGATTACTAAGATTTAAGGGAGAAATCTATGATGACACAAGTGAAGAACTAGTTAGTTGGATATGTCATATTAAAGCAAAACAGAAACAGAAGTCCATTTCAAATAGATGTCTTTGGTTTTAGAAGGGTGTGGGGCACACTTGCATAGCAATAATATGGATTCTTCCACAGTTCCCCTCTGGTTCTCAGAGATTTGATGGAGCTTCGCCTCTTCCACAAGCTAGAGCTGTTCTGTCAGTCAATTAAACTGTAAGTATTTATTGGATGTGGACTGTGTTAAACCGTCAGGTAGCGCAAGAATTATTAGCTAAGGGCCCTGCCCTCAAGGAGCAGTCTATTTGGGAGAGGGAGACACAATCAATACACAAGAAACAATTGAAAAGCAATTTTGTGCTAAGCTGTGAGGTACAGACTTTTAGTTCAATGGGCGTTCAGAGAGGAGAGGGTATAGATACAGTATTTCTGGTGGGACCTGATTTGCAGGATTTGGATACATCAAGAGAAGGACAAGTGGATCTTGCTGGCAGGAGAAATAATTGCAGGTCATAGCCTATAAAAGACCAAGGAGAAGGCTCATGCCTTCCTCTTATTAGAGTAACCGCTTTGGGAGTGGGATCCTTTAAAAAAACAATTAGGGGGTGACTTTTAAATTGTGGAGATTATTCAAGATTGCAAAGTACCTCTCATTGTCCTTATTATTTTAAATTAACTACACAGAGTGCCAAGATGTTTATGTCACCTGAGTGCAAATGATCAAGTCTATGATTGTTCCAATATTAAAATATGGCCTTACCCTAAAGAGGATCCCTCGTAACCCAAGCTGAGCCAAACTTACTACCAGTGATTTTCCATTCCTTACCTCCTCGGCAGATCTTCCCTTCTGCAAACCAGCACTTTGCATCTGCTCTAGGAGGCCTGCCACCAGGGAAGTGAATGTGGGTCCCTCTGAACCGCAGCAGCTCCGTTTCCATGTCCACAGTGTAAGTGCTATGGAGTTCCCATTCTTTCCAGTTGGTGTCCAGGATTACATATTCTGAAATTCCATCTCCATTTGAATCTGTCCTTATCAACTGGTTGAATCCATAGAACTGCATGTTTCTGGAATGCTGAACCAGGCTGGCAGCACTAGCCCGTCCATTTTCTCTCACAGCATTATTCATGGCTTGTGCGATAAAGTAAATTGAATTGTAGATGGTTCCAAACAACGGTGAAACCTATTTTTAAAAATTACAATTATCTTGAGCCCTAGTCGCCCTAGAGCAATTTCAGAGTGTATTCCAAGCCTGTGTTCATTATTATGGGCTGCACATCTGACTGGAGGAGAGCATGAAGACCCAGAGGAAAAAAACAATTTTTTCGGAGGACTTGCTTGGTTTCTCCCCTGAATTTTTCTGTTTTTCTTCCCCAGGCCTCGCATCTTTAAATATATCAAATATGACAATTTTATGAGCAAATCAAGTCATACACAATATATTTTTATGCTCCTAAACTAAGAAAGTGATTTAGAGTTATAAAGAGCACTAAAAACACAAGTATGGAATAGACAAGAGGCACTCAAAGGAAATTTACCAGGTTAATTACTGGTGCATTGTGTATGGCAAAATCATTTTGCTGGCACTACTAGAGTGGTAGGTGTGTGTGGTAAGACTATAAATAATATATCTCCAAAGTCTACGTCTATGCCCTGTCTTAGTCCAAAATGGCCATTCTGCTAGACATATGCTCCCCAGAGAAAGTGAACACTAGAATATGGTTTTAAACACATATCCCCACACATACACATGCAGACATGCGTACTGACACATACACACCCACAAATACAGATTCAAATGTTGTAGTGTATGGAGAATGTGGGTTTCAATCAAGAAACCCTATATCCTACTGGCGTGCAAAGTGGCAAAGCTTTGGTGAGAAGCCACTGTTAAGCATTGAGGCTGCTATGGTGGACAGCATGACTCTGCCTGCTATATATATATGGTAAAAGCAACAGCATTTGTGTACTCTGCCTGATGTACTGCTTACTAACCTTGTAAGTTCGCTTTGGGGACAAAACTTGTATCATTTTTTCCAAAAAGATAGGGAGGAAGAGTAAGCGATCCCTCCCTCCTTCCTCCCGCACGGGCCATGGCTTCATGATTTTCCACAACATTTCCCTTCTAGGATGGAGTTCAAGAAAGCTATGGTCATACCATATTACCAAGGTTCAGGAAAAGCTGATACTTGCTGCTTTGGTTTCACAAGGTCTAGAAAGCCATCCTCCTATAACAACGTTTATGTGACTAAAAGGGTTTAAAATTTAGGGGCCAGCCCTGTGCTGTAGTGGTTAAGTTCGGCATGCTCCGCTTCAGCAGCCTGGGTTCGCTAGTTCAGATCTCAGGCACAGACATACACCAGTCGCCAGCCACGCTGTGGCAGCAACCAACATATAAAGTGGAGGAAGACGGGCACAGATGCTAGCCCAGGGCTAATCTTCCTCAGGAAAAACAAATTGAGTGAATTGTTTTTGTGTAGGAAACACACGTCAAGATACAGAGAGGTGTAGCAGCTAGCAAGACACTGCCATGCCTTGTTAACGTACAGCAGAGGGTTTTCAACCCTGGCTGCACATTAGACGTACCCAAGGAGTATCAAAAACACACCAACAAAATGAGACACTTTAGGTTCGGGACGTAGTAATCAGTATTATTAAAAGCTCCCACGGATTCTAATACACATGTAGGGTTTAAAACAACAGAATAGAAGAAGACGCACTAGCCTGTGATCTGTTCCTAATGGCAGGATGTTGGACAAGTCACTTATCTCCTTTCTCTGGGCTTCAGTTTCTTCATCTTTAAAATGAGGGTACTGAATCGTGAATGTTTAAACCTTGGAGATCATCTGGTCTAGCTATCTTACCTTCTAGATAGGAAAGGGAGACCCAGAGAAGTTAAGTGATTTGTCCAGTTCATTCACCTCGGCATTGAATCAGGACTAGAACCCAGGTCTCCCATTTCTTGATTGAAATAGATGTCCCCTGTGGTCTTTTCTAGTTCTGAACTATGAAATTTCCCAACTCTTGGCCTAGTCCAGGGACCAAATTTAGCTTGTAGTCATTTTTGTTTGGCCTGTATATGGGTTCTTCTTCTCTCTCTGATCTTTTAACATTGGAGTGCTCCACAACTCAGTCCTTGGTTCTCTTCTCTGTCTACACTTACTCCTTTGGTAATCTCTTCTAGTCTCACGGCTTTAAATACCACACCTATGCCATACATTTCAGATTTATACTTCCAGCTCAGACCTTTTTCCTAAATTCCAAACTCATATAGTCAACTGCCTACTTCAATATCTCTATTTGGATGTTAATTTCAACATACTCAAAATTGAACTCCTGATCTTTACCTCAAATCCTCCTGCTCCATCTACAATGAGTCTTCCCCATTTTTGCTAAAAGCTACTCCATTCTTCCAGTTGTCCAGGCCAAAAGCCTTGTCCCAGATAACAGAGCTAATAGCAGGGTGGAAATCAATAACTCAGTCTCCTGAGTTTTATTCCAATGATCTCCCTTCACCACTCCACCTTAACACACACTATAGAAATAGGCATGGTGAATGGATGACATATGCTGCCACCAACGCAGCCACACTTAGTTGCCTGGCACACACTGAGGTCCCTTAAGGAGTTTTCACTAACTCCTCCTCCTAACATTCTCAGTGCTCCATTTAAGTGCCTTTAGGTTTTCTGCAAGAGCTTGCCTCTTTTCTGGGGCTCTGGTATGTTATGACAACAAGTGAAGTCTGAAAGGTGGAGTATAAAATCAATAATAGTAAAAAGCCCCAGAATAGCAAGCCCCTGAAAGCAGGGAGAATGCTAGTATTCTGTTTTGAAAAGCACAGAGACTTCTGGGTAAGAGACTGCATCTATCTACAGCCAAAAGCAAAGACTGAAATTCTTAAAAATAACACCCTCACCTCTGAGTCGACCCGTCCTACAGGGTTGTTAGCTGGCCGGGCTACACTGCCCTTTGTGCTCTCAGATTGATCCCTGTTAGAGCTGACTGACAGCAACTCCCCAAGATGACTGAAACCTAAAGCTTTTTCTTCAGGATTCTCTAGCCTCCACCACATATCTCACACACACACACACACACACACACACATACACACACAGAGCCACAAAACTGTGGTAGAGGGACCTGAAGCTAAGGGAAAGAGCATAGCTGTAGCAACAGCATTCAGTTGGAAAAGTGGGTCTGTCACAATGACCCACTCTCACTGCGAGGGCTTGGATTTGTGTTCTAGCTGGCTTGTGTCCCTATTTCACCCATTGTGCCCTTCATCAGTGGGAATTGCCCATTCTTATGTCAAAGACACACTCTATTAGCATTGGTCACAAAAGGCTCTAGTTGCAGCTACTGCAAATAATGAGAAGAAAAAGAGGTAGAGGCTGGGACAAGGGGAGAAAGGACACTTTCCACAACCCTCTGTCCTGGCTTCTGACTACAGCTCCAAAGAAGTAAGACAGATTGGCAGGAACTTCTGTCAGACAGATATCCTTGTTGACATTACAGCCCAGAATGGTGAAACCACTGATGACTCAGTCTATTGGTTTTGCCTACAGTATAGACCTGAACTTGAATGAATGAATGAATGATGAATAAATGAATAATTGAAACTTATCCTTGATTGCTGTTCAGTGACTTTAGCTAGCTCTACCCTAGGCTTTTCGGAGCTTGTATCCAGGAGAATAATGTCTAGGTCAGGAGCAGTGACATTTGAATTTGTTCAATTTAAATGTTCGTGCTGCTGCTGACTATCATCAGTTCAAATTGACTGTACTTGAAAGACACAAAACTGGCTTCCAAAGAATTTTGTCCTTGGAAGGGTACATTAAAACATACCTGACTTGGAAAGCAACACTTGAAGGACAAAATGACAACATCACTTTTGAACAAAAAGCTAGGAACACATGCAGAGATCAAGAAACCAAAAGGTAATTGAATTCCTGTTATTAAAGGGAGTACCTCCAATAATGCATGATCTCAACACTTGGACTTAGCCAAGAGATAGTCACTAGTCCAGTCTGTTGATATGATACTCATGAACACAATGCTTTTTTAATTTTATTTAGAATGAGGTGCAAAGACAATTGTAGCCACTGTGAGCTGCAGGCAACCTTTTCTGACAACATGCCTGGTGGTCCCATACTGGAATGCTCCAGTCCTAACTGCATCCCCTTTAGCTTAGCATCCTCCTTCCAGGCACCCGTATTTAGGGTAATGGAAAACAATAGGTACAAGGAGCTTAAGGTTCTCTGGGCTTGCTGAGAAATTCAGAGAATTGCCTTTGTTTAGCCAAATTAGGCCACATTTGGAAAAAAAATATCCAAAATGTGTATTCTAGCAATATGCATTTGTAGTCAATAGAATTTCATTGAAAACAAGCATTGGGAATACAATAAAAATGAAGAGTGCGGACACTAAAACCTTATTTCAGAAGACTACTTTGTGCCAAAATATAAAGGTACAAAGTGATAATCCTTGCCCAATCATCCTGAGACCAAATTAGGAAGTTTGTCACTGGTGTCCCATTCCCTAATCTCTTCATTCTTTTCTCTTTTCATGGGTCCTCATAAAGCCCTATCACCTCCTATATCAGAGGAAAACAATCCAACAAACCCGTTCAAATTGAAGTATTAGTCACTTAATAATGTTACTTTGAGTAAAGCATTAGACATGAGACATAGTATAATTAAAAAAAGGTTAATGTGTGGTTAAATGGTCAGGTTTTGATAGCAGGCTTGGGTTGGAATGCCAGCACTGCCACTTGCCAGCTGTATCACCTTAGGCATGTTACCTTGAGCCTCAGTTTTGCCATCCATAAAATGGAGATATTGATACCTAGTTCGTAGTCTTTGTCTGAGGATTTGATGGGATCATTTATGTAAACTACCTGGTGCAGAGTAAGTACTAAATACATGATAGCTGCTAATGTTTGCATTTCAGAAGAGGAGCACAGGGCTCTGGTAATTTCATCCTGGAAGTCAAGTGTTCAAGTCCCTTGTCTCAGTCTTGAATTTGTGACCAATGGAGTCTCAGTTTTAGAAACAGTGTCCTTAGCACCCTGAAATGGTAAAATTGTTCCCTTTCATTGGGGGAAAGATCTCATTTCTATTTTGTTCTCCATTATATCACCTGCAGAGTGCCTAGTAATAATAGTTAACAGTGCCCATAGTAATAATAAAAGTAACAATAACATTAATAATAATAATTAACATGTATTGAGGAGTTATTGGGTGCCAGGCAAGTTCTTTATGTCTATTAACTCATTTAATCCTCACAACAACTCTATGAGGTAGGTACTATTATTATTCCCAATTTTAAAATAAGGAAAAGAAGATACAAAGAGCTTAAGTAAATTTACAGCAGTCTGCCTTCAAAGCCCATGCTCTTAACTACCACATTATTAACTGGGCTTAATAAATACTTGCTAAATTAATTAATGGACTGTGGCAAACCTACCAATAAAAGAATATCATATACACCCTTTTGCAACTTCTTTTTTTCTTTATGACTTCCTGATTAAAGATAGTGAAATCAAGGTTGTCTCTTCACTCTCTTCCTCTTTTCAAACTTGACTCCCAAACAACAAGGAGAACAAGGAACACAGAAACACTAAACCTCCATTTCTGATGATATCAAGAGAGGTCTATAACACTGAACCACAGAATGTGAAGATGAAAATCTGCTACAGGGGTGGTAACTGATTTAGCAGAGTACAGGGTGATTAAACCAAAGTACCTGAAGAGGGGAATATTGGTGAGCAACAAGCAGATTTGCCCCCTGAGAATCTCAGAAATGCTTAGGAATCAGAGGCACCAACTACTATAGAAGGAGGGCTGAGGCAGAGCACTAAGAGAGGGGGAGCTGTTTGCAGGTCTGTGTAAGGGACAATTAGATGTCCACCATCCCCACCTCTACTGAGGAGAGCCAGATCTCTGCAGGAAACTGGTTAAATTGATTCAGAGCAATTCCAGAGTTGGGACACTTGACCCAAAAGAGGGTGGGAGTTAGGTGGAGCACAAAATGAATGACGAAGTAAAGTCTTCACGCTTAAGGATGAGAGTCCCAGTCTCCTTCCCCCAACATGGCTCCTGGAATACTGACACTCAGGATTATGATTCAAAGCTTCTAGGGGAGATAGGGAAGAACGAAAAAAGGTTGCATCAAAGGATCAGGAATAAGAATGACATTGGAGTTCTCAATACCAACAGTGGAAATTAGAAGACAATGTGCCATGTCTTCAAACTGCTGAGGGAAAATGATTTTTAACCTAGATTTTTACACTCAAACTATCAATCAATAGTGAAGATAGAATAATGACTTTCAGACATGCAAGATCTCAAAAATTTAGCTCCTGTGTACCTTTCTCGGAAGCTGCTAGAGGATGTGCTCCACCAAAATAAGAGAGCAAACTAAGAAAATAGGAGTCATGAGATTCATGAAATAGTAGATCCAGCACAGAAAAAAGAGAAAGGGAGTTTTCAGGGTGATGTCAAGGGAGATCCTAGCATAAGCTGTGCAGCAGCCTCAGGGAGCAACAAGTTTAGACTGCAAGAGGAGGACAGAGAGGCGCAGGAAAAGCAAGTGAAATCTATAAGGGATTTAACAGGTTTTAACACATATAAAATTGTTTTGAGAGATTCTACAGCTTTACCAGACAGTACGTGAAGACTTAGAAATCCAAATTAAGGGAAACAAATGAAAAAATAAAGCAATTATTAACTCCAGTAAAAGTCAAAAGTTATACATGAAATGAATTATTACCGCACTATGCCACATGGATCAGCTATGAATGATATTTACATATGTATAATATTAAAAATACTAAATATGAATTTAACTAAAAATTGTGACATAACTATATCGAAGGTTTGAAGGAGGGTAAGGAAGTATATAAGAGCTTACAATCTTCAACTAAAATAGGAAGTAAAAAAGTAATGTCCAAAATTGATCAATCAAGAAACCAGTAGCAGTACGGTATTTAGAAACTTAGAGGTAAATACCAGAATAAAGAGCTGAAAGACATAAAAGTGGTTGCTTCTGATGAAGGACGGGAGGAAGGCCTGGGGACTGCTTTGCTGTTGATACAAACCTTTTAGCATTTCTTGACTTTTAAAAATATGTACATGCATCACTTTGATAGTTTTTTGTTTGTTTTACTTTTTAAAGAAGCAAGTGTATAAATTAAAAGAGGTTGCAAACCATTGCTATAGGCAATATAGCCCATACAGAGAAACTTCAATTCCACTGGAAGTTATTGGGCAAAGGAGAAATACAGCCATCTTATTCGCACATTTGTTTACTCATTTACTGTCTGTCTCTCTCACTAGAATTTAAGCCCCATAAGAGCAGAAACAAGTGATGTCTAGTAAATGTTTAACTGCTCTATGAGGAGAAAAAAAAGCTCCTATTTGTAGCATCTACCAGTTTCTGTGGTGTAAATACTCCCAATGTCTCATTTCAAGCTCCCTACGTGATGCCACTGAATGCAGAGTTGGGAAAAGATGTGCACAGTTGGCTTTTGTGAACTGCTCTAACACACCACTGACAAAAAACTCTGTCCTGTCTGGAGTTCACCATAGTGCGTAGCACATGGCAGGTGCTCAATAAATAGTTGTTAATCTGTTGACTGAAGGAGAAAAAACAACAGGAGCCCAGAGATAAGCAAACATTGAACTTCATAATTTGATCTGAGAAAATATCATTTGGAATTCTGAAAGTGAAATAATTTTGAAAGCTGGAACTACTGAGAGACTCTCTGCTGGTAATCAGAAAACTTCAAGAGACTAGGAAGCTGAAGTCTGATTGTAATTTAGATGCTAGGACGCTATGGACCAATGACGTCATCCTCACCTCAAGGGAGAAAAAGTGGAAAGGAATGTAGCAATGAGCCAGGCTCTCTGTTATTCACTTTCAACATGTTACTTTGTTTAATTTTCACAATAATCCTAGAAGATGTTGCTCACTGACCCATTCCACAGATGGGAAAACTGAGACTCAAAAAAGCCTAAGTAATTTGCCAGACGACACACAGCTAGTAAGAGTGAGAGCTGGAATTTAAACCCAAGTCTGTCTAATTCCTTATCATAAGCTCTTGCTGGTATATGAGTTGCCTTCAAAAATAACTTTCAGCAAAGTAATTTAGAAAAAGGAGGGTTTTGTTTATCAGGGATGTGGAGATAACTGTCTTACTCTTCTACCATTCTTTGGTTATGAAGGTATAACCTAGGCATCTCCAAAGTAGGGCTGGAAATACATCCAGACAAGCTTTTTTATAGGCTTTGGAGTGTTTGCTTTAGCTCTCTTTCCTTGTCTAAAGCAGAGTACAGGCTGCCTAGCAATGAAACTAATGGCGTCTCTCTCTTTTTTTTTTTTTCCTTTAATTACCTTATGTTTTCCACAAGCTCAAAGAGATTGGATCAAATATTAAGAGTAGAAGCTCTGAGTTTTTTGTATCAAAACATTTGCATATATATATGTGCAATACACACACACACACACACACACACACACACACCATTCCTACTTCCCTCAATCCTGTGATTAAAGTAAAAAGATGACTTTGCATCTATGTGAAGCAATATCATTTGCTTAAAAATATAAAAATACACCATCTGGTTGCTTGCCTATAAATACACTAAATAACTGATTTGAGCAACCATTCTTAGCAATTTGAGGGATTTTTGCAATTCTTGACCAAATTAACCAATTGTTTTCAGTTAAATGTATGTGTGTGCCTCCTGAAAGATTTATTATAAACGTATCAATGGCAATAAAGTTCAAATCTAGGAGTGTTAATATCTCTGCTAGTCACATTTTTTATTAGAACAAGAGTCAGCAAAATTTTTGCTATTGATACTCAGGACAGAAAGAGATAAACCTGAGTTTCATCTGAATCACTTACTCAGATACAGAAGCAGTCCACAGGATAAAGAAATAAAGGGTGAATAAAAAGGAAAATATCGTGGAGAATGTGAGTGTTTGACATAATCAGTTGACAGCCTTCTTCCTTCCTAACAGAATCTCAATTTTGTTCACACTTTTCCAGCAGCCATAGGGTCAGTCACGATGGTCTCATTCCTCTTTCCAAATTATTGGTTTAGGTATGGGTATGGGACATGATTGTGACCAGGAAAGTATGGGGATAAGTCTGCTTGAGGAGCTTCTGGGAAAGATTTCCTCACTCTTAAAAAGAGACATGAGAGAGAGACATTCCCCATTTTTGTCTGTAGGTAGTTCTGTGTTTGACAGACCTGTGTGTGATGTCTGGAACTGTGGCTGCCATCTTGGGACCATGAGAGCAACCAGATCATGAGGTCAAGCTAGTGTGCTGTGGCTTATAAAGTGGGAAGATGAAAAGAACCTGGTTCATTGATAAACATCATTGAGCCACTGAGTTAACTGACTCTGGAGCTCTCATACATTCAAATTTTGAAAAAAAAAATTACTTGTGCCATTTTGTGTTGAGCTATCTGTTACTTGCAGCCGTAAGCATTATAACTAATACAGTATACTAGAAAATGCTAGATATTTTAAACTTATTTATGCATCATTCTAAATACTTCTGAAAATGATTGCCTTCTACATCTGGCCTCCAACCTATAAAACTCCCCTCTGTATTTTTCTAATCTAACTGGCATCGTTGACCTCCTTGTTTTCCTCTCATATTCCTTGTCTTCTTTGTATTTTTCCTCTTTGCTTTTGTCTTTGCTCTCCATTCTTTTTCCTGCTTTCTTCCCCTCCCGACTGCTTTTGCTTCCTCTAGCCCTTAAGCGGCTGTGATTTGGATCTGAAATACATTTATACACATATAAATATTATTTCTTGTATATTAAAAGGGAGGAATTCTTCCTCATTCCAAATGATTCCTTTCCTATAGAGATAGTTCTCCTAGCAAAAAACACCTGACCTCTCTTCACCCCTTTACTCATTCCTTCCCGCAAAGGAGTGATTTAATTTGACTGGTTAGTTTGGAAGGAGAACTAAGCATGTGCAGCCCAGCACCCCCTAACTTCTTTTTCTTGGGAGTGAGCTGCCTACATGGAGCAAGCACTGCATTATGCTCCTCCAGGCTTTATACTTTACAAAAGGCATGCCCTCGCGGGGCAGGAATATGGTAGTCCAGCAATGCTGGTGACTAGATGGAGAAGTCTGATTAATCCTCAAATTCAGTATTGGGAAGCTCAAATGCCTACAGACAGAAGCTGCAGTCTCCAATACTAGCTTTATCAATAATAAAGGTAATATCTTCTTATATACCAGCTGTCTTGTCTTCTTGTTGAATTGGGTCAAAACTTGGGTCAGAAACAAGACTTCTTTTTACTAGGCCTCCTTGAACAGCACTAGTATATATGGAAGTTTTATTTCCCTGTTCTTAAATATATTTTATTTATTCTTCATGGTTGTACGCTGTCATTGTGGGTTGCCTGAAGACGAAAAAAATCCTCCAACAATGTGTCTTTGTTTTATAAATGTTTTCTGTAAACAAAAGGTGTTTTTAATTTGTGTGTGGTTGCCTGCTATCGATTGGGTTTTCTATGGAATGGAGGCACTTGATAGAAAAAATATTTACCTTCCTGATAGTTGAGGTTTTCTGCTCATGATAACTTGTGGATCTGCACTTACTTGATCTGACTCCAGCTTCTCGGGAATTTCACCTCCAGCTGCTGCCTCGGTAAGGGCTTGATAGAAGGTCTTGTCTTGGGACTCCACTGTAATGGTCAACACAGCATCATACGCTTCCCGGAGTTTGGGGTTGTTTCTCAGGACCTGGTAGGGAGTATGCTTATAAGGTAAACTGTAGAGCAGGGCGTCATAGGGAACAAAGACATAGGTTCCGTCAGTCATTTTCAGATCATGAGCCCATTCCAAGAGATGCATCTGAGTCTCTCCCCCAATCAAGGCCGAATGCATACACATGATGATGACTGAAACCAACAAAGCAGGGAGGTTATGGCAGCAATACGTTAGTAAAATACAGTATCAAAAACCACAGATTGGAAGACATAAATAAATCTATTATAACAAATTTGTAAATGATTTCTGTCTTATGCCTCCAAGATGAACAAGATGTTGAAGCCCTGAGCTGAGGCTGAGTTACGTTCAGGGACTCTAGATTAGGCATAGGGACAAGACAGACACGTCTACAGGCTGCAGAACCTAATACCAGAAAGGAACAAGAACAACTATAGCAAATGAGGGGTAGCATAATGAAGAGGCTTTGAGGTTGGAAGACCTAGGCTTATATCCTAACATTACCAGTTATTAGCTGTACACTCTTAGGTAAATTACTTAACCTCTCTCTGCCTCATTCATAAAATGGAGACAATAAATAAGTGCTTCACGGGGGGTAGTGATGATTAAAGAGCAATTCATATAACGGGCTTAGCACATAGCACTCAATAAATAGTAGCTATTATTATACCTAAGAATTAGAAGGCTGAAAGGAGAAGATGGGAGATATTTCCATAGCCCCTGCTGCTTTTTATTGCTCACCTCTTACAAAGATACGTTCCAATAGATTTTGACCAACTGTCCCCACCCTTACCAAGACCATTATAGACAATGAGTAGTGCTAACTCACACTCAACTATAAATGCTACTAATATTATGGATAATATGTTCAACTTTTAAAAACCTAACTTCCCTATAATTGGAATTACTTTGCACTCAATTTAATTCTTCCTAGACTTATGAAACTACGTTGTTTGGCAAGGTTATGCTAGAATAGAGTGGATTAGAGGAGGCCACGGATGAAGAATGGCAGCTAGATCATGAGACTGAAAGTCTTATATCCAATTTCGCCCTTGGCATGCTAAATGAGTTTAGTTTAAGCCCACTTGTGCTTCAGTGCCCACATCTTTAAAATGTAGATTCCAATGCATTTTACAGGTACATTGAATAGTTTAATTAGACAATGCCTGGCAAGTATTCTGAGCTTCTTGAAGAAAGGCAAAGGTCCTATTGCCACTGGTAAATATTAATTATACATGCTTCCACGGAACCTTTAATCTCAGCAATTGAGTAACTTAACTACATTAGGTGACTGGTCTTTGGCATTTACATATTGCTTCATCTATTTTCAAAAACCTTCTTTACACTTCTTAAATACCCCAAGAAAGTTTCCCCTTTGAGCAAGAGCTGTACCCTTCATTTTTTTTAAAGACGTAACTAATGAATTATGAAGTTGATTTAAACACATCACGCTCACATACACACAGCATAACTTGAATTTTCAAATGACCATTAGTTCCTTCAATATAATTACTCTAAGAGGTTCTACATGTATTCTGATGCTCAAACCTTCCTATAAATACTCTAGGGATATCTTTGGAGCTAGTTCATGAGCCACACGAGCAAATCAGTGTGCCTTGTTCATAATCGCATATCATATAATGGGAAAATGGAGTGCCAGCGAGGTTTGACAAGGCAAGGGTTGGATTTGGAAAGAGAAACTAGAACCAAAGGCCTCCAAATGTAGAGATACATTTGGCTATATCATTAAACATGAATCAGTTTGCTCATATTAGTCCATTAACAGGCCCATAGAGGAGAAAAAAATGAGTTCATTCAGGTGCTTCAGTCAGTTGGTCAGTTCATCCAACAGTGTCCTTGGCAAGTAGGTCAGTAGTGGCATCTTTCTTCTACGAAAACAGAGATGAGATGACTTGACCAAGGTTACCCCCTAGAAATAAAATTCCATTTAATTTACTTAAAGGAATATTAATATTACTTCATTGGACGGAAAATGTTAAATAGAACTAAGTGTATTGTGTTGGTTGAAATACAGCAAATACTTTAACATACACTACGGGTAGTGGGTGCTGCAGTGTGCCACCCAGATGCGCCCTTCAGGACTGAAGCACCCATCCTCCTAGCTGCGGACGTGTTAGGAGATGACAGCTGATGCCTCTCTGGGAATTACCCTCAGCTGAGGACAGCCACCTTTCCCAAGGTCGCATCCTCTCAGTAGTGTGCTAGAGCCGGCTTGTGCTGGTTCACAAGAGTATGGGTAAATTTTCAGAGATTTTGTGAGCTAGTTAATGTTATATTGGTAGCATGAAATTGGGCATGGTGGGAGTGACTATACCATGGAAATCAGCAAATGCTGCAAATCAGGGCTTTTTTAGCCCCCAGAAGAGCTGGCTGTTAAATGGTTATTATCACACTGCACTCCCTTCTGTGTGGCAGCCTGTACCCAATGACTGGTCAACACGGAGGTACAAAGGCCAAGACTCCTTACCTCAATTCTGGACAACTCTGAAGGGCCATCCCAGCTCCATAACTCCACTGGGACTGGCTGAGGCCTTGTTGTAACTGTATGACAGTTCAATTCTTCTTTCTGCCCAATTCTACTGCCTTCTCTCCCTTACAAGTGTTGTCCTTAAAAACATTCTCCCAGTAAGCTTCCCGCACACTAATCTCCATCTGACAGACTTTTTTCCAGGGCACTGACTTGCAACACTAGTTTAGAGGCCTGCTGTACCCTGAACTGACTCTTATCATGGCACTTACAAGATTTATTGCTCTTATTTATTTTTATTTATTTATTTATTTATTTTAAAGATTGGCACCTGAGCTAACAACAGTGGCCAATCTTTTTTTTTTTCTGCTTTATCTCCCCAAGTCCCCCCTGGTACATAGTTGTATATCTTAGTTGCAGGTCCTTCTAGTTGTGGCATATGGGACACCGCCTCAACATGGCCTGACGACTGGTGCCATGTCCGCGCCCAGGATCTGAACCCTGGGCCGCCACGGTGGAGGGCGCGAACTTAACCGCTCGGCCACGGGGCCGGCCCCGCTCTTATTTATTTATGTCAGCCTCTACTATGAAACTGTGAGCTCCCTGAGGTCAAGCACTGTATCTTGTTTGTTGCCATATCCTGGTACACATTATGCACCCAATGCCCATTGTTTAGATGAATGTTTGAAAATTTCAGAAAGAGAGGTTGTGCACTTGGGTATTTTTTGTGGGTTCCTTGAGCAATGAGTCATAGGCATATTTGAATTATTAGTGTGGAAGAATAATTTGAAGTGATATTTTCTGGACAAGTAGATACTACCATGCCTGTCTTTAATGCTTAGTGTCATTACGCTCAAGACTGTACCTTCAACCTGAATCTCTCCTCTTAATTTTCCTTTCATTGGCCCATACTGAGGACATTTTAGACAAAGAATCAGAATTTTGTTTAACTAGAAAGACCCTTTGAGACCATCTCTCCCCTCTCCCTTCCACCCCATTATTTTATAGATCAGGAAATGGAAGCCTCAAGAGGGAATGATCACAGGCTCTTCTATTTTGTGCATGGCAAGATCTTGCCATTGAACACGATTAAAGTAGAAAGCACAAATACTGAATTCAAACAACAGCATCTTAATTTAATAGATTGAACACTTCATGAACAGGGATTTGTGGGTGCATCTGTTCTACATCATGGTTTTACTAAATAGCTTTATTATCTCAAAATTAAATTCATTAAAATGGGGTTTTACCTCTAAGTTGTTGTCAGGAAAGGATTAGTGGACAGAAACCTTAAATCCTAGACAAGGCTTGGGTCAACAAGTGATCATTGAATAATCCTTAGTTGTAAGTTTCCATCCTGATTGTTAACAGTCAAGCCACTCTATATCCAAAACAAGGACAATCTCACCAGGATATGATATTAGCACTTTCTCTGAGCTACTTGAGCCCCACTCAAGCTGTCTAGCAGCTATGTCTTCATACTGCGGTACCCACTGTGGCAGGCTGTCCAGAACCCTCTCTTTCACCCTCAATGCCAACAGGAGGAAATGTCATGAAACTCTAAGAGAAGCCAATTACTAAGTCACTCAACTCCTACTTCTCTTCCTATACAGTCATGCATTGGTTAATGACGAGGATACATTCTAAGAAATACATCATTAGGCAATTTTGTCGTTGGGCAAACCTCATAGAGTGTGCTTACACAAACCTAGATGGTATAGCCTACTACACTAGGCTATATGGTACTAATCTTATGGGACCACTGCCATATACGTGGTCCCTTGTTGACTGAAATGTCCTTATGCAGCACATGACTATATTGAAATACTCTGTCCAATATTTCCTTGAGATAAAAGAAATGTGTTCCTCTGAAGGATTACTGGCTATGGAGTCCTCAGTAGAGAAAACTGGACCCAGTCTCACACCTTGTGACATAGAAATGGTTCTACCAGCTAGTGCTGAAAAAGTCCTTAAGAGTCATATTCGTATTGTGAGCCCACAATATTGCTCCCAATCCACAGAAACCCCCCATGCTATTGTCCTTGCTCTTTGTTTTAACCCTTTCATAACATTTCCTGCCACTAACATTCATTTTAACCTATTTCATTTTAATAAATGAGAGAGAAGAGAGGGTAGGCAGGCCAAAGGAAGAGGAGGGTATATGGTGTGATTTATCCCAAGTCTCACATCCCCCCAGGATCCATCCCCATCTGGCCATACTGTAAAAGAAGTAGATTCATAGTCTCTTCCTCTCAATTTTCCCCCTCTCATTCTGTAAAATGGTTACATAAGAAGAGAGTGGGAGGCTCTAAAAGTTGCATGTTTACCAGCCCCCACAACTGTAATTCAGAGCAGGAGGCCTTCAAAGCACACTTTAAGAACACAGCACTAGGTGTTGTGTGGCTCTTTCTATTGGGTGAGGACACCGAAAACATTTCACCTTAAGTCCTGAGACCATCACTTACTTAGCTGCCACCAGTGTTGAACAAGGGCAAGCAGCTCAGCAGGATGTCAGACACGTATTACACCCAATGGCCATTCCATCAGCAACAGGTCATGTTTCTTCATACCCAATAAAACTGGTATTGCAAATGCATTTATTGCCTTCACATTGCTTCTCAGCTTGAGATAAGTTAATATTCCTCCACACCTAGCAACATGTTTTCTTCAACTTTTCCTAAACTGCTATATAGATAAGGCCTCGTAAATGCAGGAAGCCTAGATGTGTAGAGATTTCCTCTTATGCTGGATCTTTAATAATTTTATCATTTCTGATAGTGGATTCATTAACGAGAACAAGTTGTCCTTTCACCATTTATGTTTACTTATATGCGTCTATACCAAATGCTATACCAAATTCCCTATCATCACTAAGGTTCTTGGCCATAGTATTATTGGTATCACTATTCTAAGAAAACAGGGCCAACTCCCAGTACCTTGAGGCACTTAAGAATTTCATCAGTGGGCCCAAAAGTTAAGAAAGAAAAATGGAAGAGCTGAATTATACACCATACATGGAATACAGGGTCTCAAGTGAGTATGCTTTATAGGGGCGTACCCCAAGCAGACAGGAGGCAGTAGAGCATAAGTCTTTCATTAGACCAATGGCTCTCAAAGTGTGATCCCTGGACCAGCCGCATCAGCATCACGGTGAACTGGTTAGAAATGCAAATTCTAGGGCCCTACTCCAGGCCTCCTGAATCAGAAACTCTGGAGGAGGGACCCAGCAATCTGTGTTTTTACAAGCCCTCCGGAGGATTCTGGTATACACCTAGTTTGAGAGACACTGATTTCAACTGAAATATATATCCTGGCTTTCCCATACACTAGCTATGTGATATTGGGCAAGTTCTTTAACCTCTCTCAGCCTCAGAAGTGTCATCAGTAAAGTGCATTAAATAATAATTGGCCTTACTATATAGGGATGTTGCAAGAATTGAACAAGATGGTCCATACAAAGTCCTTGGAAAATGACTATCACACAACAAACTCAATAAACGTTAACTACTATCATTGTTGTTATTGTTATTATTATTGGGCTTTTTTATTTACAATAATCTTCAATAGATGGGAAGAGGCTAGCCAGGTCCCTGGCAATAAGATAGCAATAAGGCATCTCATTTTGGAAGAACAAGAGAAGGCCATTCGGACAGCCCTATTTACTGAACATCATATTGTAATGCAGCATTGCTAATTTGGAAAGATTTAAAGGAATTCCCAAATGGTTCAACAACCTGGTAAATCCAAATTGAAAGGATTTCCCAATCAGCCAAGCATTGATAGGCAAAAAAGTGAGGAGAAAAGAGGAGGGCTTGAAATAGCCATTTGAAAAGTTCTCTAAAGAGCTTTTTAGTGGGGCCTCCTGCTAGCCTTTGTGAAAATTAGCAAAAGAACCTCTTCTGGGTAATTGCAGTCCCACAGGTGCTCTGCCTGGTGAGTGGACGCTCTTTTGTGCCATTGGATCAAAACCTTCATCAGGGCTCAGGATGTAAGGAGCAGAGAGTGAACAGGATTTGGGCCCTCATGACCACTCAGCTTGATTCCCTTGTGCAGAGCACAACCTGCATAACCACACACAGCAGCTCTGACCATCAATTGAAGCCTTTGTCCTTGATTAACATCTCTCCTATTTGTGTCAGAAACAAAGATACTTGGTAATTGCCCCTGAAGCTTAAAGGAAATGAGCTGAGAATCTGGGAGAGGTTGAATCCCCCCTTCTCTAGGACTTTGTTTACCCCATTCTTTGGGGTTAATAATCCCTACGCCTAGCTGCTTGTTATGTGAGACTCACAGGTGTGGTAAAACTTGAAAGAAAATACCTATCTCCTGGATAATCCTGAGGATTAAATAAGATTGTCTATATGCAAATACCTTGTAAACTGTAGAGAGCTGTTCACATGTAAAGTGGTATTACGGTTGCTTTCATAGTCTCTATGGCAACATCTAATAACACCCCTGCTGTTTCCCCTCCTGAGGGACTACAACTATTATTATTGTTATTGTCATCTTTACCATTAAATTTTATCATTGTCTTGGTATTGTGTAAGCACAGTTTAGACCTGTTGCTGAGAAAGACACTCCTTCTGACTCCAGGAAGGTACCAGTGATATTTCCTAATTGGAAACATAAATTTACAAGAAAGAGAAGTGGCACACCAACCAGTAATAAGCTTGCTTTCTCGCCCCTTCTTCCCCTCCCCTTCCACCACTGTTGCTCACTACCACCACCACATGGGGCTGTGATCCCTGTTATTGTGAGTAGATCAGATAAAACCAATCTTCCAACTATTTCTATTGCTTCCAAATATTGCCAGGCCTCTCCAAATGAAGGGAATCCCTTTCCACTGTATTTTGTGGAATACAGTAGAAATGTGGAATACATCACAAAAGGTCCTTCTCTGAAGGTTTTCTTGGGGGTCCACAGTGTTAAGAAGTAGCCTCATATCCAGCAGAAGAGGGAAGAGGCCAGGCCCTGCCTTTCTCAGTCCTTCTCAGCTGAGGTCACACAAAAAGCTTAGTGCCTTTTCGGTCAAGATAAATAACAGCTAGAAATACTTTAGCAATCTCAGTTCTACCAGGTGAAAGGGGCTAGAAAATCAGCTAGAGATTTGATCTGGTACGTGCTGTACCTGGTGTGTTGTAACCTTCCTCATTGCTTTGTTGACCCAGTCCACGTTCATTGGCTTCCGGCTCAGTTTCTCAACAGATCTCCCATTTTCTCATGGGGCCAGATATGTGCCCTGAACCCCAGGCCACTTGACTAAAGAAAGTCCTGATCTTCTAGTTATGTTCGTACTCTGGATCCTGCTTCTCATGCTCCCACAGGCTGGGACACTGCTCTCAATGGATGATCAAGTGGACGACAGGTCTCTCTTACTTTAAGACTCACTCTCCTTCCTCAACTCCTTCTGTCACATCCCACTCACCACTTGGGATGCCCTCAGATACCAACAAGTGGCTGTACCAAGTGTGAGTGCCACACGCTCCTTTGGACACTGCACACTGAGCTGCCAGAGGTCATAGTCAGGCCACAGCCCAACCGATGGCTCTGTTTCCCTGGCTCCCCTCCCATCCACATGCTGACTCACGTCGCTGAGGTCCCAGCACGCCTCATCTGAGTCTGCCTATGTTTTGTCAGAAACCAGAGGCAAAGTTCTGGAGTGCAGAGCTTTGAGTCTACACTCTGAGTCCCTACTTCACTTCCTGTCACTGTCCTCCCTACCCAGGGTCTTCCTTTACAGCATAACCACATACCTTCCTCTCTATGCTTTTTTCCCCCAATCTTAAAATTTCCATTCCCTTAGTGAGCTGATCCACACTGCTATAAAGAAAACAATCTGATTAAACAAAGTCATATTAAGACAACAATGGCTGTAACTTAAAGTAAGGAACGTTTACTTGCATTTTCATCAATTTAAAGCAGTGGTTCATGACTCTGGCTGCTTTTCGCAAGCACCTGAGAAGCTTTTTAAACTATCTTTGCTGGGGCCCCAACTGGAGACCATCAGACTCTCTGGAGGTGGCACTCTGGCACCAATCATTTTGAAGAGATTTTCCAGGTAATTCCTGTGTGCAGGCAGAGTGAGAACCACTGACCTACAGGAATGAATCTCTAATAGTAGGGCAATAATATGTACATTTTCTACTTCCCTGCCTCAAAGGAGTTGTGGGTGGCGAGCCCTCAATCCTAACTTTTCTCCGTCTGACAGCCCAAAGAGCTTCCGGGGCTGGATTTATTTAACATTTCATGGTAGAGGCCAAAATGTCATTTCAAAGAGTGTACTATTTAGAATGGGTGGGATGTGAAACACTCATGGAATGTAAACTTGCAGGAGGCACTGGGCTTCATGAAGATTTGTAACATATTATAAAATTATGATATTAAATATATTAGCCTGTTTCTGGCATGACTCCTCCCTGGAAATGGTTTTATATCTTTAAAAATAATTCTGTGCTCTGCTTTGAAAGTATCAAGCTCTATTATGAAGTAATCAGAGCCACACTGATTGCTTAACATTATGTAGGATCGTGTAGACTGGAGCTGGAAGCAGACTACTGTAGTTCCTGGAACTAAAAATTCTTGCCCTCATCCTCCCATAATGATCATAATTAAGGTCCAATACTGGAGACACTTGAAACTTAAAATGGGCTTCTGGGTATAAGCCAGGGCTAAGCTGGACCATTCTCTAACAAGCCCATTGTTATGTTAAGGAAATGACTGGGACCAGAACTAATCCTAGAAGTAATCAGTTTGACAAGTAGTTTCTGAGCTATCTGTCCTACAGTGGTAGAGTGGCTGCAATGGGGGAATGCAGTGTTCCCACAAATCGCTGCCACTTTCCAGAAAAAGGTAAAGTGGAAATTAAAAAATTAGAATAGAAGAAAATCAGAACCAAGTGTCACAAGGGCTTGCGATATGTGTAAGTAAAAGACAACTGATTCAAGAGGACCAGGAAGGTCCTCCCCAAAATGCACCCAACTCGCCCTGGTGATGGTAGCTTCAGTGGGGCAATTCTTTTCTTCACACCTTGTCCACTGTCTCTGCAAGAATCCTCTTTTAAGATAACATTTCCCTTGGAAGGAGAAAGGTAAAAATTTAGGCAGTCTTCTCATTTTAATATGCTTTCATCTATCAGCTAGGTCCTTCCATATCAGCTAGTTTGCGCTGCAGAGAGAGAAGCCATACTTTTGAGGGGTGGAGGAGAGACGGGGGATGTGCATTTTGGAGTACAGAGAAAACAGGTTCTAAGTGAGATGTGATGGCACAAGGACACTGGGCACCGATGAGGGAAAGTACCCAGAAAGGAGTCAAAGGCAAATCTCCCTTCAGCGACTAGAACAGACAAAAATGGAGCCATAAGAACACCCCTCTTTGGCTGATCTGAAACTACCGGTGTCCTACGGGTATGGAGGGTAGGTGGCCAAAGTTATTCTTGATGCTATTCTTCCTCACCCAGGTGCTGAGAGCAGGTGTTGGCATCCAAGGGTATTTTAACCACAGAGTTCTTTATATCTTTATTCAGTTCATGAAATAAGCTCTGTTGAAGCAGGACACTCTCGGGGCCTGAGCATGAGTGAAAGAGGGTAAATGCATGAAGAACTGGGGAGTACTGTGCTATCCTAGGGTGTGAGGGTAGGAAACCTTTTGGAGATTGTAATATCTTCCACTGAAGCCACATATAAGCCTCAGCCAGGAGAAAGCACTCACTGCGAATTCTGTCTGCCTGGCGAATCCGCTGGAGAGCTTCCCGAATGCTTTGACTGTCTTGTCCTGTGGTCAGGACGACCCCTACAGGGAGGCCGCGGCTCCGAAGAGCACTTGCAACTCGATTGGCTGTGTGCACCCAAATGTCTTCATCTGAGGAAATGACTCCAGCATGAGCCCACTGGAAATATTTCATGACAGTTACCAGCACCCGGATGGCAGAAGGGAGTGTCCGAGAAAATGTCGGGTAGCTATTTTTATTATCTAATTCATAATTCACACAAGCCCAAGAGAAAATCCCTTTGTCCCAGCTGTTTCCCAGGAGCGAGGCTGCCTCACAGTAGCCGGGGTTGGCAAGTCCAATAAATCCTGAGGCCATCTGGTGGTGGGAAATGAAATTGGAGAGGGCCCTGGAAGTCTGGCAGTCTTCATTGAGAATCACATATTCAAAAGAGTAACTCAGGTCAAACGATGGGTCCCTGTTGATCCGCTCAATGGCTAATCGAGCAGCAACCTCAGGCAGGGCCTTTGAGAACAATGGATCACAGGTCCAAGGGCCCACTACCCCTATCCTGTAGGGGGGTGCCCACACCTGCTGTGGGAATGATGCGAGGGCCAGGAGGCACAAGTACCACAGGAGCTTGAAGGATGCAAGGCCATGGTGTCCTCGCTGTCTTCTGGGAGCCGCAAACCAGAGCATAAGGTGAAAGAAAGGCCAGGGTCCCAAACGCATAGCCCTCCCGCTTCCAGCAGGATAATGAAGAGATACTGGAAGGTTAGTCTGCTGTCCCGAGATGGACAGTGATGTTTCCAAATGCCTGTCAATCAGAGGAAAAGATGTGTTATTCACATTATTCCTGAAGCTTCTGGAAATATTGGTTAGGAAAGAATGGCAAAGGAATGGCAGTCCCCAAACTGAAAGTTTCTTTCCTCTACCCTGACCAAAACTCCTCCTCTTCCTATACTTCCTGTACTCTTTATCTCCGTAGACGGCACCTCCATCCATTGTTTACCTACTTGCTCCAGTCAGAAACCTGGTAGTCAACTGAGACTTTTCCTTCTTTTCTGCTCTAACATTCAATCCATGACTGAGTCCTGTTGATTCAACTTCAGTAATAGCTGCCCACCTCACAGTTTTGTGAGGACTTACGTGGATTAACATACAGCAAGTGCTTATAACAGGGTCTAGTGTACTGTTAGGTTATATTAGTGATATTATTATCATTACTGTAGTTTTAAGTATGTCCATTTTTCTCCATCATCCTGCCCTCTTAGAGACACGGATGTAAGCAGATAAAGGCAATGCAGAGTAAACAGTGCTAAGACTGAAATAACTCAGACAGAGGAAAACAGAGAGGATCCCCCAAACCTAGATTTCAGGAGAGGAGAGGAAGAAGGAGGAGGGACATCTCTTTGAGTTGAGTATTGAAAGAAAAGTTAGCCAGGTGAATGAGGTTGGGAGGAGGGCTGGTGCTAAGAGCCTCCAGGCAAATGGAACAATATGCAGTAAGACCCAGAGGTTAAATAAAAGGATAGGTTAGAGTCTCAGAATTCC
Organism: Equus asinus; assembly: GCF_041296235.1. NCBI lineage: Eukaryota > Metazoa > Chordata > Mammalia > Perissodactyla > Equidae > Equus > Equus asinus. Next base: position 102,531,803 of record NC_091820.1, read on the forward strand.
AAGGCCTTTGTTCTGCTTGGGTCTGTAATGTCAGCCAAGGCAGGACCTAAATCACCAAGAATCATATATGCCATTCATAGGTTTTTAGATTTAATTCTGTAGACAATGGTTTTAAGGAGAGAAATGGAATAATCAGATTTCTTTTTTGTAAAACCACACAAGTAGTAGTGTGGAGAAAAGGTTGGAAGGGAGCAAGCCTGGAGGCAGGCAGACCAGTTTGGAGGCTGCTGTAGTAATTTATGAGAAATGATGGCAGACCAAGACAGTGGTAGTGAACATGTAGAAGAATGGAGATGAATTCTACCAAGACTAAAAATGTCAAAGAGATTAAGTAGAACCAATAACAACATGATGACTGACAAGATGTAGCAGGTAAGAGGGGAAAAGGAAGACTCCAAGGTGATTTTGAGCTTTTCGGATCTAGGCAACTGGTTGGAAAATTATATAAGTCTCTGAGATAAGGAACACTAGAGGAAGAGGTGGGAGATATAATGCATTCTATTGGACACGTTGAGCTGGCGATGCTTGTAGAATACACATGTGGCAAAATCCAATTGACAATTTGACATACTGGATCTCATCAGAGAAAGCTGAGCTAGAGATATAAATTTGAGTGTTATTAATTGATACAGTGTAATTGAAGACACAGAAGTATATAAGATCAACAAAAGAGAGTTGCAGAGTAAAGAAAGAGACAAGGAACAAAACCCTCAGAACCCACAATGCTTAAAGGTCCAGCAGAGAAAAAGAAGGTCATAATGAAAAGTTACATGAAAAGTCCAGAGAGACAGCAAAATCCAGGAGATGGTAGTATCTTACAATCCAAGGAAGATGAAACTTTGAAGATGAAACGTGTTTATGACGTCTCACAATCTGCTGAGAAGTCAAGTAAGCTAGATAGAAAGATATCTGTCCATTGGATTTGGATTCAGACATTAAGACTGCAAGTTGAGGGACCACAATGATTCAAAACTGAATGGGTGCAGCCACTATGGAAAACAGTATGGAGATTTCTCAAAAAATTAATAATAGAAACACCATATGATCCAGCTATTCCACTACTGGGTATTTATCCAAAGAACATGAAATCAGTAATTCAAAAGATATATGCACCCCTATGTTCATTGCAGCATTATGCACAATAGCCAAGATGTGGACGCAACCCAAGTGCCCATCAGAGGATGAATAGATAAAGCAGATGTAGTATATATATACAATGGAATACTACTCAGCCGTAAAAAAGACAAAATCGTGTCATTTGCAACGACATGGATGGACTTTGAGGGTATTATGCTAAGCAAAATAAGTCAAAAAGAGAAGGACAAATACCATACGATTTCACTCATATATGGAAGATAAACAAACACGTAGATAAGGAGAACAGGTTAGTGGTTACCAGAGGAGTAGGGGAGAGAGGGAGGGCAAAAAGGATAAAGGGGCACATGTGTATGGTGACAGATAAAAACTGGACTCTTGGTGGTGAGTACAATGCAGTCTATACAGAAACTGAAATATAATGATGTATACCTGAAATTTACACAATGTTATAAGCCAAAATGACCTCAATAAAATAATTTTTAAGAAAACAAACTTTTAAAAAAAATGAATGGGAATTAATGAAGTGGAGTCAGTAAATGCAAGAACTTTTTCAAGATGATGCATGCAAAGCCTTTCTTCATCTGGCCCTTGCCTTTCTCTATACTGCCATCTCCCACTGTTCTCACCTGATTCTACAGTAAATTTCTTGCAGTTCTACAGACATATACCACATGGTCTGTCAAGCATAGGATTCAGAAAATGCCATTCTTTCTGCCAGGAACACTTTCCTCCCACCTCCCACACTCTACTTCTGGTTTCTCCTGATGAACTCTACCTTCAAGACCCAATTGAACTGTTCTCTACTCTGTGCAGCCTTAGTTAACAACCCCACGTTGAGTTCATTGTTTTTCCATTGACTGCCTCATACTTATACCCATTAGGGAAGGTGTTACTCTGATTTATAAACTGTCCCTATTTCTGGTCTATAGTGTGACAAGGATACTGAACTATCTGATATCTCTGCATTTACAGGACCTTATACTTTCAACCACAAGGGGTGGGCAACAATGAGAGTAACTCTCTATGGGAAACAGAGCCCACTGGATTGGGAGCTCCCAGAGGTCCTCTTCATAGCCCTAATGCCTGGTCAAGTTCCCACACATAGTAGGTATCAAATAAATGTTTGTGAAATGAATTAACAAAACGTTAAAGTTGATCCAAGGTCAGGAATAACCTCACTAGACATAAGAAGTATTAATTGCTTATGGAAGATGCTAATGAGGAAAATCCTTAGTACATTTTTAATTCCAACTAAAGACCAAAATAATGACATGGCTCTCTTCAAGGCTGATAATCAGCACTTGTGGTACTGGTCAAGCCCAATTGGTTGTTTATTGCCAGCAATAATTCTGCCTACACCAGGCCTGTTGGTTTTTATCTTAACTGTCACCCCTAATTTTATGAGAAAGTCTGACTCCTTAAGAGACCAGTCAGGGGCACACCTGCCTGATCTTAAAGACCGGCCGCAATAGTATGCCCCAACATTTGTAAACAGGTGAAAACTGGTAAAATGAGGGTCAAGAAAGACTTGGGGAGGAAACATGTCACAAAACAGGATGAGCCAGAGGCTGAGGAGTGTGTAGCATGGAGGGGGAACTTCCAATTTTGCTTTGGGGGTGCTGGAAAGGTGGTTCTGGGCTGATTGTATGCACAAGGCCCTTAAATTTATTCCTAGACCTTCAAAAATAATCTAGACCCACCTCCCTCCCTCGAAATAGATCTATTCTGTGTGCTGACTATGCTGAAGGCATGAGGGTGAGATTCATGATGGATGAGGTGTGAGATGTGAACTCAGCCTTCAAAGAGCTCCCAGTCTGGCACTACAAGCTGAGCTCTAGTCAAGAGCCACATGCTTCTCCTCCCACCATCCCCTGGCCCCAATCTTTTATCTGTCACAGCAAAACTTTGGAGCCAAGGCACTCTAGGAGCAGTCCCTTCTCTGGAGTAGCACAGGTGGAGTCCCTATTTCTGGTCTGTCTTGTGACAAGGATATTGAACTGTATGATATCTCTGTCTTTATAGGACCTCACTCCTTCAACCACAAGGAGTGGGCAACAGTGAGGGCAACTCTATATGGGGAACGGAGCCCTGTCCACAGCAACTGAGCACCCTTTCTCCCCCAAACTCACCTAGTTTGATAGGTTTTCTCCCAGAGTGGTACATTTAAGCAAGAAATTAGCACTTGGATAACAAAGCCTAAGATTTACTGAGTTGTATCAAACACTGAGCTAAACTCTTTGTATGGATTATCGTATTTTAAAAAATCAATCCAAAAACAAAAAAAAGACTCACCACAGCCCTTTGAGGTAGGGACTATCACCCTCATTTACAGGTCATGAAACTGAGGCTTCACAAGGGTAAGTAACTTGCCTGAGGGCACACCATGGTAGGATGGGGATCTGCACCCCAGTTGACTGAGCACTGTACTAGATGGACTGCTGACAGCCCCTAATCTGTGAAGTCACTGAGACCATCATTATTATACCTTCTATGCCACCCAGACTGAGTTTGAATAATTCATTTGTGGTTTTAAAAAATCCCTTAGTGCCCCGTTTAAGAATAATTATTTAACAAGGGGGAAAGATGGAGTAAAGTAGGAGGAGCAAACAAGTTCACTACCCAACCGGAAGGAATTTGCCACTAGCGTTCAATCCCAGCCTTGGGACAGCTTACTCACCCCTCACTCAGGGTTCAGTGTAGCACAACTGGGGGTGGGGGCCACCAGTCACATTGTATTCTATATGAAGCTAATCCTAGCCTTTGAGAACAGAATTCTTGGGAATATAACCTTTGGCATGTTTGCTCTGATTCGCAATTTCCTCATCTACAAAATGGAGGTAAATTTAATGCTTTAAGGAAAGCGAATAAATAAGATAGAATGCTGAGCACACAGTGGTCTTTCAATAGATATTAGTTCTTCCCTGCTGTTTGGAAGGAGGACTGCATTGAGAGTCACTTCTGCCACTGACTCACCATGTGATCTTGAAAATATCGTTCCCTGCTCTACGTCTCTCTTTTGTTCCCTCAGCTGGACTAGAGGATCTCCAAGTCCCTTTGTTCTCTGACGTACATTGATCCTGGGATTCTGTTCTTCTTCCAAGCAGCGACTTTTCTAAACCTCTGCACTATCAAACTGCTTTCTGAATTCACTCAACATTCTCTAGCCTTTGCTGTTCTAATTAGCTTTTCACTGGAGTCAGATTCCCCCAAGTGTTTGTACTTACTTCTATCTGGCAGATCCAGTTCCTGATCATTTTTAATTTTGGTCTAGAGTCCTCTATCACATACTAAGAATGCGAAGTGCCCACATGCTGCAGCTATGCTACACTGAAAATCTGGATTCCTAAAACCATTTGCTATCTTATCATCATTATTAACAAGCATATGTTGAGAACCTGGTTGGTGCTAGGCCTGAAACTACAAAAAAAGTGGGGCAATATAGGGCCTGGCCAAGTAATCTCACTAGGAAAAGTAACTACGTACATCAGAGGAAGAAAACAATAATGTCCACCAACATGGCTCATAGGTAAGGTCAAATTTGTAAGTTCCCAGTTTCCTTTTGCTCATCATTGTATCTCTAGTGCCCTGCACAGTGCCTGACACATAATAGGTACTCAACAAATATTTATTGACTAAATAGTGAAGAAGAAACATGGAGCACAGATGAAACGTTTTATATTTCTATGTTCTTGAAAAGGCTCTATTTTAGGCCTTGGTCAGAAACCACCTTTGGCAAAATTACCCATTAGGTATTTTCTCTTCAAACTTATAATCCAGGTCTCTCTGCCCTCTCGATTAAGGGAGAGAAAAATAACTCTAGAAAAAGAAGCTCTTTAAATAATTTCTACTGATATGTAAAAGATTGATAATATTTGATACTTTCCCCTACTCCTCCCCAATCAATGGTATTTGTTTTTTAATAGGAGGTGGGGAGAAGTTTATGCCAAAGGAATTAATCTGTAATATTATCATTTTAATTTCAAGCATTAGTTGCAGTTAGGCAAAGGGAGACGAACCACTTTTTGAGAAGAAAAATAAAGGGACTTACTTTTGGTGCTCCTCAGATCAAAGTAATCAGCTATATACTCTAGATATAAGGCCAGCATTTTTATGTTATAATACAGATCATTCCTTCTAAGTACAATGCTTACCCATCCCAAGTTCTAAAACGTTTGCTTTTCAACAGCACATTAAAAGGATCATACAAAATAATCAAGTGGGATTCATCCCTGGGATGCAAGGATGGTTTAAAATATGTAAATCAATAAATGTGACACACCACATTAACAGAATGAAGGATAAAAATCACATGATCATCTCAATAGGTGCAGAAAACGCATTTGACAAAATTCGACACCCTTTCATGATAAAAACTCTCAACAAACTAGGTATAGAAGGAATATATCTCAATAACCATATATGACAAGCCCACAGATGACCTCATACTCAATGGTAAAAAACTGAAAGCTTTTCCTGTAAGATCAGGAACAAGATAGGGATGCCCCTTTTCACCACTCCTATTCCACACAGTACTGGAAGCCCTAGCCAGGCAATTAGGCAAGAAAAAGAAATAAAAGACATCCAAATTGGACATGGATAAGTAAAATTATCTCACTTCCTAGATTACATAACCTTACCTGTAGAAAACCCTGAAGACTCCACACACCAAATAAAAAATCTCTCAGAACTGATAAGTGAATTCAATAAAGTTGCAGGAAAAAAATCAACATACAAAGGTCATTTGCATTTCTATATACTAACAATGAATTTTCCTAAAAGGAAATTAAGAAAACAATCCCATTTACAATAGCATCAAAAATAATAAAATGCTTAGGAATAAACTTAACCAAGGAGGTTAAAGACTCGTACACTGAAAATTACAAAACATTGATGAAAGAAATTAAAGAAGATACAAATAAATGGAAAGATAGCCCCAACTCATGGATTGGAAGACTTAATATTGTTAAATGTCCATACGACCCACAGCAATCTACAGATTCAGTATTACCCCACCAAAATCCCAATGTCATATTTATAGAAATAGAAAAAAAAATCCTAAAATTCATATGGAACCACAAAAGACCCTGAATAGCCAAAGCAATCCTGAGAAAGAAGAACAAAGCTGGAAGTATCACACTTCCTGATATCAAAATATATTACAAAGCTCCAGTATGGCATTGGCATAAGACCAGCCATGTAGACCAATGGAACAGAATAGAGAACAAAGAAAAAAATCCATGCATATACAGTCAACTGATCTTCCACAAGGGAGCCAAGAATATACAATGGAGAAACGATAGTCTCTTCAACAAATGGTGCCGGGAAAACTGGACATGCACATGAAAAACTACTTACACTATACACAAAAATTAACTCCAAATGAATCAAAGATCTAAAGGTGCAAGAGCTAAAACTATAAAACTCCTAGCAGAAAACAGGGGGAAATCTCCTAGCACTAGTCTTGGCAATGATTTCTTGGATATGACAACAAAAGCACTGTCAACAAAAGCAAAAATAGACAAGTGGGACTACATCAAACTAAAAAGCCCTGCACGGCAAAGGAAACAATCAACAGAGTGAAAAGGCTACCTACAGAGGGGGAGAAAAGTACTTGTAAAACCTGTATCTATATAAGGGGTTAATATCTAAAATATATAAGGAACTCCTACAACTCAATAGCAAAAAACCTGATTAAAAAATGGGCAAAGAACTTGAAAAGATATTTTTCCAAAGAAGATATACAAACGGCCAGAAGGTACATGAAAAAGTGATCATCACTAATCATCAGGAAAATGTAACTCAAAACCGCAATGAGGTATCACCTCACACCTCTCAGAATGTCTATAATCAAAAAGACAAAAGATATCAAGTGTTGGAGAGGATGTGGAGAAGTTGGAACTCTTGTATGCTGTTGGTGGAAATGTAAAATGGTGCAGCAGCTATGGAAAACAGTATGGACATTCCTCAAAAAATTAAAAATAGAATGACCATATGATCTAGCAATCCAGCTTCTGGATATATAGCCAAAAGAATTGAAATCAGGATCGTGAAGAGACATCTGAACTCCCATGTTCATTGCAGCACTATTCACAACACTCAAGATATGGAAACAACCTAAATGCCCATCAATGGATGAATGGATAAATAAAATGTGGTGTGTATATATATACAATGAAATATTATTAAGCCTTTAAGAAGAAGGAAATCTTGTCATATGCAGCAACATGGAGGAACCTGGAGGACATTATGCTAAGTGAAATAAGCCAGTCACAGAAGGACAAATACTGCATGATTCTACTTACATGAGATATCTAAAATAGTCAAAGTCTTAGAAGTAGAGGGTAGAATAGCAGCTGGTGAGGACTGTGGGGAGGGGGAAAAGAGGAGTTGTTGTCCAGTGGGTATAAAGTTTCAGTTATGAAAGATGACGAAGTCCCAGAGATCGTCTGTACAACATTGTTCCTGTAGTTAACAAAACTGTATTTGCACTTAAAAATTTGGTAAAAGAGTAGAGCTCATGTTAAGTGTTCTTACCACAATAAAAAATTGAATAAAAATTTTGCTTTTTTTAATACCGTTTTTCAAGTTTGCATATTTACAACATGGATCCTTCCTCAAGCCACATGTCAGAAAGTAGCTCTTGCTACTTGTTCTTGGTTGTCCTTGCCCTTTGTTAAACAAGCCCGAGCTGAAGGTTTGTCCCTCCATTCTTTCTGGGGTCTATTTCACACATTGGGTGGTATTTCTAACTCTGCTAGGACCCCCTGGAGAACCAGATAGTTCTACGTTGCACTACGATTTAGTCTTGACCCCGACCCCAAGATTTTTCAGAAGGAAACTTATTCTGAGAAAAGAAGTAGGAAGACGAGAAGAAAGGCAGGGAAAGGAAGAAAGACAGGAAGGAAGGAAAGATGGAAGGAAGGGAGGGAGGGAAGATGCTCTAAGCCTTCACCTGCTGATTTGGGTTTAAAGACAAAGTTATAAAGCTCTTATGTAAAAGACACTGTCTTCAAAACAAGCCGGCTGAAGGCATCCCTGGGGTTCATGGGAAATGTGGACATAACTAAAAGTTTGAAGGCATGAAATTTTGGAAATAGAATACTACTGACCCACAGCTCTTCTGGGGCCGTTGCCTAGGTAACTCAAGTTCGAACACCTGCATGGAAGCGGGCTTCCATGAAAAGTAGCTAGAGCATAAGGATGCGTCATTTCATTTCAGGTAGCTTTCACAATCTGGTGGGAAGCCTGATTTCACAAGGAAAACGACTGTTCTTTAAACATGGACAAAGAAAGACCATGACAAATAGCTCTGAGTAAAATGGTTCCTCATCCTAGCTTGTCAAGCCGAGGACTACTACGGATGATTGATCTTTGCAGTTACAGCCTGAATCAAGTTAACAGCTTGTGTAAGACAACATCAGGAAGAAATAAAAAAGAATCACGAGAGAAACTAAATGAAAGCTTGGATGAGAGCCTTTGAGCCCAAATCATGATTTAAAGTATCTTGAAAGTTCTCTTTTCCCCTTTTTCTCCTTCTGTTTTTCTCTCTTGCATTCTTTCTTTTCTTGCTACATATTGCAGTAAAACTGATGTATCTCAGTCAGAAGTCTGAGCTCCCAAGTGAGCTGTGTTTTCCCCCCATTACAATCTTTCTAATAAACAAGAGCTGTCAACTACTCACCATGTAATTCACCGCTCAAATGTCTTCAGTTTACCGTCTGCGTGTGCAAACCTCTGGCGTGACTACCCAGTGTATCCATTTCAGTGCATCCTCTAAGCATTCATAATCCTGCCAAGGACTGGAGTCTGTTGATAAATTCCATTAATGGGGTAAATAATTGCGAGAGATAGTAAACCTTTTTGCAAATCACTCTTCGGCATCCCCAGACCTAGACCAGGATTAGGATTTAGAGAGACACTTCTAATCCTTTAAATTGATCCCACCTGTGGCAGAGTTAGTGCTGACCTAAATGCATTGACCCAGAGATTAACAAACAATGAGAGTCCTCTGGATAAATGCATCCTCTGCAGACTACTGCCTTCCCCTACCTTTCAAAGTCAGACTCACATGCCCTTGGATTTTGCCTCTGTGTTCTTCCTTTTTCCCTTCTGTCTAATAACCACACGTCGCCCTTTCTCCAGGACAGATTTAAATGCCAGAACATTCATCAGCTGTGATGCCAGCCCAGAATATGAAAGATGATCCAGGCTGGCTCCCTGCAGCATTCAAAGTAGGTGAAGTTTGTCTCCTTCTTCTATTCTCCTTAAACGCCTTCACTGCCTTTCCTTCCAAGAGAGACCTCCGACTTCTCCCCACCCCTCTGCACACCCCCATACTTTAGGTCTATCCCTTCCTTAGCACTCCTCTCTGTTGTGGGTACCATTCCTACGGGGCCCTGTTCTAGATTCCTAGGGTAAGAGCTGAGGTGTTGGTGGCTAGAAATGACTTCTACTAAATGAGGACTACTATATGGCAGACATTTAATAAATAATCGTTTAATTGAGGCATAATTCACATACCATAAAATTTACTCTTTTAAGGTGTACAATTGGTGTTTTTTTTAATGTATTCACAAGGTTGTACAACCATCACTACTATCCAATTCCAGAACATTTTTATTACCCCCACAAAGAAATCCTATACACATTTAGCAGTCACTCCCCATTCTCCCTCTCCCCCCAGCCTGTGCCAACCGCTAATCTACTTTCTTTCTCTATGGATTTGCCTATTCTAGACATTTCATATAAATATAAACATGCAATATTTGGTCATTTGTGACTGGCTTCTTTCACTTAGCATAATGTTTTCAAAGGTCATGCATATTGTAGCATGTGTCAGTACTTCGTACCTTTTTATGGCTAAATAATATTCCATTTTATTGGATATACCACATCTTGCTCATTCATTTATCAATGGATTGACATTTGGGTGGTTTCCACGTTTTGGCTATTATGAATAATGCCTCTATGAACATTGCATACACATTTTTATACGGACATATGTTTTCAAATCTTTTGGGTATATACCTAAAAGTGGAATTGCTGGGTCATGTGATAACTCTATGTTTAACTTTTTGAGGAAGTGCGAAACTGTTTTCCAAAGAGGCTATACCGTTTTACGTTCTCACTAGCAGTATATGGGTGTTCTTTTTTCTTCATGTCCTTGCCAACACTCATTATTATCTGTCTTTTTTTAGTATAGTAGGCATTTTTTACATGTACATTATCTCATTTTATATTCACAACCATGAAGGTAGATATTATTCTCCTCATTTTATAAATGAGATACCAAGACAGATAAACTAGGCAATAATATTTATTGAGTCCTGATGATGTGACAGGCATTCTTGGAAGCCCTATTTCCTTTAATGTGCACAGCAATCCCATGAGGTAGATACTATTTGAATTCCAGAGGTACAGAGAGGTTAAAGTAATTTACCCAAAGCCACACAGCCACTAATCAGTGGAGCCAGAATTGAAACCCAAGGTCATTTGGCTCCAACAAAACCCATGCTTATCCTTGCTACATTCCACTAAACCTTCTTCTTGTGCTGTCCCCCCAAGGCTGCTTGCACGCTAACAGGGACTCCAGGAAAACATAGTGGCTACCCAAAGGAAACAATCCCTAATTGTAATATTTTGGGTGACCTAACTGAAATATTCATGCAGGTGAAGGCCTTCTAGCTTTCTCTACTACTGATGCCATGGTGCCATGTGTGGCCCCCAGAGGATACTTCATAGGAGAGTTCTGATGAAGACTAGGATGGTCAGGGGACCATCATTCAAGGAATGCTCCAAAATCATGAAGAGACATGAGATTCCAAATTTATAGGTAGGAGTAGCTGGAAATTAGCATATAAATAAAACTTCTAAAGTAATTGTTTTATTAGGAGTTCCATAAACACTTGTCTCTCTCTATGTAATGATAATAGCTAACAGTTATTGAGGCTTCACTATGTGCTCAGCACTGCTCTATGGGCTTTACATATACCAAACCATTGAATTATCACAAGTGTCCTACAGAATTGGTATTATTACCATCCGCATTTTATAGATGAGGAAACTAAGGCACAGAGAGGTCAAGTAACTTGCCCATGGGTACACGGCTAGTACGTAGTGGAGCCAAATTGTGAAAATAACTGGTCTAGTTTTAGAGTCAAGGCTCTTAAACAGTCACTGCCTCTTAAAAGAAATCACAGGGTAGGCTCACTGGATTTATCCATAGGCTCAAAAATACCCATTGGATCTCTAGACCTCAGTGACAGTATAACTGATGATGATTTTAGAACAGAAATTCAAAACCATTTGAGTTCCTTATGAGTCTAAAATTATACGAAAGTTCCAAACTCATTCATGAGTACAATCTTAGGGATCATTCTTACAGACTTTTTAGAACCACTGTGTTGGAAACATCGGCTGCACTGGTTAAATGTTGTCCCTCAGGGATCTTGTTGACCTGTAACACCAGAATGTTCATGGGATTCTACTGGATTTTATTACAACTTGTATCAGTTCCTGTTCTACATTTCCAATATCCAAGCCTAACAATTTACAGAATTCACTCATGTCTGGATGATCTTTACTTCCTAAGGAGCCACGGAACAAAAGAGTCCAAAATGGCACCCTCTCCTCCTACAAGACTGACAGTGAAGCCAGACACATCTCTCTAGCTTCCCTCTTTAGTTGCAAAGACAAAAACACAGTCTCTTAACATTAAATGATTTGTTTTTACTGATAAACACTACAGAGAACCCCCAATTATACACATTGTGGGAAAGTGGCAAAGGCTTTCCAGAGCATTAGGCCTGGGATCTATGTATTCCTTTTGAGACTGAGACACAGGATGAATAGTCCTGCAGGGCTGAGGCCTGGGCTATAAAAATAGGTCCAGAATGGTGTGTTCCTAGTTAATCATCCAGAACAAGGCTTGGACAAGTAGCTCCTTGCAGTCAGGAAGTCCTGTGAGAATCTGGGGAGCAGGGGAGGTGGGGGGAGACAAGTGAGAGTGGGAGAGGAAAAGTACAAGAAAGAACGTTAGGTAAATGTTCACATTTTGCCACAAGGGCTGCTGTGCCACATATAACCCCACTGAGGATAAGGAGGAAAACAGAATTTAACCGTTGCTGAGAGCTCTACGTGCCAGCCACTATGCTCCGAGCGTGAAAGGCCCTCTCTCATTGCAGTCATCACAAAAACTCTATGACGCATGTAATTATTTTCCTCAAATGAGGCTTAGGCAGAGCAGGTAACTTGCCCAGGCTCAGGCTAGATTCAAAGCCACATCTGCCTGGGGCTGGCTCCGGGGCCAAGTGGTTAAGTTTGCGCATTCTGCTGCGGCAGCCCAGGGTTCGGATCCTGGGCGCGGACATAGCACTGCTCGTCAGGCCACGTTGAGGCGGCGTGCCACATCCCACAACTAGAAGGACCTGCAACTAAGATATACAACTGTGTACAGGGGGGGTTTGGGGAGATAAAGCAGAAAAAGAAAAAAAAAAAGATTGGCAACAGTTGTTAGCCCAGGTGCCAATCTTTTTTTTTTTAAAGATTTTATTTTTTTCCTTTTTCTCCCCAAAGGCCCCCAGTACATACTTGTATATTTTTCGTTGTGGGTCCTTCTAGTTGTGGCATGTGGGACGCTGCCTCAGCGTGGTTTGATGAGCAATGCCGTGTCCGCACCCAGGATTCGAACCAACGAAACTCTGGGCCACCTGCAGCAGAGCACACGAATTTAACCACTCGGCCACAGGGCCAGCCCCCCCAGGTGCCAATCTTAAAAAAAAAAAAAAAAAGCCACATCTGCCTGATTCCAGGGCAGGCTCTGCACTGCTATTTGCAACCTCTCTTTAAATGTTTTGTATAAGCCCTAGTCCACGGAAAGTTCTTTTGTGAATTTGGTAGCAATAACAAAGTGCTCTCTCTGCTTATAGCACTCAACAAGATATATTTGCTTCTTAAAAGAAGGATAGCTTTGGGCAGCAGGCAATATAATTATTACCAATTATTGAGCACCCCCTCTCAACTGGCACTGTAAAGTGTATTATTTTATTAATTTCTCACAACAACCCTAAGAGGTGGGGGCAATTCTTATCCTCAGTTTAAAGGTGGACGGAAAGATAAAGTTCAGAGAGGTTATGTGACTTGGTCAAGGTCACACAGCTAGTAAATGGTGGAGTCGGCTCAAATTCAGGCAGCATGGCTCCAGAGCTCGGTGCTTAACTTTGCTATATTGCTTCAGGATGCAAAGGAGCTATTGGAGGGTGTTTCATTTATCTATCTGTTTACCTATCTATCTATTTATTTATGGCATTATAGATTAGTTTTTCTCCAGTTTTGATGGGAGAGGTGGAATCCTGACCCAGCTTTCTGCCGCTTTCGGCCTGGAAAACTTACCAGAATGAAGCTCAGTGCTGCCCTCTAGTAGTCAGCTCCCAAGCTGAAATTACAGCTGAGACTATGATGACCCCATATAGCCACAGGATGTCACTATTATACAAGCCATCTCAAACTTCTCTTAAATCAATTAAAAAAAAATTAATATGCGTTACACGACTGTTGTAAAAATATTTTAGAAAATGCAGAACATTAAAAATCAGAAACAACATTTTGTTTTCAACGAATACTGTTTTTTTCTAAAATTGGAATCAAACTGCATATCCAATTTTGCAAGCTCCTTATTTTTACATTTGATACCATAACATACATAAGTTCTCACCAAGGGCCCAGGAATTGGAGTCAAGCCCACCTTCAGACTCCGGCTCCACCCTTCCTAGCTGTGGGACCTCGGGCTAGCTGATTAAGTTCCCTGAAGCCTGTGTTTCCTCTTATGAAAGAAATGACAATGGAGCTACAGCCCAGCACTGCTGTGGGGGTTAAAGAGGATGATGCATATTAAGTATCTGGTACACAGGAAGCACTCAAAACATGGTGTTCTTAGCCAGAGTATTTTAAGACCATGCTAAATTCTAAGGACTCTTGTTTTTGGAGGCCCCACCCCACATCTTACCATATACACTTTAACATGTGCCCACATCCTACGTTAAATATATTTTTTGCTAAAAATCTGAAGCAATTTTTAAGTTTTTGCTTTTGAAATTTATTATTAGTTATGACTTCTTAGCAGAGATTATATATACTCAGGAATTCTTACAAACCGATACAATCTAACCAACACTTTTTCCAATGTATTGAAATTTTTCTCAATACAAAAAGATGTAATTCATAAAACTGATGTGTTACATTTTTTTACATTTATTTAAACGTTTATTGACTTTAATTTTGTAGTTACTTTCATATTTTGAAGTCAATAAATTTCATCAAGCTTCAAACATCTTTGCTGGTCCTTGAAAAGTTCAATAGGCCTTAGGCATTGTGCCTATAGTGCTTAGTGGATTAAAATAAAAGCTTCTGGCTAACATTATTATCATTTCACTTATGCATTGTTTTATGGCTGTGGAATAATTAATTTTGTGTATGATCCAAAATTTGCTCAACCATTCCCTTATTATTATATATTTAGGTAGTTTCTAATTTTTCCCTATTATAAATGATGCTACAATGTATATCTTTTAGTATAAGTCTCTTTTCAGTATATTAGGATTATTACTTTAGAATAGATTCCCAGAAGTGGAATTAATGGGTCAGAGCATATGAATATCAGCAATGATTCTTGACATATATGGTCTATTTATATTCCAAAATATTTGGACCAATTTATGCTCTCTCCAACCACGAATAAAATAAGTGTCCAGTTTATTGTTCTGTCGCTAGCTTAAGGTTGTCTCAAATTTATATTCATTAATTTCACAGGCTAAATAAATGATGTCTACTTTTAATATGCATTTTTGGATTCCTGGTGAGTTGTTTAAAAGTTTTTTTCTGTAATTTTGTAAGCCGTATGCATTTCCTGTTTTGTGAATTGTCCGTCATTTCCCCCACTTCTAGGGTCCAGTGGTAGGCAGAGAATACCCGAAACTTAGTGTCTTGCCCAACATTATGCAGAAATGGGTAGTTAGTAATACTATATAATAACTACAGACTCTGCTAATACTATGTATTGGTTTACTCCACTTCCGTTCCACCCCCGAGTCCCATGCAGCTAGGGTTTTTCATGCAAATTAGATGTCACCAAGTAGATGCCCTCACGTGAAGTCTGGCCGGTAGAAATGGGCTGACCAGCTAGAAAGAGCACTCCTGTCTATACATATGAGCTGTTTCTGCAGTGTTTCTTCTCCTGCTTCCTGGTATCAAGAGGAACTGAGCTGTTTCCCCCAGCAAAGGCGGCAACAGCAGTTTCTTTATCTGGTTTCTAATCGCTGGATCACAGCTCTGGGATGCTCTTCATCTAGCTCCCAGGGTATTCAGACACAGCTGCAGCAGCTGCAGAGGTGACAATTCCGGCACAGAGGTTCTTGATCCCGGCAGAGCTCTAGGGCTGACATCAGAGGCAATAGCTCCCTTGGGGTTTCCGTTCAGTATTTTTCTCTATTCTTTTAAACCCAGCCTATACCCACTCCTTTAGACCTTCCAGCAATTTTGTAAGTACTCAATTCTCTGCTTTAAATTCCTTCCTGTAAATTGTTATGAACTTTTTGGAACATAATCTAACTGTATATATTATAGTTTTTAAATATGTATGCTCTTTGACCCAGCAATCTCCCTTGGAAAATTCTATTGCACAGAAATAAAAGTATCAAGATTCATTGCCACAAAGACATTTATTGCAGTGTTAATTTTACTGTCAAAAATCCCTGGATACAAACTGAATGTCTATCAATAGGGTAATGGTTAAATTCATGACAGCACATCTATACTATGGAATATTTTAGATTAAACTGAAAAAAAATGCTGTGTATCTATTGGCCTGAAAGTATGCCGTGATATATGATATATTTAATGAAACAGGTTGTATAATTCAATTTTTGTAATACAGAGGTAGGGGCACCCCTTCCTGCTTAAACTTCTTAGAGTGGCTTCTGTTTCCTGCCCTGAATTCTGACTGATATATACACTGTCTACATCATCATCATCATCATCATCATCATCATCATCATAATCATCATTAAACATTATATATCTAAGGTGTTGCAAACATCTGAATCCGGTTATGGACCACATAAATGAGATAAATATACAAGAAAATTCTTGGAGGCCTAATACTTATTAAAATATTGTACCACACAAGGGATTTCTGCTTCAAGATGGAGTAACTAATAGCAGACCAATGCTGTTGCTGAGAACTAGAAAAATCAGGCAAAATTCCAAAAGACAAAGTTATTTTTGAAAGCATCAGAGAGCCAGGACTTGAGAGGTGAGATCCCAGAAAGAAGAGAATCTCATCAGGGTAAGCCCAATTTCCTGCACGTTGCTTTTTTTCCCTTAGGATATTTGGCAATTCTTGGCACAGACGCTGGGTAGACGGTGGCTCCTAAGAGGCAGAGAAGTTACCAGACATTTAGGTAATATCAAAGGACGGGGGGACAAAAATTGAAGTTTAAGTTCTGCCAAGGCCAGCTAGGATTCAAGTGGCCACAATCTGGAGATAGGAGAAGCACAGAAAAATGAGCCTGACACTCAGCACAGATTTTCCCTTCAGGAAACTGCCAATTAAGTTGCACTGGGCCAAAAATGAGAAGTCAAGCAGAGTGCCTAAAACTACAGTGGAGTTTTGGGAAGTTTCACGGAGCTGAGGAGACAAAGATTGGAGTTCAGAACTTCTCAAGAAGGAAGATCCCTAAGAAACGTTCAGCCTCTGCCTCTCATTTGGGACCCTTAGAGAGCTCTATCCTAGGAATGAGGCAAACTAGAGACAGGCTGAGTCTAGCAAACGCTGCAAACCAGCCTCAAGTCACTTCAGGGGCTGATTGGATTAAGGTAACTCACCCTTCTCCTGCCTTGCAGAAAATAGGGTGAATCCTCGCTGAAGGGACATAGGATCATCCAGAGGCTCTATACCTTTTCAAGCACAAAGTCTGGCAGTCAGTAAAAAATTAAATGACGTACCAAGAAACAATCCCAAGAAGAAAAAAACCCAAGCAATAGAAACAGACTCATAGTGATCCAGTTGTTGCAGTTATGTGACATGGACTATAAATATTCAAGAAAATAAAGGACAACATGATGAATTTCATCAGAAAGCTAGAATCTATAAAAAAGAGTCAAATGCAAATTCTAAAATTGAAAAATACAATAACTGAAATTAAGAATTCAATAGATAGACCACATAAAGCCTAAGGTTTACTGCTACTTTTCAGGACATGCCGAGCACCAGCTATGTCATCCCCTTCGGAAGACTCCCCTCCCTCATTGTGTACAGCATTTGAGGACTTCCGATCAAAATGCCCCGTGCTCTTATGGTCAAGAGGTGGGCATGAAGTCTAAGCCAAGTCCACTGAGTTCTTCTAGGAATTTGAATCTTGAGCTGAGCAATGCAAAGACAGAAAACAGTTGGAGCTGATTCGTAGCGCCAGTGGTGCCCTGGAAAAGTGGTCCATTAGTTCCCTCTATCTAAATCCTGGAAGATGCCTTGTTTCTGAGAACCTCTTGCTTAGTTTTTCCTTCTGTGAGCCTTACAAATAAATTCCTCGGTTAGCCCGTGTGTTAGTTTGGGTAAGTAGTAGACAAAACTCCTAAATCTTAGTGGCTTTAAAAAATGTCTATTTCTCATCCATGTCCAATCCAAAGTGGGTCAGCAGGTGGACTATGCTCCATAGTTACTCAGGAACCCAGGCTCCTTCCATTCTTTGGTTCTATTCTCTTCTAGGTCTTAGGAGTTGTTGTGGACTGAACGTTTGTGGTCCCCCAAAATTCATATGTTGAAGCCCTAATCCCTAGCGTGTAATGGTATTTGGAGGTGGGGCTTTGGGGAGGTAATCAGGTCATGAAAGTGGAGCCCTCATGAATGGTAGTAGTGCCCTTATAAGAAGAGGCACAAGAGAGACGCTCTCTCCCTCTCTCTACCATGTGAGGACACAGCAAGAAGGAGTCCATCTGCAAACCATGAAGAGAATCCTCACCAAGAACCAAATGGGCTGGCGCCTTGATCTTGGACGTCCTAACCTCGAGAACTGTGAGAAATAAATTTCCGTTGTTTAAGCCACTACGTTTATGGTATTTTGTTATAGCAGCTTGAGCTAAGACAGGAGTTCTCTGCATTCAGTTGACAGGATCCAATATGGGAGGTTTTTACGGAAAACGGCAAGTATCACTTCTGCCCATATTCCATTAGCCGGAACTCAGTTACATGCTCACACTTCACTGCAAGGTGGGCCGAGAAATGTAATCTAAATAAGCATCCAGAAAGAAGAGGAAAACATTGATATTGATGAGCACCTGCAGTCTATACCACAGCTGAGGTCAGTTCTGCTGCTTGCAAACAACGGACACTAATCAATACAGATACATAGGATTTTAATAGACAGAGCTTCAAGAAGAGAGCAATTCAGATAGAGGAACTAGTGCAAACAAAGAGAACAGAATATCATCTGGTTGTCTGGATTGTTGAATGAACAATTGGAAGCAGTGTGAGGCAAGGTTGTAAGAAGCAGGTAGAGTCCTGAATGCCAAATTTAATTCTGTAGGCTAGGGGTCAACCAACTATGGCCTGTGAGCCAAATCCAGCCCTCTTCCTGGTTTTGCTAGTAATGTTTATTGGAACACATCCATGCTCACTTTATTATGTACTCTCTATGAATGCTTTTGTTATAGAATGGCTGGGATGAGTAGTAGCAACAGAGAACATATGGCCAACAAAACCCAAGTATACTTACTACCTGACCCTTTACATAAAAGTTTGGCCAACCCTTGCTGTAGAGAATTGGGAACCATTGAAGGATTTTGAGCAGGTGAGCAATATGTAAGATCACAATGGCACCACTGCATGGAGGTACATGGGAATATGTGAGCCAGTTGTTTGGTTTGGGTTGGATGGAGGTACAGCTGGAAAGAGAGGAGTCAGGTAGGCAAGTTAAGAAACGATTACAATAGTCTAAGAAATAATAGTAATAGCTGCCACCTATCAAGTGGCTACTACTTGACAAGCACTATAATATGTATTTTGCAAGAATTATAAGATTTTATCTTTACAACAACCCTGTGAAGCACACGCTATTTTTATTTCCATTGTACAGATGAGAAGACTGAAGGTCATGGAGGTTATATTACTTCTCAGTCTCTTTTGCTGACTCTTCCTCCTCTCTTTCCTCTTGGGGGGAGGAATTCTTCATAGAAGTTAAGGACATGGATTCCAAAACAAAACTGCCTAAGTTCAAATCTGTTTTACCATTTGCTTTCTGTGTGACCTCGGGCAAGTTACTTAACCTCTCTGTGCCTCAGTTTCCTCATTAGTAAAATGATGATAAAGAGCAAAATGATACCTCCTGGGGTTCTGGCAAGGATTGAATGAATTACTATATGTAATGCACATAGGACAGTGCCTGGCACTTAGTAAGGATCATAAACACATTTGCTATTATTTTTCCCAACCTGTAAATCTTGGCATGCCCCAGAGCTTGGTCCGGGACCCTCTTCTCTTCTCTAGCCACACTTCCCTTATGAATCTATCTAAAATTTCCTCCTGCTGTGACACTTGTTTCCCATTACCCTGTTTTGTTTTCATCAGGGCACAATCTGAAATTATCTTATTTATTGTTTTATTCATATATTTATCATCTGTCTTCCCCACTGGAATGTAAGCTTCATGAAGGCAGGGGCTTAGTCTTCTTCAATGCTGACTCTTCAGTGCCTAGAACAGTACGTGGCACAAAGTTGATGCTCAATAAATATTCATTGAATAAGGGAATGAATTTATCCAAGTAAGTGACAGATATAAAATTCAAATCCAGATCTGATTGAGGTCAACGCCCATGCTCTTCATGACCAAGCTATATAGTATAGTAGCCATGAAACCAGAACAGAGAGTGTGGATGAAAGAAACATTCAAGAGGTAGAATTGACAACAGAAACTGATCTGAAGGCAGTGGAAGTAGGAGTGGGAGAGAGTTCTGAGTCAAATATTGTTTTCAGATTTAGGCCTGGATAATTGTGAGCTATAGATTTGGGTGTCATCTGCTTAGAGGTAATAGTTGAAATCCTGGTAAATACCTACAGTTAAGCGAATTGGAGGAGGAAAGGGACAAGACAAAGAGAAAGGAAACAAGGAGAAGGGAAGATATTCAAGACAGTCCACTGCCTGTGCCCCTTGTGTCCACTCTTATCCTTCATCTAGGTAAAGAGTTTGTTGCACGAGCACAGGGTCACACAAAGTCTCACCAGCTACTGTATGATCACAATGTAATGTCAATTCAGTCACATTTCTACCTGAAACCTAAAACAACAGTTACCATAGTGCTCTTCACATAAGGTAATGGGGATAAAAATAGGGTTAAAAAAAAGGTAACATAAAACATAGTTACTATAATCTCCATTTTTGTAGTTTGCTTAAGATAATACTCAAAGCTGCCTTCTTCTACCACCCGTTTCACATTCCCCTTACCCTCTGCCAGCATCCAGGCTAGATAGGGTTCTTAAACTCGTAGGAAAAACAAACTCTTTATATCTATAGGGTATGAGTTCTTTGTGGTCTTATCCATATTATTAGGTTGCCCCAGTTTCCATTTGACTGGTATAATTGCACAAGCAAGTATAGTAACAACTCAGTGAATCACCTGGGTTCTAAAAATAGTCTTCCTTTCTCCCATTGTGTAGCAGCAATCCAGTTTTCCTCCCAGTAATTGGCCAGTAGCTCTAGCCAATGTCCTGACCCCTCCTCTGCTCATTGATTCAATAGCATGCTATATCCAAAATGACCAGGTGATTTCTCGGCTCTCAATTCATTGGCAACGTGACCATTTATCCTGGAGCAAGCATTCCTCCCTCAGACACTAGCACCTCCAAATACACCAAGTCCAAGCTTGGAGATAGAGGAAGAGAACATTCTTTGAGTTATCAGATATTATAGTAAGAAGGTCCACTCCCAACTCCACTCCTTGGTTCTCATACCTATACATTCTGACCATGGACTGCTAATTTTAAACATATACTGTCCTGTAGAACAGCACTCCAAACTCACAAGGTGTTGTCTCCCAGTTGCTGCCATAACTGAGCCTTCGGCTAACCACCATACATTCCATCAAGACAGATATTTCTGGATAATGGAGCACATGGTAAGACAAGTGAACTCTATGAGTGTGAGCCCACTGTGTTACTTCCTTTGCCATAAAGTGGATTTCTGGTCAGAGGCAATGTTGGGTGGGTGTATTAGTCAAGGTTCTCCAGAGAAACAGAACCAACAGGATGTGTATATTATGATATTGTCATTTAAAAGAAATATATATATTTGGTCATTCAGATGACCAAAATACAGTTCTCAGATATATTTGGCCTTCATCCCCAGTTCCTAGCTCACAGCTCCCCAAACCCTTGGAATTTCCTGAGCAATAAGAGCAAAGGGAGCATCTTTTGTTATAATATTTAGTCTCTTGCCCTCAATTTCTAAAAATGCTTCAGGGCCATAAAGGTGAAATGAGTGTCTTGTTCATGTTAATGAAGGTGACTTTTGGACCTCACCCAAGGGTGGGGGCTGCTTGCCAGGAGAACCAGCCATGTGATTAGAGGGTTAGAACTTTCAGTCCCACCCTCTGATTTCCAGGGAGGGGAGAGGGGCCTTGAGGTTGAATCAATTGTCAGTGGCCAATGATTTAGTCGATTACAACTATGTAATGAAGCCTTCATAAAAACCCAAAAGCACAGCTCATTGGCTCCTTTTTTGGAGAGCTTCCACATTGGGGAACCAGAATCCTTCCCTGTGCCACCATGCCAGGTCCAAAGCTCCACGAGGACAGACGATCCTTTATTCAAGACCTTGCCCTATGTATCTCTTCATCTGGCTGTTGATTTGTATCCTTTAATATCCCTTTTAATAGATTGGTAATCTAGTGAGTAAGTGGGTTTTCTTGAGTTCTGTGAGCCATTCTAGCAAATTAATTGAATCCCAGGAGGGGGTCATGGAAACCTCTGATTTATAACTAGTCGATCAGAAGCACAGGTAACAGCCTGGAATTGTGATTGACACCCTGAGTTGCAACAGGGTCACTGGAACCTTCAGTTTGTAACCATTTGGCCAGAAGCACAGGTAACAACTTGGGCTTGTAACTGGCATCTGAAGTGGAGGGCATCTTGTGGGACTAAGTCCTTTACCTGTGGAATCTGATACTGTCTCTGGGTAGATAGTGCCAGAATTGAGTTGAATTCTGGGACACCTGCTGGCATCTGAGAACTTGTTGGTGTGGGGAAGCCTCCACACACACACATTGGAAGTGGGTCCAGGAACCCTTTGTAATGTATATGCAGAGAGAGAGACTTATTTTAAGGAATTGGCTCCTGCAATTATGGAAGTCCAAGTCCAAAACCTGTAGGGCAGGCCAGCAGGCTGGAGACCCAGGGAAACCAAGTCCAAAGGCAGTCTGCTGGCAGAGTTCTTTCTTGGTTGGAGCAGGTCAGTCTTTTTCTACTCAGACCTTCCACTGATTGGATGAGGCCCATCCATGTTATGGAGGGCAATCTGCTTTACTAAAAGTCCACCAATTTAAATGTTAATCTCATTCAAAAAACACTTTCACAGGAATATCCAGAATTATGTTTGACCAAATATCTGTGCCCAGCCAAATTGACACATAAAATTAACCATCACAGTGTGTTGGTTCCGGCACAGATAAATCATTCTCTAAATCTATGCATGATGGCAGCTGGGCAGAAACTCTGTGAACAGGAAAGGCAAATCTATACCAGGATATGTGTCTATCCTGTGAAGACAAGGAACTGCCCACTTTGTAATGGGAAAAGTCTGATGTAATCAATCTGCCACCAGGTGGCCAGTGGGTCCTCCCAGGGAACAGTGCCATATTCGGAGCTCCATACTGGCTTATGCTGTTGGCAGATTGGACACCCAGCAGGAGCAGTAGCCAGAATCAACCTTAGTGAGCCTTATGCTGCCAAACCCATGCTGAACCTTTATCCCTACTTGCATGTCCTTTCTATTGATGAGTCAGTTGTGCAAACAGTAGGATGTCTGAGGAAAGAATCTAGCTGACATCCACAGGCTGAGTCATCTTTCTCACCTGATCACTAAGAACATCATTGGGACTAGGTGCCCTCTGGTGGACATTTATGATAGGGCATAACTATCTTCATACTCTGTGCCCATTCCAAGAGGTCCATCTACATATCTTTACCCTAGATCTCGTGTCATCAATTGCCCAATTATGTTCTTTCCAAGTCCTTGACCAGCAAATACACACCTCAGGCCATTTGTCATCCTACACCAAGTGTACAACTAGATATTCCACCTTAAGTTCAGTTCACTGGGAGGAATTTCTTTCCCCACTGTCTTTCAGGGCCACTCAGAGCGGGCTGGTAGTGCAGTGACCATCCACTTCCAGCTGGTGACGTCTTACTGTGCAGATCCATGCATAAATCAGGCCTGTACTTCTCCTTGTCCTTTGCCTGCTCATAGGAAGCTCCCCAAGAGGCCGTAGGACTGGGTTGAAGGGAGAGGGTGAAGCAGTAAGAGCAAGTACTATGGAAGTACTGAATCACTTGCTCCAACAGATGCCTTTTAGACCTGCTTGTGTCCAGTCTTGTATATACAACTTCAATTTTATAACAGGATACTGACGCATATGTTTATTTTATGATTCAGTGAATCAGTTAAAACCCCCAGTTCATGACGGGAAAGTGCACATCACATAATCTCCTTACGTCCCATGGTCAGGAATTCACTCCCTACCAGGGCCTCGTAAGAAGCCAAGAGCTGCTTTTCAAATGGAGAGTTGTCAGTCAAGGAGCCTTACTCCAAACTCTTATGGTCTGCGATGTGATTTCCTTTCTTTAACAGCTTTATTGAGGTATGATTGACATAAGCATTGTATATGTTTAATGTGTAAAACATGATGTTTTGATATGTATACATTGCGAAATGATCACCACAAGCAAGCTAGTTAAATATCCATCATCTCCATATAGATACCAATTTCTTTGTGTGTGTGTGGTGAGATGAATTAAGATCTACTCTTTTAGCAAGTTTCAAATATGCAATACAATATTGTTAACTATAGGCATCATACTGTACATTAGGTCTCCAGAACTTGTTCATCTTGGATTACTGAAGCTTTGGACACTTTGACAATCACCCCATTTTCCCCTCCCCCCAGCCCCGGGCAACCACCATTCCATCCTCTGCTTCTATGCAATGTGATTTTCTTATTGGTGCTTGCCACAGGCTTCATTCAAAAACTTTGTTTTCCACAAACCCTTCCTTGTGACCTTTCTCCTAGATATAAAGCTAAAGTGACAAGACAGCTTGCCCCACAGTCTGGACCCTTTTCTGTTCTGGGCCAGTCCCCAAAATAGCACCTGATTAAATAGGTGAGAATATCATACTCAAACGCAGTGTATATTGCCTTCAAAATCCAAATAAGCCCACCAAGCATTGAGCCTCTTTTTTTAAGGTGAGAAGTGCAAAGTACAGCAACTTTTCTTTCCTTTTAGAAGGATCTCTCAAGATTCTCCAGACTGGACCGCTAGAAACATCACCTACATGGCAGGATCTTGAATGATCTCCCACCCTATACATGAATATGTCTTGCTAAGGTATCTAGGTTTCTTTCTACTTCCTGATCATGTCCATGTAATGAAAAAGAGGATGTTCTGTGGGGATAGCAAGACGGTCAAGGTCCCTCCGAACTATATTATGACAGAGAACAGGAAATTTAGATTAGCTCTGGGGTCAGGGCAGTAAAGATACATAATCGTCCCTACTTCTGATTTTCATTTCTGGAAGGGAGAAGCATCTCCCAGGTCAATGGCTGCATACAAAGGGCCAGGAGCTATGTCGATTTGCCTTAGTAAAATACCACATCCAGAACTGCAGCTCTAATTGGCATCATCACTAGATTAAGCTTGTAATAATTTGATGTCATTCTCCAGAACTTGTCTGACTTTGGTACTAGTCAATCAGATAAGTTAAGTGAGGATGTGGTAGAGATCACTACTCCTGCATCTCTCTAGTCTTCTCTCTGCAATTCCTCCAGGGATGCTGTATTACTTTTGGTTTACTGTCTTGATGTGGGATGGAGGGAATTTCTGACGGCTTCTACTTGGCTACTTCCTACCATAAGAGCCCTCATCCTTCAAATCAGTGAATCAAGGTATGGAATCTGTCAGTTACTAGGTATATCTATTCATACTCTATGTTATGTTCTGTGGGTATGGAAATAACCACGGAATGGATCTCTTGTCCCACCGGAGCAGAGCCAATATCTATACATGTACAATATTTATACAAGGCTACAGGCCCTGCCGGGGAAGTCTTAGAGAAAGATTGGCCGTATATAACTGTGGCCATATTGCAGCGTGCCTCTTCAGAGGGGTCCAAGAACCTCCTCAGTTGAGAAGCTCCTGTTCTATTAACAAGCTTAAGTCTAAGAACTGGGTAAGAGGTTGTGAGTCCCCACTTTGGTGACTCAGGTTAGATTTTTCTCCAACAGACCTAAAATTTGTCCACCTATATAGAACAAGGAGCATTTCAGTAGGCTTCCCATACATTTCAGTTTGAGAGATCCTGTTACCAGATAGCCACCACCACAGTTCCCTCCATTCCAAAACACTGTGGTTGCCATTCTGTCCCTGTGGTTTATTGTAATAATTGTACTTTGTTTATTTTTTTATTTTTTTTATTGAGTTAATGATAGGTTACAAACTTGTAAAATTTCAGTACATTATTGATTGTCAGTCGTGTTGCAGGTGCACCACTCCACCCCCTGTGCCAAACCCCCACCACACCTCTCCCCTGGTACCACCAATCTGTTCTCTCTGTCTACATTTTTAAATTCCTCATATGAGTGGAGTCACACAGAGATTGTCCTTCTCTAACTGGCTTATTTCACTTAACATAATTCCCTCAAGGTCCATCCATGTTATTGCAAATGGAATGATTTTGTTCTTTTTTATGGCTGAGTGGTATTCCATTGTATATATGTACCACATCTTCTTTATCCATTCATCTGTTGATGGGCACTTAGGTGGCTTCCATGTCTTGGCTATTGTAAATAATGCTGCAATAAACATTGGAGTGCATAGGACTTTAGGAATTGCTGACTTCAAGCTCTTTGGATAGATACCCAGTAGTGGAATAGCTGGGTTGTATGGTAGTTCTATTTTTAATTTTTTGAGGAATCTCCATACTGTTTTCCATATTGGCTGCACCAGTTTGCATTCCCACCAGCAGTATATGAGAGTTCCTTTTTCTCTACAACCTCTCCAACATTTGTTACTATTAGTTTTAGATATTTTTGTCATTCTAATGGGTGTAAGGTGATATCTTAATGTAGTTTTGATTTGCATTTCCCGGATGATCAGTGATGATGAGCATCTTTTCATGTGCCTATTGGCCATCAGTATATCTTCTTTGGAGAAATGTCTGTTCATGTCTCCAGCCCATTTTTTGACCGGGTTCTTTGATTTTTTTGTTGTTGAGTTCTGTGAGTTCTTTATATATTATGGATATTAAGCCTTTGTCAGATATATGACTTGCAAATATTTTTTCCCAGTTAGTAGGTTGTTTTTTTGTTTCAATCCTGTTTCCATTTGCCTTGAAGAAGCTCTTTAGTCTGATGAAGTCCCATTTGTTAATTCTTTCTATTGTTTCCCTTCTCTGAGAAGATGTTGTGTCTGAAAAGATCCTTTTAATACTGATGTCAAAGAGTGTACTGCCTACATTTTCTTCTAGAAGCCTTATGGTTTCAGGACTCACCTTTAGGTCTTTGATCCATTTTGAATTTATTTTGGTGAATGGTGAAAAAGAATGGTCAATTTTCATTCTTTTACATGTGGCTTTCCAGTTTTCCAAGCACCATTTGTTGAAAAGACTTTCTTTTCTCCATTGTATGCCCTCAGCTCCTTTGTCAAAGATTAGCTGTCCATAGATGTGTGGTTTTATTTCCGGGCTTTCAATTCTGTTCCATTGATCTGTGCACCTGTTTTTGTACCAGTACCATGCTGTTTTGATTACTGTAGCTTTGTAGTATGTTTTGAAGTCAGGGATTGTGATGCCTCCCGTTTTGTTCTTTTTTCTCAGGATTGCTTTAGCAATTCGGCGTCTTTTGTTGCCCCATACGAATTTTAGGGTTCTTTGTTCTAATCTGTAAAGGATGTCATTGGGGTTCTGATTGGGATAGTGTTGAATCTGTAGATTGCTTTAGGTAGAACGGACATTTTAACTATGTTTATTCCTCCAATCCACGTACATGGAATGTCTTTCCATCTCCTTATGTCGTCATCCAATTCTCTCAGAAAGGCCTTGTAATTTTCATTGTATAGGTCCTTCACTTCCTTAGTTAAATTTATCCTGAGGTATTTTATTCTTTTTGTTGTGATTGTGAATGGTATTGTATTCTTGAGTTCTTTTTCTGTTAGTTCATTATTAGAATATAGAAATGCTACTGATTTATGCAAATTGATTTTATACCCTGCAACATTGCTGTAGTTGTTGATTACTTCTAAGAGTTTTCCAATGGATTCTTTGGGGTTTTCTATATATAAGAGGAATCTCCATACTGAGCATGTCGTGTGCAAACAGCGAGAGTTTCACTTCTTCCCTCCCTATTTGGATTCCTTTTATTTCTTTTTCTTGCCTGATTGCTCTGGCCAGGACTTCCAGTACTATGTTAAATAAGAGTGGTGATAGAGGGCATCCTTGTCTCATTCCTGTTTTCAGGGGGATGGGGTTCAGTTTTTGCCCATTGAGTATGATGTTGGCTATGGGTTTGTCGTATATGGCCTTTATTATGTTGAGGTAGTTCCCTTCTATGCCCATTTTGTTGAGAGTTTTTATCATAAATGGCTGTTGGATCTTGTCAAATGCCTTCTCTGCATCTATTGAGATGATCATGTGATTTTTATTCCTCAGTTTGTTGATGTGGTGTATCACGATGATTGATTTGCGGATGTTGAACCACCCCTGTGTCCCTGGTATGAATCCCACTTGATCATGATGTATGATGATCCTTTTGATGAGTTGCTGAATTCTGGTTGCCAAAATTTTGTTTAGAATTTTTGCATAAATGTTCATCAGCGATATTGGCCTATAGTTCTCTTTTTTCGTGGTGTCCTTGTCAGGCTTTGGTATCAGTGTGATGTTGGCCTCGTAGAATGTGTTAGGAAGTGTTCCATCCTCCCTAATTTTTTGGAATAGCTTGAAAAGGATAGGTATTCAATCCTCTCTGAAAGTTTGGTAGCATTCCCCAGGGAAGCCATCTGGTCCTGGGGTTTTATTCTTTGGGATGTTTTCGATTGCTGTTTCAATCTCTTTCCTTGTGACTGGTCTGATCAAATTGTCTGCTTCTTCTTGAGTGAGCTTTGGGAGATTGTAGGAGTCCAAGAATTTATCCATTTCCTCTAGGTTATCCATTTTGTTGGCATATAATTTTTCGTAGTATTCTCTTATAATCCATTGTATTTCTGCAGAGTCTGTTGTTATTTCTCCTCTTTAATTTCTGATTTTGTTTATTTGAGCTTTCTCCCTTTTTTCTTTGCAAGTCTGGCTAGGGGTTTGTCAATTTTATTTATTTTCTCAAAGAACCAGCTCTTTCTTTCATCTATCTTTTCTACTGCCTTTTTCGTTTCAATAGCATTTTTTTCTGCTCTGATTTTTATTATTTCTCTCCTTCTGCTGACTTTGGGCTTTGTTTGTTCTTCTTTCTCTAATTCAGTTAGGTGTAGTTTAAGATTGCTTATTTGGGATTTTTCTTGTTTGTTAAGATGTGTCTGTATTGCAATGAATTTTCCTCTTAATACAGCTTTTGCTGTATCCCATATGAGTTGATATGGCATGTTATCATTTTCATTTGCCTCCAGGTATTTTTTGGTTTCTTCTTTAATTTCTTCAATGATCCATTGCTTGTTCAGTAGCGTATTGTTTAGTCTCCACATCCTTGTGCCTTTCTCAGCTTTTTTCTTGTAGTTAATTTCTAGCCTTATAGCATTATGATCAGAGAAGATGCTTGTTATTATTTCAATTTTTTTAAATTTGTAGAGGTTTGCCTTGTTTCCCAACATATGGTCTCTCCTTGAGAATGTTCCATGCACACTTGAGAAGAATGTGTATTCTGCTGTTTTAGGATGAAGTGTTCTATAAATGTCTATTAAGTCCAATTGTTTTAGTTTTTCATTTAGCTCCACTATTTCCTTGTTGATTTTCTGTCTGGATGATCTGTCCATTGATGTGAGTGGGGTGTTCAGGTCCCCTACTATTATTGTGTTGTTTTTAACATCTTCCTTTAGGTCTGTTAATAGTTTCTTTATGAACTTTGGTGCTCCTGTGTTGGGTGCACAGATGTCTATAAGCATTATTTCTTCTTGATGAAGTTTCCCTTTGATCATTGTATATTGTCCCTCTGTGTCTCTCTTTACCTGCCTTATTTTGAAATCCGTTTTGTCTGATGTAAGTATTGCAACACCTGCTTTCTTTTGCTTGCTATTAGCTTGGAGTATGGTCTCCAACCCTTCACTCTGAGTCTGTGTTTGTCCTTGGGGCTGAGGTGTGTTTCCTGGAGGCAACAAATAGTTGGATCTTGTTCTTTAATCCATTTTGCTACTCTGTGTCTTTTTATTGGAGAGTTCAATCCGGTTACATTGAGGGTGATTATTGATTCATGTGGACTTAATCCTGTCAATCTGTCGCTTGTTATCTGGTTTTCCTGTATTACCTTTGTGTCTCGTCCTGTGTGTTTTAGCCTATCCATTGACTACTGCACCTTCTTATGCTGGGTTTCTTAGATTTTTCCTTATTTATGTTTTGTGGCTCGGTTCTATTTTGCAGTTTAGTGGCTACACAGCAGTTTGTATTTAGAATCTCGTGTATAATATAGTCTATTCTCTGGTGGTCTGTTACTTACTTGGCCTAAACTAATTTAGTCTATTTACTCTTCCCCTCCTAAATTATTATTTTCATTTCTTATTCCAACTCGTGTTATGAGTTTGTAGTTAGGGTGATAAGATCGTCTTTGCTTTGGTGATTTCCCTACCTTTATCCTAATGCTATAGTTGAATATTTGCTATCCTATTCTGGTTCTATGTGTCTCCCTACTCTGTGGTTTGTGAACCCTTTCTCCCTTTTTTTCTTTTTTCAGGTATGAGAGCCTTCTTGAGGATTTCTTGTAGTGGAGGACTTTTGGTTACAAATTCCCCTAACTTTTGCTTGTCTGGAAAAGATTTAATTTCTCCCTCATATCTGAAGGATATTTTTGCTGGATAGAGTATTCTTGGATGAAAATTTTTATCTTTTAAAGTTTTCAATATGCCACTCCATTCTCTCCTAGCTTGTAAGGTTTCTGTAGAGAAATCTGCTGAAAGTCTGATAGGAGTTCCTTTGTAGGTTATTTTCTTCTGCCTTGCTGCCCTGAGTATTCTTTCTTTGTCTTTCATTTTTGTCGTTTTTAATACTATATGCATTGCAGTACGTCTTTTTACATTGACAAATCTAGGAGATCTGAACGCTTCCTCCACACACATTTCTCCCTCAATCCCTAGATTTGGGAAGTTCTCTTCTATAATTTCATTAAGCACACTTTCTGCTCCATTTTCCTTTTCCACGTTCTCGGGAATTCCTGTGATCCTTAAATTATTTCTCCTCATTGAATCTGCTATCTCTCTGATATTTTCCTCATTTTTTTTAATCTTTAGTTCTCTTCCTTCCTCTGTCTAGAGCCATTCAGCCTGTCTATCTTCAATTATGCTAATTTGCTCCTCTGTGATGTCTACACACGCATTCAGGGAATCCATATTCTGTTTTATCTGATCCATAATATTTTTCATCTCTAGTAGTTCTGTTTGATTCTTCTTTATAGTTTCAATCTCTTTTGTGCAGTAACTCCAGAACTCATTGACTTGTTTCTCTATCTTTCTCTCTACCTCCTTGAGTTTTTTGATGATAGCTACTCCGAACTCATTTTCACTTCATTTACCTATTTCCAAGTCCTCAGGACTTAATTCTGTGTTTTTATTGTTTTCCTTCTGTTCTGGAGCTTTTATAACTTGCTGGATGGTAGAGGAGCGGTTTTTGCACATGATGGTAGAATTCGGTAGCAGTTACAGCCTGTCACCACTAGATGGGGTCGAGAACCACACACTCTGAGCTTTCCGCCTTCAGGCAAGATGGCGGCACCCAGCGTGGTTTGTAGGGAGGAGGGGCGTTTTCTCTCGCAAGCTGATCTGGATTCTGATCAGCTCTCGTTTTCTGGTCTCCTGGGGCCCTGGCTTGATGGGGTCCCCGCACACAGAAGCTTTCGTGTCAGTCAGTTTCCAATGCACTGGCAGCGGGATTGCTGGACGATCCCCCGGTCATGTGGCCCCTCCCCCGCTCCTTCCCTCACCCGTAGCAGCAATCCCAGTCTCTAGGGAAGGGAGCAAAGTTCTCTCCTACCCCATTTCAGCTCCTCCGAGGCTGGCAGCAGCCTCTCCATCCTCCTTCGTCTTGGTGCTGTAGGTCTCTGACGGTCTGGCATTAGGTTTATTGGCTGAAATTCAGTTTTTTCAATCCTTTGTTGTAGTTTGGAGGGGGGAGAGTCCTGGGTCAGCTCACCCCACCATTTTGCTCTGCCCCTTCTCCTCTTTATTTTTTTAATTTACATTTTTTAATGTAAAAAAAGGTATGAAGAACTTTTTGTCAGTAAATTTTGAAAATTTAGATGTATGAACAAATTTCTAGGAAAATACAACTTACCAAAGCTGACAGAAGAAAAAGAAAATGATAAATTGTCTTACACCTATTAACATGGTTGTATTGTATATTTTGTGCTCTGATTTTTTCTTCACATATTAGCTTTACATATACAATTATACATAACAACATTCCTCACATTTGTCTCTTATTTTATCACAGTAACACTGGATTATAACATCATATAGCTTTCAGATGCACATCATAATATATTTCGAATTCTGTGTAGATTACATCATGTTCATGACCCAAAGACTAATTATAGTTCATCCCCTCACATGTGAGCCTAATCACTCCTTTTGCCCTCCCCCTTCCCCCCTCCCCCTATGGTAACCACCAATCCAATCTCCATTGCTATGTGTTTGTTTGTGGTTGTTTTTATCTTCTACTTATGAGTGAGATCATACGGTATTTGACTTTCTCCCTCTGACTTATTTCACTTATCATAATACCCTCAAGATCCATCGATGTTGTCACAAATGGCCAGATTTCATCATTTCTTATAGCTGAGTAGTATTCCATCGTGTATATATACCACATCTTCTTTATCTGTTCATCCCTTGATGGGCACCTAGGTTGCTTCCAAGTCTTGGCTATTGTGACTACTGCTGCAGTGAACATACGGGTGCATGAATCTTTGTGCATTTGTGTTTTTGAGCTCTTTGGATAAATACCCAGCAGTGGAATACCTGGATCATATGGTAGATCTATTCTTAATTTTCTGAGGATACTCCATACTGCTTTCCATAGTGGCTGAACCACTTTGCACTCCCACTAGCATTGTACAAGGGTTCCCTTCTCTCCACCTCTCCAATACTTGTTTCCTGTCTTGTTAATTATAGCCATTCTGACTGGAGTGAGGTGATAGCTCATTGTAGTTTTGATTTGCATTTCCCTGATAGCTAATGATGTTGAGCATCTTTTCATATGCATGTTGGCCATCTACATATCTTCTTGGGAGAAATCTCTATTCAGATCTTTTGCCCATTTTTTAATTGGGTTGTTGGTTTTTTTGTTGTTGAGCTCTATGAGTTCTTTGTATATTTTGGATATTAACCCCTTGTCAGATATGTGGTTTGCAAATATCTTCTCCCAATTGTTAGGTTGTCTTTTTGTTTTGTTGATGGTTTCCTTTGCTGTGCAGAGCTTTTTAGTTTGATGTAGTCCTATTTGTTCATTTTTTCTTTTGTTTCCCTTGCCCCAGCAGACATGCTGCTGGAAAACGTGCTGCTAAGACTGATGTCATAGAGTGTACTACCTATGTTTTCTTCTAGAAGTTTAACGGTTTCAGGTCTTACATTCCAGTCTGGAATCAATTTTGGGTTGATTTTTGTGCATGGCATAAGGGAATGGTCTACTTTCATTCTTTTGCATGTGGCTGTCCAGTTTTCCCAACACCATTTATTGAAGAGACCCTCCTTTCTCCATTGTATGCTCTCGGCTTTGTCGAATATTAGCTGTCCATAAATATGTGGGTTTGTTTCTGGGCTCCTGATTCAGTTCCATTGATCTGTGTGTCTGTTTTTGCACCAGTACCATGCTGCTTTGGGTACTATGGCTTTGTAGTATATTTTGAAATCATGGGGTGTGATATCTCCAGCTTTTTTCTTTTTTCTCAGGAATCCTTTGGCTAATCAGTGTCTTTGGTTGTTCCACATAAATTTTAGGATTCTTTGTTCTATTTCTGTGAAAAATGTTGTTGGAACTTTGATAGGGATTGTGTTGAATCTATAGATTGCTTTAGGAAATATGGACATTTTAACTATGTTAATTCTTCCAATCCAAGAGCATGGAATAGCTTTCCACTTCTTTGTGGCTTCTTCAATTTCTTTCAACAATGTTTTATAGTTTTCAGTGTACAGATCTTTCACCTCTTTGGTTAAGTTTATTCTTAGGTATTTTATTCTTTTTGTTGCAATTGTAAATGAGATTGTATTCTTAATTTCTCTTTCTGCTACTTCATTGTCAGTGCATAGAAACACAACCAATTTTTGTATGTTGATTTTGCATCCTGCGACTTGACTGTATTCATTTATTATTTCTAAAAGTTTTTTTAGTGGATTATTTAGGCTTTTCTATATATAAAATCATGTTGTCTGCAGAGTGACAGTTTCACTGCTTCTTTTCCAATATGGATCCCTTTTATTTCTTTTTCTTGCCTGATTGCTCTGGCTAGGACTTCCAATACTATGTTAAGTAAGAGTGGTGAAACTGGGCATCCTTGTCTGGTTCCTGTTCTTAGAGGGATAGCTTTCAGTTTTTTTCCATTGATAATGATATTTGCTGTGGGTTTGTCATATATGGCTTTTATTATGTTGAGGTATTTTCCTTCTATACCCATTTTATTTAGAGTTTTTATCATAAATAGATGCTATATCTTGTCAAATGCTTTCTCTGCATCTATTGAGATGATCATGTGATTTTTATTCTTCATTTTGTTAATGTGGTGTATCATGTTGATAGATTTGCTCATGTTGAACCATTGCTGCATCCCTGGAATGAAACCCACTTGATCATGATGTATGATCTTTTTAATGTATTGTTGTATTCAATTTGCTAGTATTTTGTTGAGAATTTTTGCATCGATGTTCATCAGTGATATTGGCCTGTAATTTTCTTTTGCTGTGTTGTCCTTATCTGG
This sequence comes from Equus asinus, assembly GCF_041296235.1. Classification (NCBI taxonomy): domain Eukaryota; kingdom Metazoa; phylum Chordata; class Mammalia; order Perissodactyla; family Equidae; genus Equus; species Equus asinus. The sequence goes on from NC_091820.1 coordinate 102,566,311, forward strand.
TTTTGGTATCAGGATAATGTTGGCTCCGTAGAATGTGTTAGGAAGCCTCCCCTCCTCTTCAATTTTTTGGAAGATTTTGAGAAGGATAGGTATTAAGTCTTCTTTGAATGTTTGGTAGAATTCACCAGGGAAGCCATCTGGTCCTGAACTTTTATTTTTTGGGAGGTTTTTGATTGCTGTTTTGATGTCCTTAGTGTTGATTGGTCTATTGAAGTTCTCTACTTCTTCTTGGTCCAGTTTTGGAAGTTTGTACGTTTCTAAGAATTATCCATTTCTTCTAGATTATCCAATTTGTTGGCATATAGCTTTTCATTGTATTGTCTTACTATCTTTTGTATTTCTGAGGTGTCTGTTGTAATTGCTCCTCTTTCATTTCTGATTTTATTTATTTGAGCCTTCTCTCTTTTTTTCTTGGTGAGTCTAGCTAAGGGTCTGTCCATTTTGTTTATCTTTTCAAAGAACCAGCTCTTGGTTCCATTAATTTTTTCTTTTTTTTAGTCTCCGTTATGTTTATTTCTGCTCTGATTTTTATTATTTCTTTCCTTCTGCTGATTTGGGGCTTTGTTTGTTCTTCTTTTTCCAGAACCTTTAGATGTGCTATTAGATTGTTTATTTGGGATTTTTCTTCTTTGTTGAGGAAGGCCTGAATTGCTGTAAACTTCCCTATTAGAACCACTTTTGCTGTATCACATAGATTTTGGCAGGTCATATTTTCATTTTCATTTGTCTCCAGGAATTCTTTTATTTCTCCTTTGATTTCTTCATTGACCCAGTTGTTGCTCAGTAGTATGTTGTTTAATCTCCACATTTTTGTGGCTTTTCTGGTTTTCTTCCTGTAGTTGATTTCTAGTTTCATACCTTTGTGCTCAGAAAAGATGCATGGAATTATTTCGATCTTCTTAAATTTATTGAGACTTGTTTTGTCACATAATATGTGATCAATCCTGCAGAATGTTCCATGTGCATTTGAAAAGAATGTGTATTCTGTAGTTTTTGGATGGAATGTACTATATATATCCACTAAGTCCATCTTGTCAAATGTGTCATTTAAGGCCAGTGTTTCATTATTGATCTTCTGTTTGGATGATCTATGTATTGGTGAAAGTGGAGTGTTAAAGTCCCCTACTATTATTGTGTTACTGTCTATTTCTCCTTTTATGTCTGTTAATAATTGCTTTATATGTTTAGGTGCTCCTATGTTGGGTGCATAAATATTTATAAGTGTTATATTTTCTTGTTGGATTGTTCCCTTTATCATTATGTTGTGCCCTTCTTTGTCCCTTGCTACAGTTTTTGTTTTAAGCTCTATTTTGTCTGATATAAGTATTGCTACCCCCGCTTTCTTTTCTTTGTCATTTGCATGGAATGTCTTTTTCCATCCTTTCACTTTCAGTTTGTGAGTGTCTTTAGATCTGAAGTGTGTCTCTTGTATGCAGCATATATACGGGTCTTGTTTTTTTTATCCAATTGGCTACCCTATGCCTTTTGATTGGAGCATTTAGTCCACTGACATTTAAAGTAGCTATTGATAAATATATATTTATTGCCATTTTGTTACTTTTTTTCCTGGGTGTTTTAGTAGTTTTTCTCTGTTCCTTTCTTTTTCTCTTGCTCTCTTCCCTTGTGGTTTGATGGCTTTCTTTAGTAATATGTTTGATTTCTTTTGTATTACTTATTTGCTTACTTATTATAGTTTACTGATTTGTGATTACCATGAGGATCCTGTATAATATTCTACGTATATTACAGTCTACATTGAGTTGATAGACTCTTTAGCTTGACCTCTTTCTAAAAACTCCACTTTTTCACTCCCCTCCTCCCACATTTTATGTTTTTGAAATCAGATCTAATCTCTTGTTTTGTGTGTGTTTTTCCATAAGCCTCTTGTCATTGAAATAGGTAATTTTAGTACTTTTGTCTTTTAACCTTCATATTATCTTCACAGATGGTTGATCTGCTACCTTTACTATATTCTTACATTTAGAAGTGATGTTATTGCCTGATTTTTTTGATAATTTTTTTATCCCTAGTTATGGTCATCACTTTCCCACTTAAATAAGTCCCTTCAGCATTTCTTGTAGAACTGGTTTCTTGGTGATAAACTCCTTTAATCTTTGCTTGTCTGGGAAGTTCTTTATCTCTCCTTCTATTTTGAATGACAATCTTGATGGATAGAGTATTCTTGGCTGTAGTTTTTTTTTCCATTTATCTCTTTAAATATGTCATGCCATTCTCTTCTCACCTGTAGAGTTTTGGCTGAGAAGACTGATGATAGCCTTATGGGCTTTCCTTTGTATGTCACTTGTTGCCTTTCTCTTGCTGTTTTTAGGATTCTCTATCTTTAATTTGGGACATTTTAATTATAACGTGTCTTGGTGTGGGCCTCTTTTGGCTTATCTTGTTTGGAGCTCTCTATGCTTCCTGTACTTGGATGTTTGTTTCCTTCTGTAGGTTAGGAAGTTTTCAGCTATTACTTTTTCAAATACATTTTCTGCCCCTTTGTCTCTCTCTTCTCCTTCTTGGACACCTATAATACAAATGTTAGAGTGCTTGATATTGTCCCAGATTTCCCTCGACTGTTCTCATTCTGTCTAATTCTTTTTTCTGTTCAGCTTGGGTGATTTCCTTTAGTCTTGCGTCTAGCTCCTGATCCATTCTTCTGTATCATCTACTCTGCTATTGAGTCCCTCTAGTGAATTTTTCATTTCCAGTATTATATTCTTCATTTCTTATTGGTTCTTTTTTATGTTTTCCAGTTCTTTGTTGATGAGTTCACTGTGTTCATCTAGTCTTCTCCCAAGATCAGTGAGCCTCCATATGAGTTTTTGTTTGAACTCTGTGTTGAGTAGGTTGCTTATTTCTGTTTCATTTAGTCCTTTTTCTGGAGTTTTGTCCTGTCACCTTGCTTGGAATGTATTCTTTTGTCTCTGCATTATGCCTCTTTCTCTGTGCTTATATCCATATATTGCGTGAGTCAGCTATGTCTCCTGATCTTGGAGAAGTGGCCTTATGCAAGAGATGCCTTTGGAGGCCCAGCAGTGTGCTTCCTCTTGCCACCAGTCCAAATGATCCAGGAGTGACCCCTTTGTGGGCTACTTGTGTCCTTCTGCTGTGGTAGGGTTGCTCTTACTGCAGGTACCCAGGGAGTCTAGTCTTTCCTTCCCTGGCCAGCTGTTTGTAAATCTGGTTTGGGGAGCCTCAGCACCATTGGGTACAAGATCTAACAGCACACTCCTCTTGCAGTGTTCCTGTTAACTGGGTAGGTACCCAGTGTAGCTGGTTGCTAGGCTGAGGGCCTTACAGGTGCTATAGTCCTCAGGCCTATAAGGTTATTGTCAGTTCTCTTAGGAGTGCAGCTGAGTAGGGCAGGCCCTAGGCACAGGAGCACTCAATTGTTTCAGGTTTTGGAAGGTGGGGCTGATCCATTTTATGGCTATTTGTGATGCACAGGTCTTCCACCGCTGATAAGCCTCACCCCGCAACAGGACCAGACATACCGCCAACACAGTCCTGGTCTGTGCACACTTCCCAACCCCCTGGAGCATACGCCAGCACTCCACTGGCCCCCACCTCTCCACCAATGCCCCCCACAGTTCACCTGGTCCTCACACAGGCCCTGCCCCATAGAGGCAGACACCCTTGCCTGCCTATAGAGGATCAAAGCACCCAGTCAATGCAGGCCAACAAGTAAGCTGAGGGCTTGCTGTTGGGCTGGGCCAGTCCCTAGGGCAGGCTGCCTGCCCTGGCTGAACTGGATTAAATCTGCTCTCTAGTGGGTGTGACAGGCCCCTGGGCTAACAGGCCAGGGGAAGAATTTCAATGACATCTGCCAGAGTCTGTGTCAGCACACCTGGACTAGGTCACAACAATGGCCACCACCAATGTCTCAGTCTCCAGAGAGGTCTCTCCTCTCACTGAGATGCACCCAGAGCCCACCAAGTGAGTCTCTTTTCACAAAAGGACTGTCGGCCTTCTCTCTGGTTATTTGAGGTTGCTGAGATGGGCGAGTTTGTGCATGGGCCCTTTAAGACCAGGGTCTTTTTGGCTTTCATCCAATAGCTTTTCTGGGGGTATTCCCTGCTGCAGTTAATAGCCGGTGAAGCCAGATAGTAAGACCTTTGTCTCAGTTGTGTTGAGTCTGAAGGATGCTTACAGCAGTATTGGCCTCAGCTCAGGAACTCACTCCTCCAGGGAAGACTGTGTACCTTAGGGTGGCTCCTGCCTGGCCAGCTGAGAAACTCTGCTGCTCCTGAAGGTGGCTTTTTTTTCTCTCCAGAAGGAATTTCTGCCTCTTCCACCTTAGGCAGTACTGTCCCTTGTTGTGGGGGTTCTTTTATCCAGTTTTCAGTTTTCTATCCAGGGCAATTTTTCAAAAAATAGTTGTAACCTGGTTGTGTTCATGGGAGGAGATAGTTCAGAGTCTGCTTATGCCCCCATCTCAATAAGCTCCCTACTTTCTTTATTTCTAATGGTTCAATGCCACCACCTGAGCTCTACCACTCCAGCAACCAATTATTTCCAATGTGATCAGGGAACCCAATTCCACTGCTGTATTGAAGCCTTCTTATACAATGCATCAAGGAAATTCAAATATTTCTACCTTATTTGTTAACTAGGTCATCATTGAGACATTGGGACCAAGCTTTGATTAGCAAACTTAGTGAAATACTAGTGCCAATCCCAAGTACTTGAGTTCCATCACACTCAATCCTGAATCCTAGGAGAGTGCTCCTTTGTCAATGTATTTGCCTCGACCAATCTTACATTTCCTCTCTTTTGATTGAATACATTTATAAAGTGTAAATATCTGAGTAAGACAAAGTAAACATTGACTGCATAAAACAATAATAATGTCTAATTTGTGGGGTCAAAAATATAGAACAAAAACACTGGACAAGAAATACATGTAAGTCAGAACAGGGAAAACAGAGTTATAGTGTTCTTTGATCCTTGTATTGTTTGGGAGGATGGCAAATATATTGATTTATTTTAAACTTTATTAAATTTGCATTTCTAGGATAACTACTAAAAGGATAGAAACATAGCATGTCACTTCCAAATAGAAAAATAAAAAAGTAGTTGAGCTAAACAGACACATATTTAAAAATATCAATCCAAATGGCAGCAAGAAATGAGGTAGAGGAAGAGAAATGAGAAAAATAGGACAATGAGAAGGATAAAAATAAGATGTTAGAATGTAGAAATAAAACAAATATATAAGTAACCACAATAAACATAATAGACTAACCTCTTCAGTTAAAGTCAAAAGCTGGATGGAAAAAAAGAATTCCAAGTCCAGCCATAAGGGAGTATCTTTTAGCCTACTAACTGTCTCACTGGAAACAATTTTAAAAATTATACAAAATATATATTTTTAAAAAGTGCTTGGAGATATTGACAAGCAACCAACACAGGTAGGACTTTATATGCTACTCTCCTTAAATGATGGGATGGAGATGAGGTGAAGTTCACATTCATCCAGGCATTTCTTAGAGGACATTTTTCCAATTTGTGGAATGGGGAACAAACACTAAGCAGAAAGTGTCAGTATTTCTGGAATGAAAAGACAGAAGTAGAGTTCAGGGCTACCAATGTGGCTGAAAGTTGAGGGGAAAATCACATGAAGAAGAGAATCACAGAGAAATTCGTTCCAAAATCTGCATATGAATTCCTCTAAAATTGTTGAGAGACTCCTAAGCTGCACATGTGCAGGGTGAAATGCCAAGAAACAAGTGGTATTTTGGAGCCAACTCACATCAGCTTATTACAGGTGATTGTGCACATCTCTTCCCAACTTCGCATTCTATGACATCACATTCGTAACTTGATATTGTCCATGGTGGGAGTATTTACACCATGTAATTCATCAAATGCTACAAATCAGGGCTTTTTCCACTCCCTGGAGAGGCAGCTTACCAGAATACAAAAGCATACAATAATATAAAGCCCTAAGGTAAATATATAGACAAATACAGAATCCTCTAATACTCTAATGGTAGTGCATAAATCACCTTTAATTCAGGTATAGAATTTAAAAAATAAAACTATAAAAAAATAACTATAAAACTATGTTAATGGATAAAAAATATAAAAAGACATGTCATCCATAATACAATAAAGCTAGAAATCAGTAACAGAAGGTAAATTGGAAAAATCACAAATATGTGGAAATTAAACAACATGCTCTTGAACAACCAATGGACCAAAGAAGAAATCATAAGAGGAATTAGAAAATATCTTGAGACAAATGAAAACAAGGACAAAACAACCAAAACTTATGAGATGCAGCAAAAGCAGTGCTAAGAGGAAAATTTATAGCACTAAACATCTACAATCAAAAAGAAGAAATATCTGGAATCAATAACATAACTTTACACCTAAGGGAATAGAAAACAAAGAGCAAACTAAAACCAAAGCCAGCAGAAAGAAAGAAATAATAAAAATTAGAGTGGAGATAAATTAAGGAAAGTGGAAAATTCATGGGGAGAATAAACAAAATCAAAAGTTGATTCTTTGAAAAGATTAACAAAATTGGCAAACCTTTATGTAGACTGACAAAGAAAAAAGAGAGAGCACTCAAATAAATAAAATCAGGAATGAAAGTGGGGACATTATTACTGACCATACAGAAATAAAAAGGAGTGAATGAGAATACCAGGAACAATTGTACACCAACAAATTAGATAACCTAGATGAAATAGACAAATTCCTAAAAATATACAAACTACCAAAACTGACACAAGAAGAAGCAGATAATCCGAACAGACCTATAAAAAGTAAAGAGATTAAATCCATAATTAAAAACCTCCCAAGAAAGAAAGCCCTGGACCAGATGGCTTCACTGGTGAATTCTACCACACATTTAAAGAAAACTTATACCAATCCTTCACAAACCTTCCAAAAAAATAGAAGAGGAGGGGATACTTCCTAACTCCTTGTATGAGGCCAGTATTACTCTGATGTCAATGCCAAAGACACCACAATAAAAGAAAACTGTATACCCAAAAAACTGAAAATAGGTACTAAACAAACACATGCACATGCATATTCACAATAGCAGAAAGGTTTAAACAACCCAAATGTCCATTGGTGGATGAGTAGATAAATAAAATATTGTATACCTATACAATGGAATATTATTCAGCCATAAAAAGGAATGAAGTACTGATACATGCTACAACATGGATGAACTTCAAAAGTATTATGCTGAGTGAAAGAAGCCAGAAACAAATGGTCACTTATTATCTGATTCCATTTATATGAAATATCCAGAATAGGTATATCCATAGAGACAGAAAACAGATTGGTGGTTACTTGGGGCTGGGACGAGGGGGTAATTAGGAGTAACTACTTAATGGATACAGAGTTTCTTTTTGGGGTGATGAAAATGTTTTGGAACCAGATAGAGGTAGTGGTTGCACAACATTGTGAATATACTAAATGCCACTGAATTGTTCACTTTTCCCCCCAGCTTTATTGAGATATAGTTGACATATAACATTGTGTAAGTTTAAGGTGTACAATCTGATGATTTTATACAGGTATATATTGTGAAATGTTTACCACAGTAAGGTTAATTAACACATCATTTACCTCACATAATTACTATTTTGTTGTTGTTGTTATGGTGAAAACATTAAAGCTCTACTCTCATAGCAACTTTCAAGTATACAATACAGTATTGTTAACTCCAGTCACCATATTGTTCACTTTTAAATAGTTAATTTTATGTTAAATAAAATTCGCCTGAATAAAAGAGAGAAGTTTCCAAATAAAAATTGAAATTTTTTTGCCAGCAGATGAAAACAAGAAATATGAAAGAGGACACTTCAGACTGAAAGAAAATGATCACAGATGGAAGCATGAAACTCCAGGAAGGAACAAAGAGCACTAACTGTTTAAAACGATGATAATAATTTCCTGTAGGGGTTTTTATTGTGGTAAAATATACATAATACAAAAATTAGGCAGCAGTAGCGGGGGCAACAGCAGTGGCTCCTCCTGCCCGTGGGCCCTGTCCCCATGCAGCAGCCTGACTGCCCATGGCTCCTGTCCCCATGCCGGCAGCAGCAGCTCTGACTGCCCATGGGTCCTGTCCCCATGCTATTCCACACTATTCTCTAAATAAAAGAGCACTACTGCCAGATCTTGAGAGTCCAAGAAATCTTTCTTTTGACTCCTCTGCTCACCAACCCCTCATCATTTCTCGTGGCCCGTATGGGGAACTTGCTTCATAGGCTTGTGAGCTCAAGTTCTGGTAAGTGCCCTTTTTTCCTTATGCCTTTCTCTTTTTCAAAGATGGATCTAAATTCACCTCTCCATCAGGAACTTTCTTGGATGGCTGTGTGAATCCACGTTTGCTGCCCATGGCTACTCTATGGGGCAAATCGTGGCATTCAGCTTCAAGAGAATCAGTACCTTAAGCCTCAGGGTGATGAAGAATGAATTAATCCATTCCTTCTTGACTCTATCTCTAATATATAAATTTTACATGGGCACGGGTCGACCACTTAAGTCATTAGGACAGTCGCCAATCTCCAAGACTCCTGTGGAAGGTTTCTTTTCCTAAGGCTGGATTGTCATCCCTCCCTCTGGCACCTGACCACACTCTGAACTGCGGGAAAGTCCCAATCATGACTCCGGTTCAAGGAAAGTACCAAACTCTAAACTTTGGTTGAGTATGGGAACCACTTCTTGGGAGAATGGCTCCAGGATGCAATTGGGTAGAATGTCCCCCAGACTGGTGGAAAATTCCTCACTGTTTTTCTCTATCCTTTCCTCTCTGGGACCATTCACCAGGCACCTATTCCTGCCAGGCAGAATAGGGAAGATGTTCAAGGGATGCCCCCATCATCCCTTGCTACAGGAACCACAATAGGGGTATTTTCAAGGTAATGGCTCCTTTTCTCTCATCTCTCTTAAAGTTCTCCTTTTCTCTCTGGGATCATTCACCAGGCATCTATTCCTGCCAGGCAGAATAGAGAATATGTTCAAGGGATGCCCCCATCATCCCTTGCTACAGGATCCCCATTGAGGGGATTTTCAAGGTAATGGCTCCTTTTCTCTCATCTCTCTTAAAGTTCTTTTCTCTCTGGGACCATTCACCAGGCACCTGTTACTGCCAGGCATAACAGGGAAGGTATACAAGGGATGCAATGCCGGGCGACGCCCCCATCACCCCTTACTATAGGAACCCCACAGTAGGAACAATGGCAGGACGCTGCCCTAGGTTCAGGGGGGACTTTTCAAGGTAATGGACCCATTTCTTTCATCTCTCTTAGAGTTACAATGGCCATTTTTGTCTCCTTTTGAGCTTTGCAACTGGGAAACAAAGAAATCTTTAAAGAGTCAAAGTCTCCACCCCTGGGAGCCCCAACTTTGGGTTTCCAGGCCTGATCACCCCGGTGACCCCAAGTGGGGTGCCCTCTCTTGGTGGTTGACTCATTGAGTATTTTAGTCACCTACTGAGTTGGCTATGAGGGTAGGAGACCTGTGATTTATTCTGTGAACTGTCATGCTAGGGTAGTGTGCCCCAGCACGGGAACTGTTGTGTGACTCTTATCTTGATAACCCTCTGGAAGAGGCCATGAGGGTGAGGTCTGATCTCTTCTTTTCCTTTCTTTGTCTGTCTTGTTCATCACCTCCTTTGTTGTCACCAAGTCGAGGTTAAGTTCAGGCTGGACCTGAGCAGAACCTTGACCTTCTGTAAAATTGAAAAAATAAGCCTTTTGCTAGGGATTTAACTCTCAACCCTGGCGCTGGGAGCCCCAGCCTCCAGCCAGTTCCAGGCCTTTGTTTCCTGCTTCCCTGCCTCAACTGTGCTGGCTCAGAGACAAGTTGCCCCGGCTAAGTGGGACTTGACTAAATCTTATAACTATGTCAACACCCGCAATCGGCCTCTGCACCCTTTCTCCAGGTGCCGTCAGTCAGACATTGGCTTTACTACCACGGGGAACGCCCCCAAGCATCCCCAGAGACCCACCTTGTAGATGCATTCTATCTCCATCTGGGAGAAAACTTGAGGGGTTTCTCTGTGCCTTTGTGATGCAGTTGGACAGGTAGATCAATCTAGAATGTCATTAAGTTACAACCCAGTTTCTGAGAAATCACAAGCTCTGTTTAATTGGCTTAAAGTAAGTGCTTACATAAATTCTAAATGGAGTAGAAATTAATCCAATGTCTTTCAAGTTAACGTGATGTGAATTAACCTTTGGTAAATGAAAGCTGGTTTAAATTTGTTGGCTTGATTGAAAATAGTCTTGTTGTCAGAGTTGTCGGTATGTGCATATGATGCAGGCATGCAGCCTGGGTCAACTAGTCAAATAAGTTCACGTTGTCTGTTAAATTTGTCAGCAAAATAATAGCTTTAAATGATGACCAGTTTTGTTTAATGTCTCATGGTTTTCGTGGGTACAATAACTGTTTTATGGTCTGTATACTTGGGGGAAAAAAACAGATTCGAAATTCTTTTTGGTAACAATCTTGAGTTTTGACAAGTTAAGTTAAATGATAAAAGTCTGAGTATCTGGGTCATTTTTGGATTGGATAGAACACAAACATTATTGCTAAACATACCTAAGTTATTTACTTTTGGCTTATTTTAAAGAGGCTAAAAGCGTTTGGGTCTATTAAAAAGCATGCCTTGTGTTTTATTGTGAAGTGGCATGTTTCTAGAAATTATGAAGTGTTTAGAATGCTGGTATAAAAGAAAATTCATAATTGCTTACCTTTTTAGTGTTTACTAGGGTCTGTTAAGGGTTGAAAGTTCTAATTAACCTATATAATTAAAGTTACTGGAAATTAATAAGGAAAACAGTTCTGTATACAAGGAAGTTAAAATGTATGTTTTCAGTAAAGAGGGTATAAAGAATGGAACTATTTTTGTTTGCTGGGTTAAGAAAGATAAATTTGTCCTAATGTACTAGAAAGGAAAAAAGAAAGACTTTGGGACAAATTCTGAAAGCAAAAAGAAAGTTGTAGAAGGTTTGTGAAGGAGAAATTCTGAAAGGAGTTGTATGCCTGGTCAAGTAGACTAAGATTAAAGTAAATCCAATTAAGTAAATGAGTTTTAATGTTAAAAATAAGCCGGTGCAGAAATTAGAATTTGGTTTTCTCTCAAAGGATAATTTTCTTGAACTTTTGGTCTGCTCTTGATAAAGAGGTTATAAAAGGTATTCCTTTGAGTAAGTCTACCTAAAAGACAAATCTGTTTTGTTAAAATAATGACTGAGGTCACTCTTAAGAGTTTTGATTGTTTCTGTTATCACTTTGAATGGATACCTGAGCACGTTGTTTGAACAAGTGTTTTAAAATCTTTTGATATTTTTGACAAGCTTCTCGTCAAAAATATTCAAGTCCTTAATAGAAGGGTTTCTTTTGAAAATGCTAAACTAATTAGGCTTATTTGGTCTATTAAACTACATCAGAAGCATTGTAAAGTAAGCGATGATAAACTTTCTTAGGTGGTCTTATGTGGGTAAATGTTACTAATATAGGTATCTTAAAATTATATAACATTCCTAAAATTCAGATCTGTCCTGGTTATCAGTCATAAGTCTAGTTATTACCTTAAAGTGTGGGATGTCACAGAAGTAGCCAAGTTTCTTTGTCAATTGCCCTTTGAGTCTTTTGTCCATTTGCAGATAGTTGCTGTTTTAACTGTGATGCTTTTTGCTTTTGCAAATATGTTTCATCTTCAGAGAAATCCCTGGAATGGATTATGACACAAGATTCTAAACTACAGGTTTCTGGTAAACTTTCAGATTGTAAAACTGAACTGGGTAAGAAATTACAAAATTCTAACAGAGAAACTGAGCTCATAGATCTACTAACAGAAGATTAAGCTCAAGAATCAACTATACAGAACTGTGTGAACTGATGAGGATGATTATAATTTTTTATGTCTTCTGTTTGAAATATTGCTGAGTTTTGATGTGTTCTTTTGTTTTCTCATATTTAAGGAAATCTTTTTCTCTTTTCTCTTATGCTATGACACAGCAATTTAGTGATATTATACCTTTATGAGCAAAACTTAAACATTTATCTTTTTCTCCCTACCTGATCCCTCCAGAATTTGGAAACTCTTTGTGAGTATGGTTATTTTGTGGCAATATAGTTATTTGCGTAAGTTCAATAAGAATCTGTTCTCCTTATAACAGGACACACTGGTTATGCTACCGAGGCTTTGACTGGAATGTCATATTTGAGAGAAACATACAGGCTCAGATATGACAAGACAACTTTTCAGGAACAAAGATTGGACTTTCTGGAAATACAGCCACTTGGAAATATGGGCCTGGTACCTTGTTTACAGAGATTCTGGCAATCTTGCCTGGTAAGTAAGGAAGCTTGCTTATCTGGCAGGTGTAAGGAACCTCAGAATATTTGGGGGGACCTCAAGAAGAGAGAAGTCCACCCAAATCTGAAGATACTGCAGGCAAAATCTGATGGCAAGTCCTTGGCTTGGCTTTTCTGTCCTCGAGGAGCCTTTACAGTTCAATCTGAGATTCCTCAAAAATTCCAGCAAAGCAGATTTAAAAGAGCCTATATAATCCATTGCTATTCTTGCTGCACTTATGTAAATACTTGGATCAAGTTTTATTGAAACTACACTTATTTTGCAAACCAGTTAATCTTAATTTGGCTATCTTTTGTAAAAATGAGCGTGATTTTAGAGAGAAAAAATTATGTTTCAGTAGAAGCTATAGTATACATTCACAGATATTAGATTCTAGCTCTTTTCTTCTATAAGATTCATCTATTACTAATCATAATGTCTCCTTGTGGCCATCCATCTCTGATACCAGGGAGTTCCCTGGCCACAATCAAACCTTTTTCCTTCAATACTACTGCCCAAATACTAACTAGAGTTGCCTTGTCACAGGTGGATCATAAACAATGAGTTTCTAAGGTAAAGTCTCTTATCACAGCCTTAAGAAATACTGATTGCTTTGGGACTGACTGGGATAGACGGCCCAGCATATGTTGGTTAGGCCGTAATGGCACTCAGTGGTTATGTGGCTCCAACTTATGGCCTTGGCTACCACCTGGATGGATTGGATGATGCACCCTATGCTTCGTCTGGATGCAAGGTAGAACTACATTTACTATATCTCCTGCTAACCTACCCAACCTGCAACAGTGCTGGACCTGCTCTGTCTTCCACTGGTATGACCACCTTGCCTCAATTTTCCTTCCCCAATTAGGAATCGAAAGTGTCATCTGGCACATGGAAGCTCTAAACAAATTTACTATGAAAGTATTAAATGATACACATCATAGCCTTTTGCTGCTTGATTTACAAGTATCCCAAATGTATAAGGCAGTCCTCCAAAACCGAATGGCACTGGATGTCTTGACAGCAGCACAGGGGGGCACTTGTGCCATTATAAAAACTGAATGTTGTATCTATATTCTGGACTACCATCAAAATATCTCTGGCTTCCTATCTGATATGAGCCACCAAATTAAATCCATGTCCCTACCCTATCTGTAAATGATTGGTTGAACTCCTGGTCAAGACCAGGTTTCTGGACTACTATCAAAACCTTATTCATTGGGTTAATCATATTGCTTGTATTTCTTATTATAATTTGTTGTCTATTTCGCTGTTTGTCTTCCACATGTCAACAAAGTTTCACCTCCTGGACCACCTCTCATCAAATGCTTCTCTCATCTCCAGAGGCTCTGTATACCTTGTCAGCCTTGGACTCCACAGGCGCAACCTTCCAGTCTACTGAACTTCCTGCCTGTACCCCTATGGCCCCATTTAGGGACAGCTCTATGACCTCGTATAGCCGGAAGTAGTTACAGAAGACTGACCATCGTCCATATCCCCAAAAGATTTCGGGGCCAAATGGGTTCAGGGGGGGTTTATGATGAGGGTTTTAGGCTGGTTAATTTTAAAACTGCAGATGAGATGCAGGCTCCGAGGAACGGGAGCGGAGTTTTCTTGCCCTTTGTCGGGAAACATTTACATTTGTAAGGGAAACCTCCATCTGTAAAGATGCCTCCCTCTCTGTGCCAGGAAGAAGGCAGGATGGCCTTATCTCTAGAAACTCTTAATGGGGAAGGCAAGAACTTAAGTTGGTTACTGTCTGGCAACCTCATGTAACTGATTTAGGATGGTGGCTTCTGGCCTTTTTACTTAATCCGATTTGATTCTTATCTAAAAGTTGTGGGACCGCCCAGTGGCCGGACCCCACCTGCACTGATCCCATTTTGACTTTTTTGCATGTTCTTTCCTTTGTCTTGTGGGGAGATGGCTCACATGCCTATGCCTTAAATTTAGCCTTACTCTCCACCCATGTTTGCAGCAGTAGCGGGGGCAGCAGCAGTGGCTCCTCCTGCCTGTGGGCCCTGTCCCCACGCAGCAGCCTGACTGCCCATGGCTCCTGTCCCCATGCGGCAGCAGCAGCTCTGACTGCCCATGGGTCCTGTCCCCATGCTATTCCACACTATTATCTAAATAAAAGAGCACTACTGCCAGAAAAAAAAAAAGAAAATTAACTGCCAAAGTTTAAACATACAGTAAAATAAAATATATTACAACAATAGCACAAAAGGTGAGAGATCAGTAAATGGAGTGCAATCACTATATGGTTCTTACATGTTCAAGAAGTGGTAAAAATACTAACTTAAGATGAACTAGAGTAAGTCAAGGATTCATATTATAATCCCTAGGGTAGTGTGGGGACCTGAAATTGGCCACCCCATGATATGTCTCTTTGGCATCAGGATTATTTGAGGCTGGTTGCTTTTGATAAACTGGGACAGGGAAGGAGGCTCTGAGGAATGGAACTTGCCCTTTGTTAGGACATATTTACATTTGTAAGGTAAATCTCTATCCGTAAAGGTGCCTCCCTCTCTGTACCAGGAAGAAGAAAGGAGATGACCTTCTCTCTAGAAACTCTTAATCAATACCAAAGGCAAAGACTTAAATCTGCATTTTATTGTGCTTCTCTGGTAACCTCCTGTAACTGACTTCCCTCCCCCTCCCAACTTTGGCATTTCTTTAAGGATTAAGCATCTTTCCTTAGGCTAGGAACTGATTGCTGCGCTCACCTGCCACCGCCAAGCTCCAGACAATAGACTTGCCTCCTGCTACACCCACCGAGATAGCAGACCACTACCTGCTGTGTCCGTCAAGCACTGTGCTGACAGGGCAATCTTGTGACTACTGTGGGAGGGACATTTCAATCACATGTGAAACACCCTGTTTGGGGGTATATAACCACTATGTGCACCCCACTTCTTCGGTGCCCTTTCTTCCTTCAGGAAGAAAGGCCCCAGGCCATGGTTCCTCATAAAGCTTTGTTTAATTTTCTCTTGCTATTCTGTCTCATGTGAATTTAATTCGTTCTCAGGCCAGACGAACCCACATTTGGGAAGAGGAAATGTCTTCCTCCCCTACAGTAGCCACAAAAGGAATTATAAAATAATGCATAACTTGATAAAGAACAAGTAGCAAGATGATAGCTAGAAGAACAGCTATATTCAATAATTATTTTAAATGTAAATGGACTAAACACTTCAAGTAAAATACAAAGATTATCAGACTGATTTTTCTTTTATAGAAAACAAAATGCAACTACATGCTGCTTAAAAGAGACTCAGATTAAATAATTGGATACAGAAAAGTTGGAAGTTATAAAGGTGGGAATATACACAATGCAAACACTAAAAAAGAGAGCCAATACACTTATATTTAATGAGGCCAGCAGAACCCTGATACCAAAACCTAAGAAAGATATAATAGGAAAGGGAAATTGCAGGCCAATATCTGTCATGAAGATAGATGCAAAAACACTAAATGAAATGTTAACAAAATGAATCCAGCAATGTATAAAATGAATCATGACTAAGTAAGGTTTATCCCAATAATGGAATATTGGTTAAATATTTGAAAGTCAACCAATGTAATTTATTATATTAGCTGAATAAAGGAGATAGCTTCCAATATGATGCGGGGTCGGTGAGCCGAGGAGTCGAAAGAAAGATTTCTTAGACTCTTAAGATCTGGCAGTAGTGCTCTTTTATTTAGAGAATAGTGTAGCATGGGGACAGGACCCATGGGCAGTCAGAGCTTCTGCTGCCGCCACTTCTGCTGCCCCCGCTGGCATGGGGACAGGGCCCATGGGCAGGCAGAGCAGCTGCTGCTGCCCCCGCTGGCATGGGGACAGGACCCATGGGC
This sequence comes from Equus asinus, assembly GCF_041296235.1. Lineage (NCBI taxonomy): Eukaryota > Metazoa > Chordata > Mammalia > Perissodactyla > Equidae > Equus > Equus asinus. The sequence goes on from NC_091820.1 coordinate 102,582,503, forward strand.
AGGCAGAGCTGGTGCGTGGGGACAGGACCCACGGGCAGTCAGAGCTCCTGCTGCTGCCCCGAGTTGAGGGTTAGGGCTAAATTTAAGGCATAGGTATATGATTCATCTCTTTACAAGACAAAGGAAAGAACATGAAAAAAAGTTAAAATGGTATCAGTGCAGGTGGGGTCTGGTCATTGGGTGGTCCCATGACTTTTAGACAAGAATCAAATCGGATTAAGTAAAGGTTAGAAAGGTTAGACGCCACCACCCTAAACCAGTTACATGAGATTGCCCGACAGCAACCAACTGAAGTTCTTGCCTTCCCCAGTAAGAGCTTCTAGGGACAAGGTCATCTCTCCTCTTCTTCCTGGTACAGAGAGGGAGGCACCTTTTACAGATAGAGATTTACCTTACAAATGTAAATGTATCCCAACAAGGGCAAGTTCCATTCCCCAGAGCCTCCTTCCCTGTCCCAGTTTATCGAAAGCAATCAGCCCAAAACAATCCTGATGCCAAAGAGACATATCCTGGGGTGGCCAATTTCAGGTCCCTACAAGGTCATCCCCCCTTCCTTCACAAACGCAAATGTCTCAAAAGGGCAAGCAAAATTCCAGTCCTCGGAGCCTGCTTCTCATTTGCAGTTTTAAAAGTAACCAGCCTAAAAATCCTCATCATAAACCATTTTAAAATTAAGCAGCCTAAAAATCCTCATCAATAGATGCAGAAAGGGCATTTGATAAAATTCCACACTTGCTCACAATTTTTAAAAGGAAACATACACACCAAACTAGGAATAGAAAGAAACTTCTGCAATCTAATAAAAGATATTTTTCAAAAGCTAGCATCATATGTAATGGTAAGATATTGAACTCTTTTCCCTTGAGATCAGTTTATTTGTCCATTCTCTCATTGGCTGACATTTGTGTTGTTTCCTGTTTGATGCTATTATAAATAAAGAAGGAACTACTGCTACAAGGCAAGAACATGAATGGCTCTCACACTAATGTTGAGTGAAAGAAGACAGATGTTAAAGAGTACATGCTATATGAATCCATTTATATGAAATTAAATAACTGACAAAAACTACCCATGATCATAAAAGTCATTATAGTTCCCTCCTTTGGGGGGGCATTGACTGGGTGGGCAGAGGAAGGAGCCTTCTGGGGCACTGGAAATATTCTCTGTTTTGATGTAGTTAGTGGTTACATGGGTGTATACTTTTGTAAAATTCATCAAGCAGAACACATAACTTTATGAACATTACTGTAGGTAAATTATATTATCAAGCAAAAAAAATCCAGCTAGATGTAATTTACAACAAACACACCAAAAGATAAGGACTCAAAATGTTGAAAGTAAAATGATGGGAAAAAGTTATGTCAGGTAAATACTAAAACAAGTTTTGTTGATCTATGTTAATATCAGGAAAATATACACTTAAGGACAAAAAGAATAGAGAAAAATCAAGTGATTACATTAAGCCCCTAACAACATTTTCTTTCTTTTTGGGGGGCACTTTTGATTTATTGTTTTGTTTTGTTTTTACTGAGTTCATGGGAGCAGGAAGAAGGTTGAAATTAGATGGGAGGTGGAAGATAAGAAAGAAGTAGGTGTTTAGTATGAAGGAGACTTCTCTGATAGAGCCAAGTAAGATAAGGAAATTTGTAGATTTTAGTTCCTCATCTTATTAATTAAATGTATGCCCCTGTCTGAACCTTACATTATGATATCTTCACAATGATAATTCACATTTTTCTAAGAAATTTGCAGACTGGGTGAGCCAGAGTCATACCAGGCCTTCCAAAACCTGAGAGCTCAACCAATACAAAAGGCATATTGTACATTTTGCTTCTGAAAATAATTACTGGAAGAAAAAGAAGTTTCCAGCAGAGAGTTGAGAGAATTGTTCTCCCCTGAAGATAAGACTTGTGAATGCACCATAGAGGAGGCAATTGAAAGGTAATGAGGTGAAAATGGATTATTCTCTCACTTCTATCATGACAGGAAGAATAAGTTCCCTTTACAAGAAATTAGTTCACACCTTCACTTCCTTCAAAATAGATTCAGAATGGGGATAAAGGCAAGCTAAAAGGAGGAGGAAATTTCATTTGGACATTCACTTTTAACCACCTACTTTGTTTACGGTTTTTACTCAGCACCAGTCATATAAGTACGTGTTTAATATATGAAAAACACATAATGTTAGCCCCAGGAACTTAAAATTTATTAAAGAATATAAATGTATAAATCATTAAAGGCAGACTATAATAATGCCTTTTAAAAGATACACAAAAGTACTCTCTAGGCTGAGGTTCTGGAATGGCAGAGTGAGGATCTCTGTAAATCCATCCCTTCATGAAAGCAATAAAAACACTGGCAAGAATTGTCAAAACTAAATTTTTCAGAACACTAGAAATTAAGCAAACACTTGCAAAAATCTGAGGAGCATTTATTAAAGAAAAACTGCTGAACATCCACAAGGACAGCAGGGTTTGTAATGTTGTAACTTGACCTACTCACCTATTCACATACCCCTCGCCACAGCTCCACAGTATTGAAGGGCAATCCACAGAATGAGTCCAAATATTTGCAAATCATATATCTGATCAGAGACTTGTATCTAGAATATATAAAGAATATTTAAAACGCAATAATGAAAAGACAACCTAATTTTTAAGATAGACAAAGGATCTGAATCAATACTTCTCCAAAGACGATACACAAATAGCCAATAAGCTCATGAAAAGATGCTCAAGATCATTAGGCATCAGGGAAACGCAAATCAAAACCGCTATAAGATACCACTTCACACCCACTAGGGTGGCTATAATAAAAAAGATAGACAATAACAAGTATTGGTGAGGATGTGGAGAAATTGGAACCCTCGTGCATAGCTGAGGAAATGTAAAATGGTGCAGCCACTGTCGAAAACAGTCTGGCAGTTCCATAAAACATTAAACATGTTAAAACAAGACAACAGGCCCAACATGGAGTCACTTATGCTGAGCTCCACATCACCAAACCAAGACTTAACTTAATTACGGTTTCGGCTTGCCCAGAAATGGAATCTTAAAAGAGTCAATCAGGAATCACCTGATCAGTATTAGTTAGGTGATCTGCCTGATAGACCTCTGCCATCCCCTAAAGGAAATTAACCTTGCATTAACCAACCCACTTTTTGCTTAGTATGACTTCCTTGTTCCTGCTCCCTTCTGTCTATAACAGTCTTTCATTTTGCACAGCTCCTCAGAGCTCCTTTCTATCTGCTAGATTGGATGCTGCCTGATTCATGAATCATTGAATCAAGCCAATAAGGTCTTCAAAATTTACACAGTTTAATTTTGTTTTTAACACATAAGTTACCATATGACCCAGCAATTCCATTCCTAGGTATCCATCCAAGAGAAATGAAAACATACATCCACACAAAAACATGTACACAAATGTTTATAGAAGCATTATTCATAACAGCCAAAAAATGGAAACCACCGAAATGTCCATAAATGGATGAACAAGTAAATAAAATTTGACATATCCATACAATGGAATATTATTCTGGAATTAAAAGGAATGGAGTACTGATACTTGCTACAAGATGGATGAACTTTGAAAACATTATGTTAAGACATAAATGACCACATATTGTATGATTCCACTTATATGAAATGTCCAAAATAGCCAAATCCATAGAAGCAGGAAGTAGATTTGTGGCGCCAGGAGCAAAAGTGAAAGAGGAATGGCAACTGACTGCTAATGGGAAGGGAGTTTCTTTTCGGGGCATTGAAACTGTTCCAACATTTTGTGGTTATGTTTGCATAACTCTGTGAATATACTAAAAACACAGAACTGTACACCTTAAATGGGTGAATTGTATGGCGTGTGAATTATATCTCAATAAAGCTGTTTTTAACAGCACTATCTAATGTGAACAGGTCAAAGACGCCCGGATAACTTAGTTCATAGAGCATGAGACTTAATGTGAACAGGCTCGTTGCCAGCTAGAAACCTGAGAGCAAGGGGCTGACTGCTCAGATCACTTCACTGATTGTTCTAGACTAGTTCTTCTCAAGTCCAGAGCAAGGTGAAGATTCAGACAGGGATGTTGGTAACTCTGAACAGCTTTAATTCCGTTAGGTCTACACAGCACAGCCACGAGGAATCCTAATCAACCCAATTTATTGCTCCTACAGTCTGCTATCCCAGGCCTCCAACTCTCTCTTGAACTGTACTGATGCCTCTCAATACACTAAAAGTTATCGAATCTGTCCCAGCTTCATATCCTCAAATAGGTGGCTGCATAATCTCCTTTGCCATAAGTAGGAAAATAATAGTCCTCAAGCAGGGACTGTATGACAGGCACTGACTCTTTTAATTCTCACAACAATGCTATAAAATATGTATGAATATTATTATTTTCGTTCAACAGATTGTGAAATTGAGGCAAGGAATGGTTAGAAAATTTAGCCAAAGTCACTACTCAGTAGCCAAGAACTACTCGGTGGCATGGCCAGGATTTGAACCCAGACTGGTGCCAACAATGTGGTTTACCAAGATGCCATTCTCTGTTCCAAGCAAAGCCCTTTCACACCCTTCCTAGTCACTCTCCCCACTTTCCACACACGTGTAGTTATCTGGTGAAGAACAATTCTGTGTCTTATTCACCTGGCTCCCATTTGTCCCCCTAAGTATAGTTCACATATAGTTGAAATCCACTGCCCTGACCTACCAGAGCCTAACATGGTTTTCTACACCACCAGTTTACCTAGCCTCACACCCTTGTACCACATCAGTAAAAGTGCACAGAATTTTGTGCAAACATTCAGTGGAACACTCTGAGCCTTCTTTCCACCTCAAGCTCAGCTGTCCCTTTCAATACTCCCAACACTCCTCTAGTCCCCAGCACTATTGCCCCACACCAGCAGCCGCTCCTCATAGCCGTAGGATAGGTCATATCCTTTGGGTTTTACGGGACATGAAATGAGAGAAGGCTTCACCGAGAAGGCTGCACCTGCTTTGGTTCCTGAAGGGCAGGTAGAAATAGAGGGAACAAACATTCCAAAACAAGAACATATAAGCAAATGCTTAGATAGCAGGTTTCCTAAGAGCAAAGACTTTAGGGTCAGACAGTTGTGGGTTGAAATTGGAGCTCCACTAGCTGTATCATTTGGCCAACTTACTTAACCTCTTTGAACTTCAGTTTAAATTCTTAAAAATCTAGATAGTAATATTTCCCTCTCCAGGGGTTGTGAGGATTCAATGAAATCATAACACCAGACACATTCTAAACTCTCAATCAAGAAAAGCAATCACAAAAAAGAGAAAAGAAATCACCTATAAAGCAGTAAATATAAGTCCTTTTTGGCAACAGTAGTAGTTAACTTTGCCAATATTGGTGAATAATGGGAGAGAAGTCTGGAAAGGTAAAGTGAGACCAGGCCAATGTAGGTCTTTGAATAGGAAAATTCTGGAAAAATGAGAATAGAGCCATCAAAGTTTGTGTATAGAGGAGAGAGAGAAAGAGAGGAGAGAGAGACAGACAGATGTTGTTTTAAAGAATGAGTAGAACTGAGCAAGTTACTTGGAATTCCTTTGCAATTCATTAATGTTTTGTGTATTGTCTAGTACTCCCATTACATTGTGAGCTTCACGAAGGTATGGATCATGTATATTTGGTTCACCACTCTATATCCAAACTTTGCATAATGCCTGGCCCAAAGTATGCGCTCAGTAAATATTCGTTGAATGAACGAATGAATTATAATGATGGGGGGCTGGGAACCAAAAAATAAAAAGATTCCAATAATTCAAGCATAGAGGATTGAAAGAATACGGAACATCGGAAGCATAGAGGAAATAATGAGTTTAAATTTGGGACTATACGAGTTTGAAAAGCCTGTTGCGCATTCCGGCGCGCAGGTTACCAAATTCTGTACGTGGAACTGGAGCTCAGAAAAGAGGCGTGGGCTGGAGCGGCGTCATTGAGCTTTATTAGCATACGAGAGCAACTGAGATCACGCGAGGGCAGGGAGATTTTAAAGGGGAGACACCCCGGAAGCAACGTCCATAAAAGGGGGCGCAGCCGAAGAAAGAGGATACCAGGGGAGGTAGCTGTAGCTAGAGCTGGTCTAAAGGAAGGAGAACCGGGGGGGGGAAATTAAGGTTGAAAGTATGAGGAGATTCAGAGGACACTGGGAAGACTGGAGAAGACGCCGTGAAAGGAGCGACTATTTTCACGAGCGGCCAGGACGCAGCCACTCAGGGTAAGACCATGGGGACGGCTAATTGATTTGACCGCCCAGAAGTTCTTGGGGGCTTTGAGATGAGCGGTTTTAAAGGATGCTGGGGAGTGAAGTCAGTGGTTAAAAACTGCTTGAGCTTGAAGCCCAGATAGTTTGTGACCCTAAGCAGGTTACTTAATGAGTCTGTGTCTTAACTCTAAAATGGAGGTGATTACTTGATAGTGTTATTGTAAGTAGAAAGTGAATATGGGTTAAAATGCCTAGAAAGGTACTTTGCTTGTAGTTACTGCTCAACAAAATTTTAAATGTTTTTAGTAGGTTGCAGTTGTTAGTAGGTTTGGGAAGGTGGTGAACAGCGCTGTAGACTAGTCTTCATTTGAGGGGCTGCCAAATATTATTCACCAAATAGTGAATAATTTTAGGAATACTACTGCGACTTTGGGGTTTAATTCAGTTAGGATCCATTCTTCCACAACGTTCCAGAACTCGAAGTCGCTTTCTGTCAGTCATGCGCAATACGATTGCGCGCCTTTTCTCAAGCTCCACCCATTTTTCCTATAGGCCAGAGAGCCGGCAGTTCTCTCATGGCGTTTCTCATTGGTCTTCAGCTAGTCTTGGCCCCGCCTCCTGGAGCAAAGAAGTCCCCCTATTGGACCGTTTAAATAGTTGTTTTTGTTCTTTGCCCAGGGCGCGTCGTTGGAAAAATGGATACTTTCTTTAGAGTATCCAGTTTACAAAAGCAAAGTTTTTTTTTTTTCTTCCAAACTGAGTATCAAACAAGGGAATACAGAAGGCATTGAAGGGTCGGAACTGAAGGAATGTGCACTCAAGGTTGGAACATCGGGGTGCTTTTAACAACGGACCGAGCTACTTCCGGGAGAGAATGGGCGGGCAGAAAATTCCGTGCGTTTGGCGGGTTTCGCTGTCTTCCTAAATATTTGGTCCTCCCGCAGCTCGGGGAGCCGGACACGTGAGGACGTAGTGACGCCGCCACTGCCTGAGCAGGCTGCTTCGGGCTCCCAGATGGCCATGTCTGTGGTGAGTGCCCGGGCCGCGGCAGGGTTCCTGGGCACCGGGGCTTGGGCGGCTGAGGGGAGGGACGCGGGGCCGGGCTGGCTGTGCGTCACGTGGTCACGGGGCGACTGAGGGATTGGCGCTCTCGCTGCAGCCCCTCTCCATCCTTGCTGTCCCGACCCCCGGCCCCCGGCGGCCGTGCGCTCCCTTTCAGATCCTAGGAAGGACCCTGGGATGAAAGCGAGCGAGAGGCGGGAATGTTGGGGTCTGTTGTTGATGGTTTGCAGTCTCCTTTGCTCGATTAGCTCCCTCTCTAGATAACTTTCGATCACCTGAGACAAAAATTCAAATGATAGGCTGGGCTTGGTAAATGGCTGGGGAAGGAGGTATTTAATTTTCCTGCAGGAGAAAACCCCAACAGCATTTTCTTCGGTTTTACCATTTTTTACAAACGCCGGTGAATTTTTACATACTGCGAGGAAGTTTCCTAAGTACCTGGTTTTTCAAGTAGTTTCTTGAACTTTATTCTCATCCTGTTTTTTTTCCCATTCAGCAGCTTTTGAGCGAGGTCATAAATTTTCACTTGAGAACTCAGCGCTTGCCTAACTTATTCAATGGCAGTCCCGCCCCCCCCCCTTTTTTTTTTAAGATTCAGACCACATCATTTTTATTAAAGTCAATGTTTTGGAAAATATTGAAAGCCAAAAGTACTTAAAGTACCAGTTGTCGGGCAAAGATTATAAATTTATGTATGAAGAGAGAAAAAAATTCACTAATGAAGGATGAGTATGTTCTAAAGATATGTACCTAAAAATAGTGAAAAATTCAAAAATCGGAAATATTTGAGTCCTAAATTTTAAAATGTCCGAATTTATATGGAAGAATGTGGACTGTGTGTGGAGCTACAAGATGAAATCAATAACTTTTCTTGGTGGTTTTGTGTTTGTGAGCGGTTGGAGGGGTGGTGATAATACACTTACGAGTTTTTTCTTGTAGGATTTTAAAACTTACGTAGACCAGGCATGTAGAGCTGCTGAGGAATTTGTCAATATTTACTATGAGACAATGGACAAAAGAAGACGGGTGAGTGTTACAGACTCCTTTGCTCTTTCTTAAATGCGTTCTTTTTTGAACCAGCCATTCATCTGACTTGCATAAGTGATAGCTGTGGACTTGGTTTGTTTTTCTGTTTTTTGTGAGGAAGGCTGGCCCTGAGCTAACATCTGTGCCAATCTTCCTCTATTTTATGTGGGATGCCACCACAGCATGGCTTGACAAGTGGTGCCAGGTCTGTGCCCGGGATCTGAACCTGCGAACCTGGGCTGCCAAGGCAAAGCATGTGAACATAACCACTACGCCACCAGGCTGGCCCGTGTGGATTCATTTTTTAAAAGTGTATTGCTTATGGAAGGATTGGTATGGTATTAATGGAAGTGTGGGCTCTGGAATCATAGCTCTGCCTTTACTAGCTCTGTGACCTTAGGCAAGTTGCTAACCTCTCTAAACTTCATTTTACTTTTAGGGTGGTAAGTGGGAATTAATTTAAATACTGCTTTTAACATGGGGCCCGAAATATGTTTACTTAAATATGTTACCTTTTCTTAGTCCCACCATTTAACCAATATGGTTAAAATTGTATTAGTGCTGGTGAAGGGGTCTGCCATTACAGGGGATGTTCCCTGATTTGCGCCTTTAATTTCCAGTATTAATAATTTCTGATTAAATCTCACAGCTATAGCTGGCATGCACAAACACAATCCACACGGCTTGGATACTTTCGGTCTTGAGCAGAACAAGTTCTCACTTCGTCAGCTTTCTTCGTTGTGATTTATCCCTGAGCCATGTCTTTTAAGTAATTATTTCAGTATGTGCTTGAGTCTTGCCTAGGTCTCTTATTAGCATAGGACTAATGTGTTTGAGAGAATTTTCTCTATGCTGCAGGTACAGAAGTTAATATCTTTAAAAACCTATTTTTTAAGGCAAAAGATGAAAGAAGTTCCTGGTACTGATGTTTGATGACATGGGACAGGGGCAAGGAATGTGACAATGGATTTTTATTGTACCTTGCTGCTTTCAAAAATAAAGTAGCAAAAAAGGCAACATAGTTCATTTCCAGAGTCAAGATATGTGTTGCCTTTTAAACCAAGTTAAATTTTAGAGTTAAGCAAATAATGTATCCTGTGACACACTGAACTCCTGTGACTAACTCCCGTGACTACAGTTACCTGTTGAATTTGGTGTTATTTGGGCCTTAACTTACTTATTGAAGACTCTGCTGTAGCAAGTACTTGTGATTCTTTTGAACTAAATATGCTATTCGAATAGCAGTAAAAGGAACTAATTCTTCCTAACCCATACAACATTAACTGGTTCAAACCTTAAATGACTCACGTGTCTATAAACATTAGGATTGAAGTGAACAGGTAGGGCCTAACTTACAACTTCATTCAGAATTAGAAAAGAGAGGGGGACTAAAACTGATTTGGGGCTGCATGTGCTTGAAACCTGTGATCATTTAATTCATTTTAATATAGAAGGCAAAACTTTAAAACTCTCTTCCAGTTTGAATGCAAAGTTTTCTCATTCTGGCTAAAGTGAAATATGAAAAAAATATTTAGTTGCCTAGTTTATTAAGAGTAGGGTGATAGCTATTTAAGGCCAAGATTATAAGGCAGACACTTTGTTTGTGTTGTCTTCCAGGGGGAGGGGGCAAGGGGAGTAGTGATGGAGGTAGAACTGTGAAAATGTGTATATAGCACCTGTAACTTTTCAACCCATTTCTATAAAATGCATACCCAGAAACAAAAGTCTTTCCTTTTTTTGTTCTTTTTAGGCACTAATCAGGCTGTATTTGGACAAGGCCACTTTAATATGGAATGGAAATGTTGTTACAGGGCTGGAAGCTCTAAACAATTTTTTTGAGATGTTGCCTTCTAGTGAGTTCCAGGTCAATATGTTAGATTGCCAACCAGTTCATGGTAAGATCATGATCTTTTAAGGTACTTCCTTTGTTTTCCTTTAGTGAGCACGGAGCTTTAGCACCAAAAGCAGCAAGCGGCTTTTAGAGGTAGAAGTAATTACCTTTTTGAGCAAGTTAAATGTTATGAAAAATTCAGTTGTCAAATCAGACTTGGGGTCTCCTTTAGATGTGTCTCACTGCAGAGGAGCGCTAGGAGGTTTGGGTGGATTGTGTGATGATGGCTTATTAAAAGTTAGGTTAGAAGTTTGAGACTAAATGTGATTGTTGATGGAGAGGAACAATTATATTTTTTCCTTAAATAAATAGTTGTCTTCTGTGCCTTGAAATGTCTCCAGAGAAAAATTATACCTCTGATTAACGTGTTTGATTATCTTACAACCTATTAAAATTTCACAGAAGAAATTTGTTATGTGAAAGGATGGGTTTGGCAAGACAGAATTTGAATCAAAGTCGATTGATGCAGTTTGTAAGATTAACCTCTAGGTGGGGTCCTAAGTGTCTTAAGTAGTAGTTGAGGGTGATTTTTTTCCCGTCACAGTTTTTGGAAAGAACAATAGCTTAAGAAGCAAAATATGAAAAACCTCTGTTAGAAACCCAATGAAACATTAATAAATACGGAAACCAAATGGTCCTATGCTAGATATAAGCTCTTTATTTTGGAACTTTAGAGTACGCAAAATCTTTCTGTACTGATAATAATTTTAATATATTTGAAGTGATTATTTAATTTTCTGCCTTTGGCTGTGCTTACTCAAGATTATGCTCAAGGTAAGGGAAGTTTATGAAACTTTTTCTAGTGTTAAATTGTAAGCAATATAGTTTAAGCCTGAAAATCTGCTTATTTAAAGATAGAAACTGACCTCCTCTCTTTCTGTGTGTGGGTGAAGAGCAAGCTACTCAGGCCCAGACTACAGTTCTTGTTGTGACCAGTGGAACTGTGAAGTTTGATGGCAACAAACAACACTTCTTCAACCAGACCTTCCTGCTGACTGCTCAGTCTACTCCTAACAACACTGTGTGGAAGATTGCAAGTGATTGCTTCCGTTTTCAAGATTGGGCTAGCAGTTAAAGGGGGAAAAACTCCATTCTCCTTGGGTCCATTAGTAGCAGCAACAGAAATTTATGTGAGTTAATTCATTTCACTGCAGAAGCACTATAAACTAGTATGTGCTGAAACTAAGTTTCTTTAATTTTTTTTTATTGTTCTAGCAGCACCTTTTCTAGCAGCTGCTGGTTTAAATCGTTGCCCTTAAGAGCTTTAATGCTAATTTTTTACATGCCTTATATACATTTCATTAATGACATTCTTATAGTAATATTAAATACATGACTTCTGTACTAACATACTCACTGTGAGCCCAGCCTACTGCAAAAATAAAATCCTTTTATAATACTCTCTATGGGACATCAGCACAACATCACTCTCTGGGAGGAAGTGAAGCATTTTTTTGTTATTAGGTTAATTTTGTAGTAGAATACATACCTATTTTCAGTAAACACTGTTAATGTACTTTTAACATAAGGTCTTTCCAAATCAGTTCAATGAAAACGTTACTAAGTTAGGTTTGCATAACTACTCTGATGTGTTTGAATCACGTGTAGAGATGTTCAGTAGTCTTTTTTCATATTAAGTAATGTTTGTATGTTGGCATGTTTTCTCATGAAGTGAAGTAATCTACTAGAGAGGGGTAAAATGTTCTCAGTTGGTACCTGAGTATTGGATACACTCAGTGGCTTAAAAGCCAAACTTAGAAAGCTTTTTCTTGGCAGCTCCAGGTCTGTAACTTTCGGTAATGGATGGTAGCAGGACTAATAGCTTTAATGGGAGAATGAGGAGTGAGAAATGTAGAGATCCAAGGTTGGCCAGAAGTTAAGAGGGGTGGCCACATGGTAAATTTTTGGTACTTTTCTACCTCCTAAAAATGTAGCCTATTTTTAGGATTTAAGTCATTAAGGTACTAAGTATCCTTGCCAAATGGTCATGCTTGTCACTTTTGTTCTAAGAATGATTTTTAAAGGTTTTCCCAGTTCACCTCATGTTTATCACCAGTATACATCTCAATTTATTCCATAACTTACGGGGGTAAAATGTCAGCAATAAGCCTGACCCTGCAGCAGGGTCTGACAGGAAAGTTGGAAACAAAGCCATTGCTATCTCTTTGGGACACCCTTAACTTCTAAGTCTTCCGTGTGAACTTCAGGCCAAAAGTCTCCTATGCATTACCCCCCCCCACCCCCCAGCCCAGGTAAGTGATTTGTTTCCTGTGTTTTACACTGTCAACTGCATGATCCTTTTTTTTACTTATTTGAAGTAAAAATTATTTAGTTTTATGATTCGTTCTTCCATATGGCATTGAGAAAATAGATCTGTTTTAAAACATGTTCCTGTTATGTGGCTATCTCTGTCTTTTTAAAGAAAAAATAGAGAACAGCAGATCTTCATAAGCCCAAAACTTCAAAAGAGCAAATTAATTCATTTTATGTCTCAACGTCTAAAGAGCTAGCTTTGGTTTCTGGTTAAACTGCAAACGTTTTTCCATTCTTGAACTTACTGTTTTAATGCTTTTAAGCTAGATATGCCAGCTTTGTTTCTATATTGCAACTCAAAGTTAATGTTTCTTATCACTTAATTTGAAAACCAGTAATTCATTTACTCTTGCCCCAAACTAAACGTTATATTTCTGATATATTAACAAAATAGAATTAAATAGGAGAAGGAGGTGGAACTGAAATTTGACTACACCTTGTAGTACTGATCAAAACTTACACGTTATTCTACTAGGAGTGAGCTTATTCTAATTTTGGATTGGCTTTTTAAAACCACAGTTTTCGCAGCAACAGAGTGCCCAAACACTGCCCTTTCCTGTATGGAGAACAGTCTCGTGTAAAAGCTGCATATAATTAGCAATAAATGAATTGAGTGGTTGTATACTATTCATGAGTTGTGTGGTTTAAGACTTGTATATGAACTGCTTTTTCCAAACTGTATAACTTTGAAATGGCTGGAACTACTCTTATACGGACTAGACTATTTTTGACATGCACATATTTTTGTAACTTGAAAAAAAATAAAATCTGCCTTGTGACAAGTTTTCCTAAGCTTGTTTTTAAGGTCTTTTGATTTTTTTTAAGTCTCCAGAACAGGTAGTTGTTTCTTTACAATGTAAGGTTTTTCAAATTTAAAAAACGTGAGAATATTGAAAACAATTGTTGACAACTTGGACTTGGTCTTTTCGCTAGCCCACTTTATTCTTCCTCTTTTCCTACCAAATATTCACGTTGCTGAGATCACCTGTTTGGGGCAGCAGTGAAGTTTCTGGTGAGACGTTGGAAATTTTAACCTTGAGAAGCTAGCCAAAATGCTATATTTAGTAGGCAGTGAAACCAAAAGACAGTTGATTTCCAGAAGGAATGGTCCCTGTAACTTTAATTCTACTTTAAAAATATGTCAACAGACACTTGGAGAGGAGTGAGAAGAGGCAACAGCCCTTGAAATCCAGCTACCGTATTTCATCTCTTCAAAGATGCACATATTTTTCACAATTTAATACCCCTGAAATTGGTATGGATCATAAATTGATGCCAAATCATAGTTTAATTGGCTTTTGCTCTTTTCCGAGGGGTACATAAAATACTGCTGAGTCTTGCAATCATTGGCTTCTTAGAGTGATTGAATACAGTAATGAATTTTGCCTAGATAAAAATGGTTAGGAGTTACTTAGGTCTAAATTTGGTAGGCATTAATGGAAGTGAAAGGCTGTACGCCTAAGAGGCTAGAAACTCATGACTCGAACTCTGTCACCAAGTTGTTTGTATTTCGTGGCTAGCTCATATGGCTGGATGAGCCACAGACACTAAGCATGCATATTCCTGGGTGATTGGAGGCATAACATTTTCCTATTTTGGGAAAATTACCTAGTAAGGTATCGTGTGTCTAAAAAGATAGTCCCAATGAGGTTACGGGTGAGTGCAGCGTTTGGGAAAGAAGCAAGAAGTCAAATAAAAACCAAGAAAGTACCGAGTTCTTTCATTCGGGAATATTGCTGAAGTGACGTGTCTGAAATTAGGCAGGAAGTTTGATAGAGGAGAACTTGATTTGCTGATTTTTGTTATAATATGATTTAATATAGGGTAGAAAGGACAAGCTTTAACCTAACCTTAGCACACGTTTAGGGGGAAATGGTAAGGCATGTTTGGCTTTTTGATTTAACAGTTGGCTCTGGACAATAAAAATATTTCATCAAAACACTTACTACCAAACACTGCTGTATTCTATTAATAAAATATTTGCCCTTCTTTGCCAAATGCAGCTTTCTGCACAAAAGATTTCTCAGTGACTATCAGTGGGCTATATATATTTGTCAGTCTTGCTTCCTAGAGAAGTACTAAAAGGGAAATGTAGACTGTTGTTGGAATAACGTGTCAGATGGAGAGTCAGGATACAGCCTAAATCTGGGATTGAGGTATATGCAACCTCTAGTGGCTTTCAAAAGATTCGCTCTAATCCACTGTAAAAACTGTAAAATGTCAAAAGCCACCATACAGATGCATAAATACAACTAACAGAAATTTTATGTCCAAAATAAAACTCATGCTTACTACTTGCAATGTGTTTCTAGCATTTTCTATTTCACTTTTTTTTTTTTTTTGGTGAGGAAGATTAGCCCTGAGCTATCATCTGCTGCCAGTTGTTCTTTTTTTGCTGAGGAAGATTGTCCCTGAGGTAACATCTGTGCCCATCTTCCTCTATTTGTTATACGTGGGATGTAGCCACAGCATGGCTTGATAAGCGGTGTGTAGGTCTGAGCCTGGCATCCAAAACAGTGAACCCTGGGCCGCCAAAGCAGAGCATGTAAACTTAACCACTAGGCCACCGGGCTGGCCCCTTTATTAATTTGTTTTGAAAATGCTGGTCATAGCCTGGTGAATTGGTTTTTATGACTTCCTAATGGATTGTACCAGCAGTTTGGAAAACAGAGAAATAGAGGAAGCATAATATTTTCACTATCACTTTCTAGTGGGGGTGAAAAATTAGGCTTACAAAAAGTGGTGCCATATGTCCGTGATGTCACCTAGACTTAGAAATGATCAAAAACTTCCTCCTCAGGGATATTCGTGGAGGTCCGTGAAGGGCAGCACTCTTTTCCTCCCATTCCTTATCTTGCGCCTCAAGTTCAGAGCTTCAAAAGCAACTCTTGAAGTTAGTTTTTAGGTAGAATCTGGGAATAGGATGTGCGGCAATAAAAAGGAGTTGAAATAGGCAGGAGGCTGCCCTGTTTCAGATGTCCAAGCGGAGAACGGAGAAGGCATTCCAGCGGAACCGCTTTTGAACATGGTTGGATACCACATAAACTGTATTTCAGTCTATTTTAAGTCAATTTCATGTGTTTTTCCTTTCTCTCCCTCCTTGAACACTCCACACATCTCTGTATGAGCCCCCTCGGGTTAACAAGGGCTGTGGTGGTCTCTAAGCTGTAAATCCTGGTGTCAGATCCAAAGGACACCTGTATTCTAAGGACATTCTGCCCCTGATGTGCTTTGTGACCTTAGGCGATTCACTTACTCTGGACCTCTCTTCAGCTGTTGAATGGAGATTTGTCCTATCTGGCCCACCAGGTGGTTGTGAGGATCAAATGACAACAAATGTGAGAATATTTTGAGAAGTGTAAAGTACTGCACAAATACAATAGTTATATTTTTTGGCTTGATAATTGGCTTCTCCGTCTCCCCAGGGTAAAATCAATTGATAGGGACTGCCGTCCACAAGCAGACACTCATTCTAAATCCTGCCACTGCCTTTATGAGACTTATCAAGCTCCGCAAAAAGACTAAAATTACATTGATAGAGATGGCTATTTGACCATAAAAAGAGATTCAGGGGAATCTTAAAGGGAAGCAAGGATAGCAATTTGCAAATGTGTTTTTGAGAAGTCTTTCTGTGACCAGGGGAAAAAATGGACTGTAACATTATTGATTCCAAATCTCTCACTCAAGGGCAGGAAATCAGCAAGAGGAGTTTGCAACACTTACCAAGTACAGCTGCTGCTGTTTGCCTTGGAGTCCTGAGCTGCCTGAGGTGGCCAACAAGCTCTTTGTGGCCCTGACCCTTTTGTGTCACTTATGAAAGATCCTTTCGGAACCATTTCTCTACTAAGCTCATCTGTCCATCTGTGGCACCCAAGATTCCCAATGATCCAGGCCCAATCTCAGCTAAAAATTCACTGGTTTTGGATGTTGCTGGAGAGAAAGGGCCAGAGAAGGGGACAGAGGAGAAAGTAGTTGGTGGAAGAGGGAGGGACAGTTGGGGAAATATTGCTTCAAAACGTCTGAAAATAAAAGGGGAGAAAGTAGGGGAGAGAAACCAGAAAATATAACCTCCCTTGGAGAGGAAATTAATGATCTCTCTGGGAGGGAAGGCATGGTGGCTGGGAAGCCCTTCACCTTAGAATGAGAGATGTAGCTAAAAAAATACATACACTCACAAATCTCTGGGAGATCAGTGGTAAAACTAGGGATGAGGTGACCTCTTTCCTCCATGTGTCCCTTTCTCCTATCCTTCTGGGGCCCTACCTTGTTATGCTTCTTGTAGATTAGACCTATCCTGCCCTCCCCGCAAATCCCACTTCCCAGCTCCAAACTTCTCTGCCTACAGAGTAATATCCTCAGGCCCCACCCTCCTTTTTGAAGTTAAGTTTGTTAACTCATAAGCTCGCTCTGGAGGGGATGGGCTTTTGTCTCTTGGGGTGGTTGCATTTTGTCTGGAAGCAGCTGCAACACTACCATAACTCCAATATCTCGCTCGTCTTGGCTCTTCAGACATATATTTTGTGTGTGAGGGATGGGAGGAGTTTGATTTGAAGATCACAGGGACCTTTGGTACCCCTAAAACTATACCTTGCCAGAAGGTGAACTCATATGTATCATTTACCGTGGAATATAAATTAGCCTCGCATATAACCACTCAAATATCTTACTGATTATGCATTCTTTTGACTTCTGTTCACTGTAATAATGGCTTTCATTCCACTGCTGCTCTCACACCTAGTTGACAGAAGACTGAAAACACTCCCAAACCCCATTTCTGCCCCATGCCACTTATTAGCCTGCAGAGCCCCTTTGGCAGCAGCCTAGGAAAACTCTAGAAGGTAGTGTGGTGTGAACTAAAGGGTCTGGACTCTGGAGTCAAAGAGACCTGGAGGTGAATTGCAGACTTGCCAATTGGTAGCTGTGCGATCCTTTAGCAATTTATTAATCCTCTACCAGAACTTCCACTTCCTCATCTATAAAAGGGAGATAATAATACTTACGTTGCAAGGTTATGAGGCTTGAATTAAATAACAGCAGTACTGTCCCTGTCACATAGTAACAACATAGGTAACCATCATTGGGAACTTCTATGGCAGCCTATGCTAAGCACCTCACATGCATTATCATCTCATTTGACCTCACAATAGCCTTAGTAAATAGATACTATTGCCACAACCATTTTTCAAATGAGGAAATTGAGGCTCGGAGAGATGGTCACTTGTCTAAGGCCAATAACAGGATTCAAAACCAGGCCTTTATGATTCTTAACTATTATGATATTAGAATTACGGGCACTCCGCAAGTGGCAGTGAGTAGCATAATTGCTGTGTTGTACATTCTTAGAGCCAAGCCTGAAGGAGCCTTAGCTGCCCATACACCCAGTGTATATATGTGCCTACTCATTGTATGTCTTGTTAGCATCTTATTTCCTTACCTCCCTGGCTGGAAGGCTTCAAGAACCAAGGGTAAACATGGAGAAGCATATTCAGTATATATATCACAACTGAGTGTGAAACTCGGGCTAATGTCTGAAGAGAAAAATACGACAGCACAGGGTGGGAGCCATTCTCACTCCTACTCCTTGTAAGGCAGAGGAAACCAGCCCAACTTGCAAACCCTGTCTTGGAAGTGTCACTAGGTGATACCTGCCTAGATACCACCATGCTGGGCATTTTTCTGGTGGTTAGAAAGGCTTAGAGGTTGTGGCAGCAAGGGATACTACTCAATTTGCCCTTCACGAAAGAACTTACCTTTCAGCTGTGAGGAGATTTAGCTGACAGCCTCCAGCTACAGTGCCTGCAAGACCTGCTGCAGTATTTGAGCCAAGACCATACCCTGCTGAGGCAGTCTCTAGCCAATGACTGAACACAGCGAGAATGCTACAGCCTGGCCTGTTCAGTCCTTTGCAGGATTTCTCTAATGGGCCATCTTTTTTCTCCAGCTGTCCCCTAGATTAGCCGAGACTTTCAGATCCACGTCACAGCCTGCATAGCTCTGCTTTTGTCCGTCTTTCCTTTCACAAGTGTCAGATATGCATCAATGTCTGGAGACTTCCCTGCCCAATGCTGTTTCCTCGGTCTTTGTCGTTCACAGGTGTTAACCCTCAATAAACCTCTTTTACTCCTAACTCCATCTTGGTATCTGCTTACTAGAGAACCCAAACTGACCCAGGGCTTTTTGTTGCCTGCCCTTTGCTGAACTGAAGCACTGATCAATATTGAGAGTGTCTGGTGGCTTCTCAGGCAGGTATCCTAGTGGCCTGCTTGATGACTGCCATGGAAACGTCCACAAACAAGGAAAAAAATACAGGAGACAAAGACTCATTGTAAAGCCCCACACCCAGGCTACGGGAAAGGTTCCCCAGCCACTTTGGCAGAAGGCTTGGGACGCTGGCTGATTGCATTTGGCCTTGTGAGGGTTGGAGTTGAAGAGGGGATGGAGAGACACTTAGGCTGTCCAGGTCTGGAAGGCAGGGGCAGGAGATGGAGGATGGGGACGGAAATGCTGGGGAATGGAAATGTATGGCCCACATGGCACTGTTAGTATCTGTTAGTCTGTTTACTATTGTCTGGGTTTTATTCTTTTGGTCCTATTTCTTGGTATGCCTGGTAATTTCTTACTGAAATGCTGGAAATTGTATATGAAGGGTTGTAGACAATCCGAATCATGCTATCTTTCTCTAGAGAGGGTCACCCTATCTTCTAATAGGCACTGTGGGGGTACAGAATTCACCTTAACCCAATCAGGGACTAAGCTGACTTGAAGTGAGTTTCGGTATTTGTAAGGCTCAGTCTCCCCCTGGTTCCCTCCCACCCCTAGGATGTAGGCCTTCAGTAACTTAGAGCCTGAGGGGTCTACTAGGACTCTCCCTTGTTGGCAAGTACTAAACTCAAAGATTTTTTCCTTCTGTATTATGGGACTTCTGAAAACTCTAGTCTACTTTTCAGTGGCTTTCTACTTGCTTCCTTAGCCTCTTGCCCTCTGCAGCTTAATAATTTGGTAAATGTCTTGAGTCAAAAAAGCACCCAGTGCCAAGCTAACTTCTCTGTGCTTCACCTCTGTCTGGGATATTGGCTCCTTGGCAACTCTAAACTCCAGTTTTTATCTCCTCAGCTCCTTGAGATTTCTGAAAGTTCTGCTGGCTTCTCTGACTTTTGACAGAGAACTTGGTCCAGATTCTCAGTTTCTTGCCCTGCACCAAGAGTCAGCTAATGCCCTAAGGGTCAAAGCAGTGGCTCATCTCTCTGTGGTCCTCTTCTCTCCAGGATCTTGGATCCTCAAGTCCTGGCTATTTCGGCAGCTCTTGATGCCTTCAAATAGATGGCTTTTCTATTGTTTTTATGCATTACTCTGCAACAACATCTTCCATCGTAGCTAGAAGCAGAAATCCCTAATTAATACACATGGATATAAAGCCATTAATAAAAAGCTCCCTAATGTTTCTAATGTAGGATCTCTGACAGTCATCCTCTTAGAATGTTCCCTAAAATGTCAAAGCATCTGTAACATTGTCCAGGGCTACTCTCTTTTCACACATCCCGTATCCCACTTATGACAGACTTTTTCCTCCTAGTGTTCAGCTTCCCTTTCAACCTCTGTTCAGTCCTTAGCACAATAGAGGAATCTCCAAAGTTATAATTCTCTCAACTTTGTTCCTGGGCTCCTTTCTCCTTGGAGCCTTTGATGAGACTTGTCGGGGACTTTCCCCTGGTATGTTCTGCCTTCTATGTGATGGTTGCCTTAGCACCTGGGGCAGGAGTGAAGAGATTGGAAGATACTGCTCCCTGGCAGGTTGCTAAACCATACCTAGTCTATACCTGAGAGAGACTAGAGTTATTTCCAAAGAACTCACCTATTTAAATCAAACCTGCTGGGTCTGAACACATTGGTACCCACCACTTCACTAATACCTGGCCTCCCCATGTCCCTTACTACACCCCACCGATGCCCGCTCCCCTGATCTTTAGGAACTCCAGGCTTCACACAATTTACTCCAGATATGGGAAACTCTTCTCTCAGATCACAAGACCTAACCTTGTCTGGTCTTCTAAGAGACTATGAGCCAGATACTATTCATAAAATAACCAAAATATGTAGCTATTTGAAACTCACTCTGTATTTCATCTTGGCATAAACCTTCCACCATTCCACATCAGTGATTTTCAATCCTGGCTATGCAGTGGAATCATCTCTATAGCTTTTTAAACATCAGTGGCAGGCCTCTCCTCAATGATTCCGATTTAATTGATGTGAACTGAGCATCTTCACCTGTAGTCCCACTAGTCTCATGGAAAAAAACTGGAGTTGCAGTGTGACAGACCTGGTGGGAAAAAGTTGAACTGCACCTGAGGAATTGAACCCATTATTTCTTAGAGCCCAGCTACCCCTAGCCTGAGAGCCCCGAGCCTATTTATTCTCAAAATAAGAATTCATGAATGTTTTTCGAACTTTAAGGAATCATTCCCACTCCTTGCAGTGCAATTTGTTAACGTGTGCTTCTCCTTACTACTTTGCGGGGGCGGGGTGTGGCAAAACAAGGAGTTTTCCAGCAGTTCCTTCTTGGCTTTCCAAACACCATGAAGATTTTTCTGAGTATAATTCTTTTTAATAAAGCCATCAACACCCTAAAGTGCCATTACTCCTGCCTGGCCCACTAGGACATTGGCTCAGGACTCAAAGTTCTCACAATCCTATCCTTTTTCTCTCTCTCAAAATCTTTTGATCCCTCTTCCCACACTCCACATCCATCTCCAACTCCCCAACTTGATAGTAAAAACAGAAAAATGGAAGGAGACATGTACCTTAGACCTCTTCCTGAGCCTGAAGTTGGCTGGCAGACCCTGGCTTTTCTCTGTTCCCTAGCACTTGTTTGATCCTCGCCTGCTCGCATGATCCCATCACACATTTCCTCATTTCCATTGCCCAATGGTAACATTTCTCTAATCTTATCACTACATTTTTCCTCTCTTTGTAAGAGAGTCAAGAACTTACCATATTTTCCTCAGCGTTTTCTATACCCTGAGCAGCCAGAGGCTGCCTTTTACTCCCCACAATCTAATCCTCTTCCCCTGGAAACTTTTTACATCCCCACACAAATCCTGAGCTTTCAGTCCCTAACATCATCTACCATAGACCCCACTGCTTGTCCCAACAAGTCAGCTCAGGGTCCCAGTATGAGAAGACCTAGATCCAGTGATGAGCTCAATCTAACTCATGAGAGCAGATTGTGCACATCTCCTCCCAGCTTTGTGTTCAGCAAAGTCACTTTGGTGGCCTGAAATCAACCATGATGGGAGTATTTACACTATAAAAATTGGAAAATGCTGCCAACCAGAGCTTCCACCCCCCCCCCCCACAAGACAGCCAGTTATTAGACATTTACTAACAACAAATGGAGCCTGGCTCTGATGTTGGTTAGGAAAGGGGTGGAGAGAGCGGTGTTACACACTGTTCGTTCTGGGCACCAGTTCCATGAAATCTCCTGCAATACCTTTCCTCCTAGGATCGCCTTTATAAACCCACAGAGTAACACAGTCCCAGCTTCTGGATTAAACTAGGCTCCAGCAGTCCTAGTGCTGGGGGAACGTCAGTCTTTTTTGGATGAAAATGCTGTGGAAAGATGTTCCTAGCACTGGGACTGTGTGGATTGCCCTACTTCTCAGCACCATTTGGCTAATGGTTCTGCTGCCACGGAGAAATATTACAGACTTTTGCATAGTAGGGTTTGAATCAAGCACCGCTGGTTACCACCCCACACTTCAGCAGTTCCACACAGTAGGCCCCAAGGTGTCAACCTCTAACCGCCACCCCAGGCTGTCACCAAAAATCTAATCAAGACAGTATTTGGAATCCAGAGGATGGTGTGCTGTTTCTTTATTGTTCTCCTTCTTTCAATTTACTCCTAGTCTGCTTCACAGAGTTCCTGGAAGTTCGTTTCCCTCCTTCTTTCCTTCTTTTTCCCCACTCTGAATTATCCCACTTCTGTCTCTCACGCTTGAGCTAATGAGACTCATTTTGTATTTGTCCATTTAATTTGAGATAGCAAGTCAAATTTTCTTTTGAAAAAAGAAAAAATCCCTTCAAAAGGGAATTCCTGTAAAGCAAACAATCCTCACAGTCACAAACATTCATCCTCTCTCATAGCATAACTTTAATAGATTAGTATTCTAGAAAACCTTCACCACACTAGGGGTTAGGATGGCAAAGAGTGAATGGAATGAAGCGGACAGAGAATCCATGTCTTCCTCTCATTGTATTGTAAAGTCCCTGAGGGCAGGGACCATGTCAGAAAGAAAGAAATAGAGAGACAGGGAGCAAGAGAAGGAGGGAAGGAAGGAAGGAAAGAAAAAAGGAACAAGTTTTTGGTAGGCATTTAGAGCCAAGAACTATTAGTAACTATTAAGTTCAGACCCTATGTACAACTTGAATTTTCGTTGTTAGGTTGAGGAAGAGAAAGGTGGAGCTGTAACTGCAGCTATATCTGTCTGAACTCAAGAATCTAGGGGCTGACAGAGGAAGAACTGTGTCAAGACAGATTGGAGTATTGGCAGCAACTCTAAGAGTTATGCATATGGAAACCCCAGACTCCACCCATTGAGAAGAGGAATAGGAGACTCACACCTAAGTGAGCATGTCCCAGCACTTTTTTTGCCACCAATGTGGGCAAAATGAGTAACTGATGGTAAGCTGAATGCTTCCTGGGGAGTCATTCCCTGGTGTTGGAGAAGATACATGGGAATGGTTCTGGAATCAAAGGCTTAAAATGGCATAACCGAATCATAACTAAGTGCAACTTTGCTTAGCAACTCAAGACTCATCCTCTTCACCCCAAGGTTGGCTGGCAGACTCTGGCCTTACCTGGCTCCATCAGCACTTGTTTGATGCTCATCTGCTTGCTTGATCCAAATCCATGGTTCCCTGCTTCACTGCTCAACTCAGCACCTTGGACCCTATGAGTACAGAATAGCAACACTGATTAAGACAACTTCTTCCAGGAATTCCACACAAATCCCAAACTTTCAGTCTTTGACATCATCTACCACAGATGGCAGTGTTTTGTATCAGAACTTTTCTGCTGTAGGAGTGAGTGTCTTAGGCAGACAGTATCCAAGGAAACTATCATTGCAAATTGAAGGTAAAATATGAATATTTATAGACCCAAGAAGGAACGGTGGGCAAATAAAATGGTAAACATGAATGTAAACTCATTTAAACACTGTATAAGTTGATAAAACAAATGTCTCATTTTGGGGGTTATAAAAAGAACCAAACTATAATGGTGCATAACAGCAGCATGCAAGTCAAGAGAGTGTGATGATGCAATGAAAACTACAAGACTTTCCTGAAAGAAATTGATTAAAACATAAAGAGATGGAAAGACATCCCATGCACATGGATTGGAAGAATAAGCATAGTTAAAATGTCCATACTACCTAAAGCAATCTACAGATTCAATGCAATCACAATCAGAATCCCAATGACATTCTTTATAGAAATAGAACAAAGAATCCTAAAATTCACATGGGGCAACAAAAGACCCCGAATTGCTAAAGCAATCCTGAGAAAAAAGAACAAAGCTGGAGGCATCACAATCCGTGACTTCAAAACATACTACAAAGCTACAGTAATCAAAACAGCATGGTCCTGGTACAAAAACAGGTGCACAGATCAATGGAAGAGAGTGTGATGAACTAAATTGTTCTAAAGCCGTTACATTTATTGGGATGGGGGTAAAATGTTATTTAATTTTAGACTTTATTCAGGTAACTATGCATGGTAAAATTTCAGAACTAGTCACTAACAGAACAGAAGTAGAATACAAATTCCAAACCAATAGAAAAAAATCAGTAGAATTTTTAAAGAAAAATAATAATATGATTTATCCCCCAGAAATGGTGAGAGCAAAAATGGCAGGAGAAGCATAACTTAAAATTAAGACGAAAAAAATAAGCTCAAACACGTGAATAATCACAACAAATCTAAATGCACTTAACTGACTAGATAAAAGAGATTGTCAAATTGATCCTTTCATTTTTTAAACGTATCTATATGCTATTTACAAAAGACCCACCTAAAACAAACACAGAAAAGTTGAAAGTAAAAGGTTAGGGAAATATATATAAAACAAATACTAATGAATGGGGCTGGCCCCGTGGCCGAGTGGTTAAGTTCGCGCACTCTACTGCAGGCGGCCCAGTGTTTCGTTGGTTCGAATCCTGGGCGCGGACATGGCACTGCTCATCAAACCACGCTGAGGCAGCGTCCCACATGCCACAACTAGAAGGACCCACAACAAAGAATATACAACTATGTACCAGGGGGCTTTGGGGAGAAAAAGGAAAAAAATAAAATCTTTAAAAAAAAAAAAAACAAATACTAATGAAAAGAAAAAACAAAAAGAAAACTAGAGTTGCTATATTAATATCAGACAAATTAGACATTAGGACAAGAAGCATTATTAGAGATACAGAGGGTCACTACATAATTATAAAAGATTAAATTACCTAGGAAAACATAGCAATCCTAAACTTATATGTACCAAATTACATAGCCTTAAAATATATGAAATAAAATTTGATAAAATTACGGAAAGAAATGGACAAATCCACCATCAAAATGGAAAATTTAATGCTATCTCTCTCAATTATTGATAGGTCAAGAATCAGTAAAGATATAGGAGGTGTAAAAAACACAATAAAGGTTAATATCAACATATATTAAACACATAGGATGTTTTAAAGAAATGGTCATGTACGGTCATTATTTAAAAAAACCCAAATTGGTATCATATAGATCACATTCTTTGACTAGCACACAATTCGTTTAGAAATCAATAACAACAGTAGAAAAATCCTAAATGCACTTGGGAAATTAAAAAAAAAAACACTTCAAGATAATTCATAGATCAAAGGAAAAAAACATCATTAGATATTAGGGAAATGCATAACAAAACCAGAATGAGATACCATTTCATACCCCCTAGGATGGCTATGGTAAAAAAGACAGACAATATCGAGTGTTATAAAGGATGTGGAGACATTGGAACCCTCATACATTGCTGTTGGTGCAGCCACTTTGGAAAATGGTTTGGCAGTTTTTCAGAATGTCAACATAGAGTTATCATATGACTCAGCAACTCCAGTCCTAGTCCATACCCAAGAAAATTGGAAACATACATCCACACAAAAATTTGTACACAAATATTCATAGGAGCATTATTCATAATAGCAAAGGTTCAGAACAACACAAGTGTCCATCAACTGATAAATGGATAAATAAAGTGTTGTATATCCATACAGTGGAATATTATATATCTATTAAAAAGAATGAGATTATGGCTCTAAGTTCTATTTTGAGCCACAGTACCTTATCAGTACCAACCTGTAAAAATTGCCTATATCCAGTACAGGGCCCTTAATACATCCTATCAAGATCAGCCTATTCAGATTATCTAATTTTTATATATGTAAAACTCACAACCAGTCAGGAGAGGGAGGGACAAAGCCATTAATTGTACTAAATCATATGTAGGACTAATATATTCAGATTCAGTAACTATTAAAACCCTGAGCTTTCACAGATCAATGACACTTGGTCCCACCACAGGGATGCATGCTGTCCTCCTCTTCTAACACAGCTAGATCAATCATCTGGACAGAAGCTCTGGACTTCACTAACTAAGGATGGCCCATGTAATGGATTCCACCCACAGTGAAAGCCTATGCAGCCACTAGGGAGAGATAGAGAAATCATACCATATCTGCAAGGAGATTGAGGTAATGTGGTCTTCTGCCCTCATCCTGAAGAACGTCTTTGTATGGTATGTAAATTAATAGAAAGTTTTAGTTCAGATGGACTAAATAATTTTATATTGGAAAATATTTTGCAGCATTGAATAATTGTATAATAATTATAATTTGAAAAATCTACCTCCAATTGGTTTCAACTTTATTACATCAAAACTAATGGAGAGAATACAATGAGATTCACTCCAGGTATTAGACCTCCATTACTTTGAAAGCTGGCTACACAAGTGTGTTCACTTTGCAAAAATTCACAAAGCTGTGCCCTTATGATTTGTGCACATTTTGCTTTTTGTATTATGTTATATATACTTCAAAATAAAGTTTACATATATATACACACACATATACACACAGATACGGAAATATATGTATACATATTTGTGTGTGTATATACGTATATCCTTGCCCCAAACCAAACAACACGCCTAGATGATTTGAAATGTTAGTTATGCTTTCATAACTTTCAAGGAACAGTCTATCCTAATTTTATACTAAGTCTTCCAGAAAACAGAAAAAGGGAGAATCTACCCCAACTCATTCTATGAGGCACATATAACTTTGATGTCAAAACTGAATAAAGACGGTATGAGAAGGAAAATCATAAGTCATTCTTACTCATGTATACATATGCAATCATTATAAACAAAAATTTTAGCAAACCAAGCTCAGAAGTTGATAAAAAAGATAATGTGCTATAAGCAAATTGGGGTTATCTCAGGAATGCAAGGGTATTTTAACATTAAAAATCTATAAATGTCATTCACCATATAAACAGACAAAATGAAAAATAAAACCTGATTAATTCAATAAGTACAAAAAAGAAACATTTAATAAAATTCAGTATACTCAAAATAGAAACTCTTAGCAAACTGTACCGAGAACTTCCTTAATCTGATAAAGGTTATCTATTAAAGACAAAACAAAACAAGACCAACAGCAAATATCATTGTTGATGGGGCAATGTTGGAAGCATTTTGTTAAAATCAGAAACATGACATGGATGCCTACTCTCACTGATTCTACTCAATATTGTACTGGAGGACTAAGTCTGTAAAGTAAAATAAGAAAAGGAAATTAACAGTGTATGGACTAGGAAGAAATTAAGACGTCTTTATTCGCAGATGATACCATCATCTTCACTAAAACAACCCTTAAAAATCTGCAAGTGATTACAAATTATAAGAGATTTAGCAAGGTGACCTGCCATAAGATCAATATTCAAAACTCACTTGCATCTCTATATTAGCAACAAAGAGTTAGAAAATTTAGTAATAAAAAAAACAAGATTTACAATTACAATGCAAACTATAAGGTACCTAGCACTGTTAGAACAAAAGAATGCAACACTTAATCAAGAAAACCATACAACTTTATTTTAAAAAGTTAATGCTCTAAATAAATGGAGCAATATACCATGTTCATAACCAGGCACACTCAATAATCATAAAAATACCAGTTCTTCCCAAATAAACCACTGGATTCAATGAAATTCCAATCAAAATCTCAACAGGCTTTTTCACTGAATTTGTCAACTGATTCTAAAATTTATATGGAATAACAAAGTACCAAGAATTGCCAAGACTACTCCTAGAGAAGAAGACAGGTGGGGAGATTTGCCTAAACAAATATTGGGACTCGTTATAAGCTATAGTAATGAAGACAGTGTGCTATTGATGCAGAGATTGACCAATTGACCTAACGGAACAAAGTAAGAGCTCAGAAATAGACCCACTCACACATACATGGAACTGTGATATATGAAAGAGGTGGCACTGCAGATTATTGAGGAAGGAGTAATTATGTAATAACTGGTCTGGACAAGTGGTTATCCATATGTTAAAAAAGAAAATAGATCCCTATTATACACCATACACAAAATAAGTCCAGATGAATTGAAGACGTAGATGTGGAAAGCTACACTTTTAGAATAAAATGTGAGAATATCTCTGTGACTCTGAGGTAGTAATTAATTTCTTGAACAAAACCCCAAGAAAATCACTAACCATAAAAAAGACTGATGAATTAGACTATATTAACATTAAGAACTTCTATTCGTCAAAAGAGACTATAAAGAAAATGAAAACACATGCTACAAACTTGGAGGAGATATTTATAATATATAAACAAAAAAAGGATTCCTAACCAGAAATATAAAGAATTCCTACAAATTAAAAAGAAAACAAATGTAAAAATGGGCAAAGGCCATGAATAGTCGTTTGATAGAAGAAACACAAATGGCCAATAAGCCTATGAAAAGATGCTAAACTTAATTAGTTATCAGGGAAATGCAAATTAAGACCACAATGAAACAATATTTTCTGCCCATGGCACCTAATGGGGTGGAAAGTAAGAATCTGTACCTGTGCTTGGAGTGGGGGAGAACTGGATCCAAAACATGAGAGTACTCCAGTGTGGGTCAGTGGAAAATGGACCTCACAGTCACTTAACTTTATTAGATGTGTGGAGATATTGTGCCCTGAGCAAAAGAAGCAATGAAGCCAACATGTGGCTCTCCTGGCAATGTCCACAAATGACACCAGGAAGGACTCCACCAGCTTTACTCCCCCTTTACGGTTATTTGTGCAGAATCCCCAGCTGTCCACTGACCTCAACTTGAGAGTAGGGGGCAGGGTGAAGAAGGAAACAGGCTTAACAGATATGCAATTGAGCCAAAGGATAAGGTGGCCCAGAATAACCTAGCAAGACAAATAAAGCACTTGATATACAGGTGCGGTGCCAGGAGTCAAAGACCGGAGATTGGGTCCAGTTGCGGAAACTGGGCATCCTGAGTCTGTCTAAGATAGCTGAGCATTGGAAGGGCACACAGTATGTGGTAGGGAACAACAAGGATGACTGCCAACATATAAAGTCCAGTCTGGGGGCAGCCAGGAATGGGGGGAAGCAGCTGTCAAGGTGATATATTGTAATAATCATATGACCATTAGGTAGCTGGAACAGAGAGGTCAGATGAATATACTATGAAGCCGTGGTTATTGGCTCACAAGAAATAAATTATAAGTTATGTTAAAAGAAGAAATATGAATTTCTTTTACAAACCAGATTGTGGGAAGGAGAGTCGAGAAGGAAATTAATCCTTGTAGAAGCCACAGTCTAGAGTGAATGGCTTCCTTTCCACACATCAGAGTTCATTCAACCCCACCACTCACAGGATCAAAAGGCAATGTGTTGACATATTGTTTGGAGGGGCACGTTGCAGAGCAATGCATAGGGTATAATCTCATTTAAATGTCTTATCTACCATGGGGAAAACAAGCAAATACACACATACACATTTCTAAGAATGTAGAGAAAGGTGTGAAAGGATACACACCAAACCGTTAACACTGGTTGCTTTAGGGGCTATGATTGGTAATGGGAATGGATTAAGAGGTCTATATTTTTCTTTATATACCTCTATATCACTGGACTTGTTCAACTAACATGTGAAATTTAAAAAAAAATTACATCTGATAGAAAGACTTGAGCTCACTCCTCCCATCTGCAGATTCAGCAGAAATTGGGTAGAGAAGGAAGGTCAATGACATTCAGCAAACACCGGAGGCAGCAGAGTCATGGGACATGATCACTTCTGTAGGGAGGGGTGGGGCATGTTCCCGGAAAGGGGGAGGTAGGGACATGGGGGAAGAAGAGGGTAAAAGGGAGAGGACTTAGGGAAGGGATAGAGAAAGGGGGTAAATCAGTGAAGGATGGCCAGCCTCTGGAGGCCTGGGAAGCTTCTACACGTGATTCCACCAAGGACCAAGGCGGTGAGGCCTTGTGCCTTTGTAAGGGAATGAGGTGGCTAGGCGAAGGGCACAATGCCTACCCTCATTCTCAACTTGGTGTGGCTTTGGGTCAATCATCTCAGCTCTGAGAACTGCTTAAACTTTCTTCAGTGTCCAAGGTATATGGTACACTTTAGAGAAAGGCAAATGTGGCAGCAGAACAGGGAACCAAAGAGGCAAATAGTTGCCTTACTCCATCTGTGGACATCGACAGCACCCTCATTGTGGACTATAAGGTAGCAAGGAGTGCCTACCTGCAAACGACTGTGGGCGACAGGGTTTCAAGAATTATCCACCCGTGGATGGCGATCCAGCTGGAGAGACAGTAAGGTCCATTTCCCCTACTCCTCCCACTGGTGGTAGCTAGAGACTCACCTTGAGGGTCAGAAAATAGAAAGGACCACCACGTACATGCAGCTGCATCCTGAGGCAGATCAGATCCCTAAGTGCCTTCTGCATCATCAAAGAAAGAATGATCTGTTTTGGTATGGTTCCAATGTTGTTTTAATTTAGTTTTTGAAAAATATTAATGTCATGTTTCAGCTCAATAATTCTCCCCAAGTGAAGGGTGTTCAGAATTATCTGAGGGTGGGGGAGTGCTTTTTAAAATCAGATACCCTGGTCTCCAGTCTAGGTGAGAATTCCTGCCTTTTCAAGCCACTACTATGAGCAGAAGTGTGTCATAGCACTCAGATGTGTTGGGACAGAAATGAACAAGCAAAAAGGTAAGAAACACTCTTCTAGCCCAGTACTTCTCAAAGTGTGGTTCCCAGATCAGCAGCATCAGTATCACCTAGGAACTGGGTAGAAATGCACTTTAGTGGACCCCATGCCAGACCTTACTGAATCAGAAACTCTGGGGTGGGACCCAGCAATCTGTTTTAACACACCCTCCAGGGGATTCTGATGCACACTCAAGTCTGAGAACCACTGCCTTAGCCAAATCCAAAGTCTTTAAAACTTATCACCCTCGGAAGGTGGGCGGAGCACAATGGTGGGGTGAGCTGACCTGGGATTCTCTCCCCTCCAAAATACAACAAAAGATTGGAAGAACTGAATTTCAGAGAATAAACATAATGCCAGCTCATTAGAGACCTACAATACCAAGAAGGCGGAGATCATAAACCTTGCAGACGGCCTCGGAGGCGCTGGAACGGTAGGAGAGAACATCGCTCCCTCCCCTAGAGTCTGCGATCCCTGCGGCGCGGGTCGGGAAGGAGCGGGGGAGGGGCCGCGTGACCGGGGGATCACCCAGGACTCCTGCCGCTGATTCAGTGGAGACCCGCTGACGTGGGGGGGGGGGGGAAGCTTCCATCCGCGGGGACCCTATAAATCAAGGGCCTTAGGAGACCAGAGAACAGAACTGATCTGAACCCAGACCGGCGCCTGTGAGTAACAGCCCCTCCCCCCCAGCAAAGTCAGTGGGCGCAGCCATCTTGCCCCAAGGCGGAGAGCTAACACGCCGCTCTCGACCCCCATCTAGTGGCGACAGGCTGTAACTGCAACTGAATTCTACCACCATGAGAAAAAACCGCTCCTCTACCATCCAGCAATTTATAAAAGCCCCAGACCAGAAGGAAAACAATAAAAACACAGAATTAAGTCCTGAGGACTTGGAATTAGGTAAACTAAGTGACAATGAATTCAGAGCAGCTATAATCAAAAAACTCAATGAGGTAGGGAGAAAGAGAAACAAGCCGAGTTCTGGAGTTACTTCACAAAAGAGATTGAAATCATAAAGAAGAATCAAACAGAATTACTTGAGATGAAAAACACAATGGACCAGATAAAACAGAATACGGATTCCCTGAATGCCCGTGTAGACAACCTAGAGGAGAAAATCAGCATAATCGAGGACAGACAGGCTGAATGGCACCAGACAGAGGAAGAAAGAGAACTAAGAATTAAAAAAAATGAGGAAAATCTCCGAGAGATAATGGATTCAATGAGGAGTAAGAACATAAGGATCATAGGAATTCCCGAGAATATGGAAAAGGAAAATGGAGCAGAAAGTGTGCTTAACGAAATTATTGAAGAGAACTTCCCAAATCTAGGGATCAACGGAGAAATGTGTGTAGAGGAGGGTTTTAGATCTCCTAGATTTGTCAATGTAAAAAGACCCACCGCAAGGCACATAATAGTAAAGTTGGCAAATAGGAATGATAAGGAAAGAATACTCAGGGAAGTAAGAAAAAAAAAAGAGAATAACCTATAAAGGAGCCCCTATCAGACTGTCAGCGGATTTCTCTACAGAAACCCTACAAGCTAGGAGAGAATGGAGTGATATATTAAAAGCTTTAAAGGATAAAATCCTTCAGCCAAGAATACTCTATCCAGCAAGAATTTCCTTCAGATATGAGGGAGAAATTAAATCTTTTCCAGACAAACAAAAGTTAAGGGAATTTGTAACTAAAAGCCCTCCATTACAAGAAATCCTCAAGAAGGCTCTCATACGTGAAAAAAGAAAAAAGGGAGAAAGGGGACACAATCCACAGACTAGGGAGACCGATGGATAGAACCAGAACAGGATAGCAAATATTCAACTATAGCATTAGGGTAAAAATAAAGAAACTACCAAAACAAGGACGATCTTAGCACTCTAACTACAAATTAATAAGACGAGTTGGAATAAAAAATGAAAATAATTATTTAGGAGGGGAAGAGCAAAGGGTCTAAATCAGTATTGGTCGAGTAAGTAAGAGACCACCAGAGAATAGACTATATTCTACAAGAGATTCTAAATACAAACTTCAAGGTAGACACTAAAATAAAGTACAGAACAGAGTCACAAATCATAGATAAGGAAAAATCTAAGAAACCCAGCATAAGAAATTGCAGTATTAAATGGGTAGTCTAAAGCACACAGGAAAAGAAACACAGGAAAACAAGATAATGAGCGACAGATTGACAGCATTAAGTCCACATGCATCAATAATCACTCTCAATGTGAATGGATTGAACACTCCAATAAAAAGACACAGAGTGGCAAAATGGATTAAAGAACAAGATCCAACAATTTGTTGCCTCCAGGAAACACACCTCAGCCCCAAGGACAAACACAGACTCAGGGTGAAGGGGTGGAGGACAATACTTCAAGCAAATAGCAAGGAAAAATGGCAGGTGTTGCAATTCTCATATCAGACCAAGTGGATTTCAAAATAAGACAGGTAAAGAGAGACACAGAGGGGCAATATATAATGATCAAAGGGACACTTCATCAAGAAGAAATAACGCTTATAAATATCTATGCACCCAACACAGGAGCACCAAGATTCATAAAGCAACTATTAACAGACCTAAAGGAAGATGTTAAAAACAACACAATAATAGTAGGGGACCTCAACACCCCACTCACATCAATGGACAGATCATCCAGACAGAAAATTAACAAGGAAATAGTGGAGCTGAATGAAAAACTAAAACAATTGGACTTAATAGACATATATAGATCACTCCACCCTGAAGGAGCTGAATACACATTCTTCTCAAGTGCACATGGAACATTCTCTAGGATAGACCATATGTTGGGAAACAAGGCGAGCCTCTACAAATTTAAAAAAATTGAAATCATAACAAGCATCTTCTCAGATCATAGTGCTATAAGGCTAGAAATTAATTACAAGAAAAAAGCTGAGAAAGGCACAAAGATGTGGAGACTAAACTACACACTACTGAACAAGCAATGGATCATTGAAGAAATTAAAGAAGAAATCAAAAAATACCTGGAAACAAATGAAAATGATAGCATGCCATACCAACTCATATGGGATACAGCAAAAGCTATATTAAGAGGAAAATTCATCGCAATACAGGCACATCTTAACAAACAAGAAAAATCCCAAATAAGCAACCTTAAAGCACACCTAACTGAACTAGAGAAAAAAGAACAAATGAAGCCCAAAGTCAGCAGAAGGAGAGAAATAATAAAAATCAGAGCAGAAATAAATACTATTGAAACGAAAAAGGCAGTAGAAAGGATCAATGAGACAAAGAGCTGGTTTTTTGAGAAGATAAATAAAATTGACAAACCACTAGCCAGACTTACAAAGAAAAAACGGGAGAAAGCTCAAATAAACAAAATCAGAAATTAGCGAGGAGAAATAACAACAGACTCTGCAGAAATACAACAGATTATAAGAGAATACTACAAAAACCTATATGCCAACAAAATGGATAACCTAGAGAAAATGGATAAATTCTTGGACTCCTACAATCTCCCAAAGCTCACTCAAGAACAGGCAGACAATTTGAACAGACCAATCACAAGGAAAGAGATTGAAACAGCCAATCAAAAACATCCCAAAGAATAAAACCCCAGGACCAGATGGCTTTCCTGGGGAATTCTACCAAACTCTCAGAGAGGATTTAATACCTATCCTTTTCAAGCTATTCCAAAAAATTAGGGAAGATGGAACACTTCCTAACACATTCTATGAGGCCAACATCACGCTGATACCAAAACCTGACAAGGACACCACGAAAAAAGAGAACTACAGGCCAATATCACTGATGAACATAGATGCAAAAATTCTAAACAAAATTTTGGCAACCAGAATTCAGCAATTCATCAAAAGAATCATACATCAGGATCAGGTGGGGTTCATACCAGGGACACAGGCATGGTTCAACATCCGCAAATCAATCATCGTGATACACCACATCAACAAACTGAGGAATAAAAATCACATGATCATCTCAATAGATGCAGAGAAGGCATTTGACAAGATCCAACAGCCATTTATGATAAAAACTCTCAACAAAATGGGCATAGAAGGGAACTACCTCAACATAATAAAGGCCATATACGACAAACCCATAGCCAACATCATACTCAATGGGCAAAAACTGAACCCCATCCCCCTGAAAACAGGAATGAGACAAGGATGCCCTCTATCACCACTCTTATTTAACATAGTACTGGAGGTCCTGGCCAGAGCAATCAGGCAAGAAAAAGGAATAAAAGGAATCCAAATAGGGAGGGAAGAAGTGAAACTCTCGCTGTTTGCAGACGACATGATCTTATATATAGAAAACCCCAAAGAATCCATTGGAAAACTGTTAGAAGTAATCAACAACTACAGCAAAGTTGCAGGGTATAAAATCAATCTGCATAAATCAGTAGCATTTCTATACTCCAGTAATGAACCAACAGAAAAAGAACTCAAGAATACAATACCATTCACAATCACAACAAAAAGAATAAAATACCTTGGGGTAAATTTAACTAAGGAAGTGAAGGACCCATATAATGAAAATTACAAGGCCTTTCTGAGAGAATTGGATGACGACATAAGGAGATGGAAAGACATTCCATGTACATGGATTGGAAGAATAAACATAGTTAAAATGTCCATTCTACCTAAAGCAATCTACAGATTCAACGCCATCCCAATCAGAATCCCAATGACATTCTTTACAGAATTAGAACAAAGAATCCTAAAATTCATATGGGGCAACAAAAGACCCCAAATTGCTAAAGCAATCCTGAGAAAAAAGAACAAAACGGGAGGCATCACAATCCCTGACTTCAAAACATACTACAAAGCTACAGTAATCAAAACAGCATGGT
Source organism: Equus asinus (assembly GCF_041296235.1). Taxonomy (NCBI): domain Eukaryota; kingdom Metazoa; phylum Chordata; class Mammalia; order Perissodactyla; family Equidae; genus Equus; species Equus asinus. The sequence goes on from NC_091820.1 coordinate 102,618,184, forward strand.
ACTGGTACAAAAACAGGTGCACAGATCAATGGAACAGAATTGAAAGCCCAGAAATAAAACCACACATCTATGGACAGCTTATCTTTGACAAAGGAGCTGAGGGCATACAATGGAGAAAAGAAAGTCTTTTCAACAAATGGTGCTTGGAAAACTGGAAAGCCACATGTAAAAGAATGAAAATTGACCATTCTTTTTCACCATTCACCAAAATAAACTCAAAATGGATTAAAGACCTAAAGGTGAGACCTGAAACCATAAGGCTTCTGGAAGGAAACGTAGGCAGTACACTCTTTGACATCAGTATTAAAAGGATCTTTTCGGACACCATGCCTTCTCAGAGAAGGGAAACAATAGAAAGAATAAACAAATGGGACTTCATCAGATTAAAGAGCTTCTTCAAGGCAAATGAAAACAGGATTGAAACAAAAAAACAACCTACTAACTGGGAAAAAATATTTGCAAGTCATATATCTGACAAAGGCTTAATATCCATAATATATAAAGAACTCTCGCAACTCAACCACAAAACATCAAACAACCCAATCAAAAAATGGGCTGGAGACATGAACAGACATTTCTCCAAAGAAGATATACTGATGGCCAATAGGCACATGAAAAGATGCTCATCATCGCTGATCATCAGGGAAATGCAAATCAAAACTACACTAAGATATCACCTTACACCCGTTAGAATGACAAAAATATCTAAAACTAATAGCAACAAATGTTGGAGAGGTTGCGGAGAAAAAGGAACCCTCATACACTGCTGGTGGGAATGCAAACTGGTGCAGCCACTATGGAAAACAGTATGGATATTCCTCAAAAAACTAAAAATAGAACTACCATATGATCCAGCCATCCCACTACTGGGTATTTATCCAAAGAGCCTGAAGTCAGCACTCCCAAAAGTCCTGTGCACCCCAATGTTTATTGCAGCACTGTTTACAATAGCCAAGACGTGGAAGCAACCTACGCGCCCATCAACAGACGAATGGATAAAGAAGATGTGGTACATATATACAATGGAATACTACTCAGCTGCAAAACAGAACAAAATCATTCCATTTGCAATAACATGGATGGACCTTGAGAGAATTATGTTAAGTGAAATAAGCCAGCGAGAGAAAGATAATCTGTGTATGACTCCACTCATATGAGGAATTTAAAACTATGGACCAAGAACAGTTTAGTGGATACCAGGGGAAAGGTGGGGTGGGGGGTGGGTACAAAGGGTGAAGTGGTGCACCTACAACATGACTGACAAACATTAATGTACAATTTAAATTTCACAAGATTGTAACCTATCAATAACCCAATAAAAAAAAAACAAACTTATCACCCTCCTTGGCAGACCACCTACCTCCATACCCGACTGTAATAATTGAACCCATTGACCACTTCCTTTTGCTTAAATATCTTGTCCTTCAGTTTCTCTAATTCCTAATCTCTTTTATTTCTCATTCAATGTCTCTTTTTCCTCTTCCTTTTCACAAAATGTGAATATATGCCCAAATGCTCAGCCATCTGCCCCTTCATTCCTCCTTCTCCATTCTTCTCCCTTCATCCACTCTCATGATTTCAATGATCATTTCTATGTTGATGCAGCTTGACATCTAAGCCCTCTATGACCAAATACCTACAAATACCTAATATCAAGCAGTATTTTCCACCAAGTGAATATCTGGTCATTGCTTCTAATTCAACATGCCTGACCTTCCCCACTCTCCATGGTAGCTTCTCCAAACTAAAAAGAGCTCATGTTTACCTTTGATGGGTCCTTCTCTCTTCTCATCTAATCCCTCCAAACATCCTATTGAATGCTTCTTCATGATATCTCCTGGATGTAGCACTCTATTCCTTTTCACTACCTAAATCTAAATTCTCAACGTCTCCCACCTGAACCTCCTAAATGACCTTCAAAATTATTTCCAGTCTCTCCTCCTTCAATCCCTCCCAAACTGTCAAACATCTGTTCACAATGACATTGTTTGCATCATATTACCTCCCTGATCAGAAATCTATTGATAGCTTCCTATAATTCACTGATTCTAATATAAATTGCTCTGTCTGATTTTAAAGACTCAGTACAATCTAGGCTTTTTCTTCCCACCCACCTATCCCTCATGTAGTGAGCCATCTGTATTGTAGGTGCCATATTGTAGTGGGCGCCTAAATATTAGATATGATTATGGCAAGCAATCTCCCTGGACTATTCCTGATTCCTCTTAATCAGCTGCCTCTCATCTTCCTGGACCTTTAATCCCTGACCCTTGCTCTCAATATCTTCTATTACCCCCTTAGTTTTGATGAATTGGTCCAAATCTCCTCTCTACCTTACTGGATTCAGCTCCCTGCTTGACCCTTAGTTCTGCCTACTTCTCTGGCTTCAACATCACCCACCTACAGCTTAGGGAAAGAAGTTTTTTCCACTAGCATTGGTCCTGAGGAACCTCTCCAGCTATACAACTCATTTTCTACCTCCCACTCCTTCCCAATCAGAGGAGCTTCTTGGACATTGCCTCTATATTAAACTTTCCATTCCAGTAAAGCGAGTTACTCACTGATCACCCCACACACATATGGACATTTCTCTCATGTTCATGATGAGCTCTTTGCTCTTTCTGTTTTTCTCATATCCTACCCATCTTAGAAGACCCATCGTGTCTAGCCAGTCTGAATTTCTGCACTCATAGGGTAGGCCAGCTTGGACACTGGCCAGCAGATCAGAGTCTGAGCTTGGGTTCCAAGGGACCATAAAGTCAGGTATACTTTTCCAGGTTGCCCAAATTAGGGAGAAAGAGAGACAGTAGTAGGTCCAGTCCAAGTCCAAGTCTTTGAAAGGGAGAAAAAAGGTCAAGAACTAATGAGACAAGATGCAAACAACCGGTTCCAAGGACTAGAGCAGGGTCATAAGTAAGATGTTGATTTTTTAATTGGATTGTTACATGTTGGAATAGTGCGTCATAAAAAATGAAGGAACATCTTGGAGCAGGGAGAGTGATGGAATATTTGCAAAGAATAATGTTGGACATTCATGGCTCATTTTACAGAATGGCAGAAGCATGAGGGTGACATGTTGGCTTAAAGGTTCAAAGTTAAAACAGATACCAACTCCATCTCCTTGCCTTCCAGGTTATGGCATAGAACTTCTTTTTTCCTGCCCACATTGAATTATCCCTGTAAATTCTTTTGTACCTGAAGGCTGTATTTAATTATCAGCACCTTTTTTTATTCTGTCCCTCTCTCTAAATATCACTCCATTTTTCTTTCAAAGTCTTAATAACTTTGTTGGATTTATTATAAATTTAATGATAAATAGAATTCATCTGTAGTAGATTTAATTGGAGGACATAAAAGAAGAGTTACTGGAAGTTAAAACAAAATGATTGCAGAATTAGAACTTCAGTAGAGACATGATCACTGCTGCAAACAAAATTCGCTTTCCAGAAGATGAATTAGAGAAATAGCCCACGGTATTAGAACAAAAAGTCAGGAAAATTGAAATCATGACTGAAAAGATAAGAGATATAGATATAGATGTATCCTTAAAAACTGACAATACAAATAATATTTCAGGAATGAGAATAAAATAAACATATAAATGTGATAATCAAGGAAATGATAGAATAAAACTTCCCTGCATTTACACATTCTACAGATAAAGAGAAAAATCTTGTAAGTTTTCAGACAAAGAAGAGGTTTCTTTCTGTTTGATTTTGTGTTTACCAAGGAAAGAAGCAGGCTAGAATCAGAGCTCTCAACTTCCTCAGTGAAAGCAAGAAAATGATGTCATAATATCTACAGACAACTGAGAGAAGATCATCATTCAATAATTTTATACTCACCCAAGATATCATTCCTCTGTCTGGGAAAAAGACACTTTCAGACACTCAAAGACTCAAGAAAATTACTGAAGAAATGACTCTAATTAAATTAAAATGAAATCAAAACAAAGATTTCAAGATAAGTAAAGATTTAGGGCCCAAGAAACAGTGCTTATGCTATTTACAGCTAAATCTAAAAGGATAATGATAATGTGACAGTTGACTATAGCATGTGTTAAGTAAGAGTACTTAAAACAAAAGATATATATATTTTCCAAGGGAAAACTTCTTATCTGAAACACAATTAGTGCCTAATTGGTCTCCCACCTCCTGTTGAGTCTTCTCTAATCAATTGACCTTGCAGTAGCCGTTGATCTTTGTAAAATGTGTGGTAGAGTGAGGGGAACATACTTATTATTTAATATTGATATATCTAAGAGAAACATAGCTTAAATGTGATTGTTAAAAATAGAAATGTACGGACTGGCAAAACAGAGCCGTATTTAGAGAACTTCAAGATTCCTTTGAGAGGGAAAGAGGGAAAATAAGGAATTTTTTAAAAACTTGATAAATCTAGCAAAAAGTAAGGAAACAAGAAAAGGAGAAAAAAGAAGTATAACAAAACATGAGGGAAGGAATAAGATCAAATATATTTGTTATCACAGTAAGTAAGGATGGATTACAGTATCCTTTCCCCCCAAAAATAAAAAGAGCTCTCAGTTTGGGTTTAAAAAAAAACACAACTATATGGTATTTATAATGAATAGTCCTGAAATGAAAATAACAAAAAAGACTGAAATTAAAGCTACAGAGGAGCCAGCCCCGTGGCCGAGTGGTTGAGTTCGCACGCTCTGCTGCAGCGGCCCAGGGTTTCACTGGTTCGGATCCTGGGCGCGGACATGGCATCGCTCATCAGGCCACGCTGAGTCAGCGTCCCACATGCCACAACTAGAAGGACCCACAACTAAAGAAATACACAACTATGTACCAGGGGGCTTTGGGGAAAAAAAGGGAAAACAAAATCTTTAAAAAAAAATGGTACAGAAAGGCTGTATCAGACAAATGCAGGCAATATTGAAATCAGAAAAAGTGAAATTCAAGGCCAAGAGGATTAAACAGAACAGGGATATGTTCTTGTAATGATAAACGGCACTTCCACAGAGAATTTATGTTATAAACCTTATGCACTAAACAATATAGCAGTGAATACATAAGGAAAAACCTAGAAACACAAGGACAGCTTAATAGAAAGCCCACAATTATAGTGGGAAAATTTATACCCTCTTTAAATATTTAGCAAATAAAGGAGACAAAAAATAAGCAAGGATATAGAGAATCTGAATAATACAATCAAGTTCAATTTAATATAAAATTGAACCTTACATATAATACACATTCTTTTTTTTTTTAGATTGTTTTTAGATTTTTTATATTTTTATATTTATATTTTTTATATTTTCCTTTTTCTCCCTAAAGCCCCCTGGTACACAGTTGTATATTCTTAGTTGTGGGTCCTTCTAGTAGTGGTAGATGCCGCCTCAGCATGGCTTAATAAGCAGTGCCATGTCCGCGCCCAGGATTCGAACCAACGAAACACTGGGCCGCCTGCAGCAGAGTGCACGAACTTAACCACTCGGCCACTCGGCCACGGGGCTGGCCCCCATAGAATACACATTCTTAACATATATCCATAGAACATTTCTAAAAATTCGTCATGTACTTGGCTACAAAGAAAGCCTAATAAATTCCAAAAGGGAAAAATGTATAGGCTGCATACTCTCAATAAAGTAAAACAAGAAATTAACAAAAAAGATATCTCCCCAAAATCTAATATTTGGAAATGAAGAAATACTCTTCTGAACAGTTACTGGATCAAACAGGAAGTCAAAATTGAAGTTATAAATTATCTAAAAGTTAATTAAAGAAGAACACTTCACAAAAGGAAGAAAAATATGAGATGTGGCTAGAGTTAAATTTGGAGGAAAATTTGTAGCCTCAAATATTTTTGTTATTAAAAAAGGAAAGTGAAAATAAATGAGCTAAGAATTTTACTTAAAATTAGAGTGAAAACAATATTAACTTAAAAAAAGTAGAGAGTATTAATAAAGATAGGAGCTAAAAGAAATAAAAACTCCCACCACCACATAGCCCTCCCACCTCACCCCTCACGCCTCACAAACACACACACACAAAGGAGAATGGACAAATAAGACCAAAACCAACAGATCTATAAGATAAACCACTTCGCTTGAGAAGCCTAAATTTTTTTAAAGAGCAAAGATTAAAATATATATTAAGAATGAAAAATGAGATATAACCACTTAAATAAAACATTGAAATAATTATAAGAAAATTACAGCAACTTTGTCAACAACTTTGAAAATCTAAAGAAAATGAACAAATTTCTAGCAAGACATAGACTATCATAATTAACTCAAGAAAGTGGTAGGAAATCTGAACCGACCAGTGAACGGGGGGAAAAAAGGAAATTTCTGAGTTTTGTCCAACCTCTAAAAAGAAATTTCTGTTACGCAGACTGTCCCACATTTATATAGAGAACCCCAATATATTCTACACATAACCTTTAAAAAATGCGATGAAAGTATACAACAAAGAAGAAAACTATAGAACACTTTTACTTATGAATATAGATGCAAAATGTTTCAATAAAATATTAGCAAATAGATACGTAGTAGTAAAAAAATAATTCACTCTGATGAAGCAGGGTTTATTTGAGGAATGCAAATATGGTTAAATTAGGCAATCTATCAATATAATTCCTTACATCCACAAACTAAAGGAGATGAATGTTATGTAATTGTATCAAAAGGTAATGAAAAAGTATTTGAAATTACTCAGCCATGGATAATAAAAAATGCTTTAGAAAACAGACTTGAAAGAAACCACCTCAATCTGAAAGACTGTTTAGCAAAATCCGATGAATACTCTGAGAAATACTGTGAGTAAAAGAAGTAACAGAAGAGTTAAGATAAATGGAAAAGGTCGTGTCTGTCGTGGTAGTTGTATGGAACTGGCCCTGGGTCGGGTCATCTGTGACTTGTCTCAGGCCTGCTTGGCTACAACTAAATACAGTATAAGATAAAGCAGTCATTGTTTTCCACTGAGAAAGAATGTACTTTGGCTAGATAACTGGGATCAAACTGTTAGGCCATTACCTTGTGCCACACATTAAATAAATTCCAGATGGATTAAAGATTTAAATTTTCACATAAAAGCTTCAGAAGAAAATTAAAAATATATATTTTTAGCATTGCAGAGTGGGAGAGGACTTCTTAAGCAAGAGAGGAAACTTAGAAGCCATAAAGATTGATAAATTTGACAACATAATTTAAAACTTTCTGTGGGGCAAAAGACTCTGTAAACATCCCACGGAGAGAAAATATCTGCAATTAAATAAAAGAAAACAGGTTAATAGCCCTATAATATAAAGAACTCAAAGTTTTCTATGAAAAAGCCAACAACCTAAAGATTATGGCAAAGCTTGTGAACAGGCATATCACAGAAGTGGAAATACAGACAATGAGCATGAGAAGTTTCCAGCCGCATAGGCTGTCAAGGATATAAAATATTATAAATGATAGGATAGCATCTTTTACTCTTCAGACTGGCACCAGTTTAAAATATTGCTAATATTCAATATTGGCAAGACTATGGGGAAACAGCAACTCTCTCACACCAATTTCTAGAAGAGTGAGTTGCTACAACCATTTCGGAAGGTAATCTAGTAGTAACTATCAAAAATTTTAAGTGAACAAACCTTTGATGTGGTAATACCTCTTCCAGAAATTTACGCTAATATGTCATTTTTACAAGTGAGCAGAGCCCTGTGCCCAAGGATTTTCACTACAGTTGGTAGTGGCAAAATAAAGAAAGAAAACAACGCGAAGGTCCATCAAAACGGTAATGATTAAGTTATAAGGCAACCAGACGCTGAAATACTGAACTAGAGCATGAATTATAGCTCTGTATCTGCTGGCCAGAAGAGTTGACCATGATGTATTGCTTTTGTAAAAGATGCAGAGTATCATGCTAGTATGATGTTATTTTTATTTTAAATTTGGTGGGGGAAGGGGCCACGCGTCCGTGTGCTTACATAACTGCGTTGAGTAACACTCAGAGGAGGATCTGCCAGCACTCACCTATGGTCCCAGATCCTCCTCTGAATTCTACTCAATGCAGCTCATGACATGTTTTTGAATAACAAGCTACAATTGAACATTTATATGGTAAATGCGCCCTTGTCTATCAAACCAAAATGCTTCATTTCTGTCACAAGACTGTGATATTGTGGCTATCCTGGTATATTTACTAAAGGAATATGTAATACGCCACAAGTGTTCAAATAACAGAGAACGTCTGCATTTTTGGTAAGGTCCTCAAGTCTGAAGAAAGCCTGTATTCACAACAAACTGTTACCACTGTTTATACTCCAGAGGTTGAATAGGAAGGAGAAATTTTTTTCCAAATACATGTTTGCATTGACAGATAGCAAGCATGTAATCTTAAAAAAAAAAAAAAAAGCACTTGGCAAACGGAAATTCAGGAAAGAGAGAAAGAAAAAGAAAGCAACACAGAGGTGAGAGCGAAAGAAAGAAAAAGAGAGGCAGGCAAAGGCGTGGAAGAGGATGGGGTTGCGCAGTGCAGAGCCGGACGCTGGAGGCCAGCCGCAGCCTGGGAGCCGCTAATCCCCGCGCGTCTGCGGCCAGCTGCCTGCAGCGGCCTGAACTGGCGGGCGCTCCAGTAACGTGGGAAGAAGCAGGCCCTCACGGAGTAATTTTCTGACGCCATTCCTAAGGGAAGGCCAGCAAGCCTCTGAATGCATGCAGATGGGAGCGGCTGCTGCGGAAAGCAGAGCAAGAAAGACAGGCGGATGGAGCCAGCCCGCAGGAGCAGGCTGGCGGGAGACGCCCCGGTGGAAGCTCGGGCTGCACCACGTCCTGCTGCTGCGTCGGCAACGGCCACCCACCCCTTGAGCCATTAAGCTCAGATGTAGCAAGTACCTCTTGTCACAAGAGGGTGAGAATCTGGAGGAGGAGGTGAGGAAGCACAGATGATCACAGAGGCCAGGAGCGGGACAGAGACAGGCCGGCTTTTCTTTCTGCCTCCCACTGCGCCCTGCTTTAAAGGGAAGTCGGTGGAAGGCTCCTTTCTCCGCGCCCTGGCCATGGACAGGCCCCTGGGGCTAGGCATGGGAGGAATACTATTGGGGAGGGGGGGAGGCCTGACTCTGAAAAGGGAGAGCGTGGAGCTGGAGACGTCACCTAGGAACTTAGCCCCCTCATCCTGCCAACCCTGACCATCCACGTTGAGGCCTTTCACATAAGGGAAGAAATTGAGCGCACAAGCCCTGGATTCAAATCCCAACTCTGCCACTTGTTAATTGTGACCTTGGACAAGTTACTTGACCTCGCTGGGATTCAGTGTCTTATTTGTAAAACGGGGACAATAATATTATTATCCCTCCCACAGGGTATTGAGGAAGGAGAGAAAGAAAGAAAAAAGAGAGACAGATTAAAGATGATAATATATATGAAGTTTAGCTCCTGGGAAAATTTAAGTGCTCAAAAAATCTTAGTTATTATTAGTACATTAATTAACGTGTCATTTGTGTGCAGAGCCCTAGACCAGGTGTCGCGCTTTAATAGCTGCAGAGGCTCCTAGATTCCATCTCCTTCCACTGTCTCCAACCCCCCTCAGCTCTTCTTCATGCCCCACCGGTGCCGGATCTAGAATTCTATCTTGCCTTGGAGTGTCTCCAGCTGTTTGCTCATTTTCCACCAGCCCGCTGTGGGCCCCGCGCACACATTCCCCTGCGGCACACGTTCACTTGGAGAGTGAAGCGCGCGCGCGCGCACACCAAGTCCCTGTGGAACCGAAGAGAGTGGAGGGGTTTGCGGGGGTCGGGGGGCAGTCTTAAGCCACAGAGAGAGTGGAGAAAGGATACCGAGCCCCGCTTGCGAGGCCTTTCGGGGTGCTCAAGGCAGCCAGCAAATAGCAAATGTTTAAGGTTGTTTTTTTTCATCAAGCATCAGCTTGATGTAACCCTAGCCTCCTTCCTCTGTGAAATGTGTGAATGTGCCATCGTCAAGCATTCCGCATATTGATTCTCTCACATTTCACTGACTTGATCCCTCTATGCTCCCATTAACCGCATAATGGGCACTTGCTCTTTCAAATCCAGGTCGACCCCCACAGATGGCCAAGTGTTATAATGGTTAACCAGCCATCCCTCGCTCCCCATCTCTGCTCAGACTATACCATTCTAGAGACGAACATGTGGGGTGAAAGGAGGAAGCCAAGGATTATTTCTTTGAACCTTTGCTTGTTTTGCCAAAGTATAAATATGATGCTGCAGAATATGTCCAAATGTTCCCAAAATAGACCCAGTGCTGAGACTGTGTTGATGCTTGGGCATTCCCAAAACTGGTTTCTATCCAGCTTCAATCTGCTGTCTGTGCAGAAGGTGGTGAGGAATTCTCACTTGATGTGGTGCTGAATAGTCAATCCTTCAAGATTAGAAAAGCTTCTTGATTTAGGAGACATTTGTTATGGAAAGATCTCAGTCCCCTTTGGGGAATCTCCCCCATCTCCAAATCCCCTCCCCAACTTCTCAAGCAGATTATAGCCATCGCAAGGGTATGCCTGGGTATGGTCAGCCTGGACCAACCTGGGCAACCATAACGTTCCACGTTCTCGCTTATTTTCTCCAAGTTGCTCAAAGTAAACATGCTTCTTTTTAGTTACTTATCATCAGCCACCTCACTTCTCCTCACCACCCACCATCATGTCTTTAAGATATATATCTTTACAAAAGTTAAATATGATTACTATAAATATGGAAAATTACAGAACCAGAGTTTAACCATGAGAAACACATCAGACAAGCCTCAGTTGAAGGACATTCTATAAAATACCTGAATGGTACTCCTCAAAGCTGTCAAGATCATCAAAAACCAGAAAAACCTGAGAAATTGTCACAGCCCAGAGGAACCAAAAGAGATATGATAACTAAATATAATGTGGTATTCTGGAACAGAGAAAGGGCACTAGGGAAAAACAAGTGAAATCTGAATAAGGTGTAGACTTCAGTTAATAATAATGTATCAATGTTGGTTCATTACTTGTGGCAAATAACCATAGTGATGTAAGAAGTTAACAATAGGGGAACCTAGGCATGGATGTATACAAGAATTCTATACCATCTTTGCAACTTTCCTGTAAATTTTAAAATATCCTAAAAATAAAAGTTCATTTAAATATTTTCAAAGTTACAGAAGGGGTGGTGTGAAGATTTATTGGGATGGGCACGAGGGCACTTTCTGGGATGAGGATAACTTTCTATGTGTTGCTAGAGATTCAGGTTACATGGATATATCCATTTGTCAAAACCTGTTGAATCATTCACTTAAGATTTGTGCAATTCATTGCATATGTTATCACAAAAGGAAAAAAAATGTAAATAAACACTGAAATCCAGCAAATAATATGCATGCTGAAGCATTTTGAGAAAAGTGTGCTGATGTCAGCAACTTACTATGAAGTTAAAATTAATTAAAAATACCTTAAGATATCAGATAGATTAAAAGGATGGATAGAAGGATGAATTGTTGGAGAGAGATGTGATAAAGCAAGTAAAATAAAATGATGGTGACAGAACCTAGCTGGTGAGAATACAGGCATTCACCGTACAAGTCTTTCTAATTTTCTGTATGCTTGAATTTTTTTCATGATGCAATGTCGGGAAAAAATTGCAGGCAGATAGAAAGTAGAAAGTCCTTATAATCCTCTACCCAAAGAATAACCACTGCTAAGTTTGTTGTATATTTCTCCACGTATTTTTCTCCTATACCACCTATTTTTAAATGGGATACAACTATACACATACAGTTCTGCGCTCACTCTTTTCATTTAATCATCTATCCTGGGTGTTTTCCCATGGCCTTCTTTTTAGTGTAGCTGTGTAACATTCCATCATATATACAATACATATTCCACGTATATACAATACATAACAATAATTAATGTATACGTATATACAATACATACAATGGTTAATTATCTTTTCAGGGAAATTTTAATTGTGTACAAGGATTTTTGTCTGTTGGCTTGTTTTTTACTATTAAAAACTTTGAAGCAGTGGATTTCACCACACATATATGTTTGTGTACTTGCGTGAGTATATCTGTGGGAGAAATTGCTAGAAATGGGATTCCTGGGTTAAAAATATTGTGCCAGTTTGCATTCCTACTAACAATGTATGAGAATGTTTGAATCTCCACACCTCTACCAACACTAATTATTACAGATTTGCTTTAATTTTTGTAAATCTGATAGGTGAGAAATGTAAGTAATTATTGTTTGTTTTAATTTTAATTTCTACATTAGTGAGGTTGAACATCATTTCTATGTTTAGGGCTCTTTGAAGTTCTTCTGTTAATTGCCTACTCATTCTTTTTGCCAATTTTTCTATTTTCTTTTTGATTTGTAAGAGCTCTTTGTATAGTAAGCCCATATAGTAGTATGTTTTGCAAATATTTTCTTTTTAAAAAAATTTCCCACAATTTATCTTTCAAAGTGTTTATGTCAGAGCTGTTTTTCATTTTCTTTGGTTTTACCATTTTTCATGCCATGTATATGACTTTTGCCATTCTCCATCTCCTTTCTTTCACACGACAGCCCTTTAAGATAGATAAGAGGTGTAAAAAGGTCACATTAGGATAAAACACTGGACTTGAAGCCACGTATCTTCAGTCCTACTCCAGTACCTTTTCCATTACCAAGAAATAGCAGAAATAGTTATTTCCACTTAAGAGAAAGGAAAACTTTCTCTACGCCTGTTGCTAAGCCCTGCTAGAGAAATACACAACTGGGCAGCCTGTTACATACTATACAATCATGACTACCAGTTTCAACTGGGCCCTTCCTGCCGCCCTACAATCTCTTGGGTTTCTTAATTAGCTTGTTCAAACCTCCTCCACAACAGCAATTTCAAACATTCTTCACTTTTATCAAACCTCTGACCATCATCCCTCACCTCCCCCTCTCTCATTTCACAGAAAGAGTAGAAACTATCAGGTGGGAACACTAAACTTCCCACTCCACCCCTCCTAAACTCTCTGACTAGGTAGATCCCCATCTAGTGCTCCCTTCCTCCTCCTGTTGCAAAGGTGAGGGGACGAGGGTCCTACCCTTTGCCTTCCACTCCAGGATAACACCTCCAGCTATTATCGCCTCTTCTTTCCTCTATCTTCACCTCCTCCCTGTCTCCTGACTCTACTCTCAGCACTAAAACATGCTCAAGCCTCTCCCTTCTTAAGAAATAGAAGTAAACACACATTTTCAACCACAGGTCCTTCTGCAACTTGCTCCTTCAAATTATGCAACTGTAAAAGCAATGACAGACTCTGCTTGGAGTGGAGATGTCTGAGATGCTGTGGATGTGGTGCCCAGTTGCTACAAACCTGCCCGGAAGAGAAAACAGATTGCAAGGCTACTTTTGGGGAAAAAGCGTTTTCAGCTGAGCAGAGAGGAGACTGACTTGGGAGACCGGCCAGGCTCCTGTTCCCCTTCTGGCACACTGGGCTGGGTTTAAGCCCCTCTGCTGAGAAGAGTGGCCAGAAACCAACAGAGACTTTGTAAGCTACTGTGTGAGCACTGAGGCTCAGAACAATGCACTAGGGACTTTATGAGACTCTAGGCATAAGCAGGCCTAGCTTTGGGCCCCACTAACCCAGCATGGAAAAGAATTAGAGGCAGGATGGTTTGTCCAGGCTCTGCCCGTTACTCAGCTTTCCAGTGGCTCACAGAGGAGCACGTGGTGCCAGACAGGTCCCTAGGCATGGACACCAACACTCTCCTGATGGTCACCCTCAGCAATAATAGCAGATGTACACAATGGGTTCTGGAGCAGAAGAACAAAAACAAAGTAGTGAGTACAGCTGACAGAGCGGCTTGTACACACATGGGAGGCGTCGCTTTTGGGGATTCTCAGAAATAAGTAGGAGGCTCTCTGAGGAGACCAACTTCCTACCTGGAGCAGCTGAAGGATGAGGAAGTATAGAAACTTGAGCATAACTCTAAATGTGACCCAGAGTCACAGGCTGGAGGGGCTTGGAGGCCTTTGGGTCACAGGACCACGCCCAATCACTCAGAGAGTCTCCAGATACAGAACTCGTGTTACATTCAGAGTCTAGAGCTCTGCCTATCTGAGACATCTTTTCTTCTTTCCAGAGGGTGACCAGCGCACATTGAAGACAGGGCCCCAGCAGCCTGTGGATGGGCCTTTCTGCTACCCAAAGGAGTGGACAAGATGAGAAGTAGGCTCTGTCATGTCGTATTTGGATTGGGTCTGAGCTTGGAGGAGAAATGCTACTTTTCTATAGGTAGGTGAGAGCAGGCTTGTTTCACTGAACCCTGGGACTCCCTTCTGATCGGCTGACAAGGCTCAGTGGCAGCCTTCCCTGAATGTGCTACAGAAACCACTTGCCTCCACATCTCCCCTTCCAGACAATTTGCCTGAATTCCAGTTCTTTGCTGGAACACTTCCACGTGGGGAAGCTCTAGTCAGTGTCACCAAATATCACAGGCAGCAACTTCAGCCATGGGAAAGAGGTCTTCCCAACTGGCAAACATCTCTAAGACTGACCTAGGTGAGAGAGCAGGAAGGGCTGTAATTGTGGGTGGTCACTCCAAAAACTCAAAGGAAAGGAGCAGAAGAACAAAGACAAGGGAGATAAAGAAACTAGGTGGGGTAGAGAGGGAAAACGCAAAGGAAAAGTTTAACATCTCTTTCTATGTTAGTTGCTTTTGGATGGAATCTTCTAGGAGCCGGGGCCTACATGTTGCTCAGAGAGCACTCAGTAAGCACTTGTTCTCTGTGCCTCTGTAAGGTGGGCACTGACGTTAGTTGCCAGCCCCAGGAGATGGGCTTCATGAATGCCACTGTGTGCCTTGAGCACTAGCAGAATTTTCCCTGGGGTAAGCATGTCTCTGATAAACGCCTGTTGATCCTGAACTTGGAGATCTCAAATAACCACAAGTCTGTCTTTGGGTCATTATGCACTAAAGTTTGAGGAACAGATGGGAGGAGAGACTTTAAAAAAAAAAAGCAACTTCCAAGGAATGACTTGAGGTGGATGTAGATTCTGGAAATTTTTCTTCAGCTCACAGAGATACAGACCTTAACAATAGATGCTTGTGACCTCTAAGATCTTGCAAGATCCTTTAATATACTCAGAATTCTGAAAGAAAACTTCAGTAACATTTAGGAGCTTTTGGCATTGGATGCATTCCATCGTGTTCTCATTTTTTTTTTCTTTTGAGGAAGACTAGCCCTGAGCTAACTACTGCCAGTCCTCCTCTTTCTGCTGAGGAAGACTGGCCCTGAGCTAACATCCACGCCCATCTTCCTCCATTTTATATGTGGGACGCCTACCACAGCATGACGTGCCAAGCGGTGCCGTGTCCACACCCCGGATCCGAACCGGCGAACCCCAGGCCGCCGAGAAGTGGAACGTGCAAACTTAACCTCTGCGCCACCGGGCCAGCCCTGTATTCTCATTTTAAAAAAGACATGATATTTGTATGGAGTTTATGGAGGCTTTCAAGTGAGAGAGAGAAAGAGAGAAAATTTCCCATCTTGCAAGTGGGCAAATCTCCTTAAATACCTAATGCCAAGAAGCTTTAGGCTTTATTTGCTTCATTAGATGCTTAGAGAAACCAGGCTGGGGATTGGGTCTGTGATAAGTCATTTCCCCTTCAAAGCTCTGGTTCTCTACCTAGTCCCTCACAGATGGAGTTCACACAAGCTGTACCCATTTCACTGTACAGAGAAGTAGTGAGTTGAAAGGCGCTCTATGTTAAGCCGCTGTGGTTTGAGTTTAACCTCCATGACTTGACTTCAGTCTGAGTCTGACCCCAGAGGATGTTCCTGTTGACAGCAGTTGGCAACTCCGGGCTGGTCGTCACTGATCTCAAAGACCCTGCGGAGGCTGGATTTGGAAGTTTCCTGGATACTCAAGATCACTGGACTAGATTCACTGGCATTTGCTGAACAACTACTAATAATAGCTAATCATGTACGAACTCTTTCAGTGTGCATTTTACATGCATTAGCTCACTTCCGAACTCTGTTATAACAGGTAGGCCCTGCTATTATCATGAGGAAACTGAGCGCTAAGAAGCTAAATCACTTGCCCAAGGTCACTCAGGAAGTAATTGGCAGAACAGGAAGTCTGATTTGTCTGTGTGATCCATGGTGCTACGCTGACTCCTTCCAAAACTTTGTCAATCAATTATCTTTCCCCTTCACTTCTTTTCCAACAGTCCTAAAGGAATAGTTCAAAGTAGCTGCCTTCTGTTCCTACCACCAACTCACTCCTTAACCTTTTCCCTCTGGTTTTTCCTGTCCCCCACTAACCAGCCAACTGGAAGGTGATCACTAACAGTCACCAGCAAATCAAATGGCCTCTTCTCAGCCCTTCAGTTACAACACATCTGCAGGATCAGACACTCCCTCTTTCTTGACATGATCCTCTCCCTTGGCCCCTACAATGTCTCCATTTTCTTGTGATCTCCCTTATGCCTCCTTCTCTGCCTTCTTCAGTGGATTCCTCTTGTGCTTCCTCCCTCCCCATAGAGGTAGGTGTTCCTTAAGGCTCTGCCCTCAGCCTTGCCTCTGCTCTCCTAGATTCAAGTATTATCCATTTGCAGATGAAATGGCTTCTGTGAGAGGCAGCATAGCATAATGGCTATGAGCAATGACCCTAAAGTCAGTCTGCCTGAGTTCTAATTCCCCCTCTGTCACATGCTACTAACTTTGGTGATTTACTCTGTGCCTCTATTTGCACATCTGTAACATGAGGATTAATTGAGATCATGTATATAGAGCATTTGGACCAGTATCTCGCAAGTACTGAGCTTCATGCAAGCATTTGCGATTATGTAATCTGGGCCCCTTGGCCCTAACTCTCACCTGCGCTTCAGATCCATTCCAACTGGTTGCTTCATATCTGCCCCTGAAGGTCTCTAAGAAATTCAACATGTCCATAACTGCCTTCATGTCTCCTTCTTTCCTGGTTGTGCAAGATCTCCCTTTTTATTGTCTCATCTCTGCTTGAGATCACCATCAGCTTGCCATCAAAACCCGATGAGCTTGACTCACCCTTCTCACTCACCATCAGTATTCACACATAGCCCTGCCGGTTCTACCTTTTCAACTTCTCCAGTCCGGGTGATGAAAATGTTCTGAAATTGATAGTGGCGATGGTTACACACCATATGAATGTACTAAATGCCACTGAATTGTACACTTTTAAATGGTTAAAAAGGTAAATTTATGTTAAGAGTATTTTACCACAATGAAAACAATCTGTCCATGTCTCTCCACCTCCATAGCCACCACTGTAGTCTAGGCCACTGCCGTCTCCTCCAGAATACCATCATAGCCTCCTAACTGGTCTTTTATGCTTCCACTTTTGCCTTCTCCCAGAGCTACTGATCCAGTAGGTCTGAGGGTGGAGCCTGGGCATCCACCCTATTAACAAGCACCCATGGAGTGCTCACTAAAGTTTGGGAACACTGCCTACAGGAAGAAGTTCAAACTCCATAGTTTGGCAAGATCCTTCATGTCTTCTCCTAGTGTGTCTCTCTTCCCCTTTATTTTACTTTTTCCTATAGTTGCTTTATATTTTGGCCAAGGATGATAATTGTCCACGGACTGAGGAATAGGATTACGAGAACCCTCTGAACTTCGAGGGAAAAGAAAGAGAGAGAGAGAAAGAGGGAGGGGAGAGGAAAGAAGGAAGGAGAGAGCTCTGGATTTAGATTTTAGCTCAAATCCTAGTTTCAGCACTTACTAGCTATATGACCCAAAGTAAGGCACTTCAAACCCTTCTCATCCCCAGTCTTCTTATCTGTTTTAAAAAATAGCGCTATGCTCCAATCTGGCTGTGAAGGTTAAGTTAGATAACACATGCCAAGTGCTTAGTATTTGCAATACTTTTCTAAAAGATGATGTTTTTAAGCTTAGAAAAAAAGAAATGATATATGTGAAAGACATAGTTTTTCCATAAAAATCAGAGCTTTTTTGTCAGTTCTTAGCCTAGCGTGTGGTCCGTATCCAGGGCTAAATGCTTTTTTTGCTGTTATTGTTATTATTAATATCATTAAAGTTGGGACTAGGATCAAGCACACTGGCAGAGAGCTTAACCTTGGCAAGGTGAAGGAGCACGTCTTCCTGAGAGTCGGAAGCATTTGAGATGGCTGTGTGGAGATGGGTCAGAAGCCGAAGACGCTCCCGTCAGTTGGCTTCAATCTTCTCAGTAATGAAGGAGGTGAAGTCATCTCCTGAGAATGAGGGGGAGGGCTGGGGCTGGGGGCTTGAGGAGAGGGCAGGAAGTTTGGAGCAGCTGCTGTAGGGAATGTGATAGGGAGTCAGCAAGCGAGGAATGAACGGATTGTTGAACAGCCACAGGGGCCAGCTTAGGGTAGAGAGCATGCATTGGCAGCGAACCTGATGAGCAGGGTTTCTCCAACGAGCCAAGAGTGGAAACAGTCAACTTCAAGGGGTCACCCAGGGCTGCAGATTTGAAAGGCAGGAAGAGGACAAAATTTAGGGTGGTGAAGGATTCTAGGGTGGGCATGTGAATAGTGGAAGCGTCCACAGCCTGGGCTAAAAAAGAAGGCTCACTTATTCATTCAACAGATATTTAACCACCACATACTGTATAAATTTTACTCAAGTGCCTGGACATGAGAGATGTCGCAAAGAATGAGACACACAAAATCGCTGCATTCAGCATATATCCACACAAAGACTTGCACACAAATGTTTGTAGAACTTTTGTTCATCATTGCGAACGACTGGAAACAACCCAGATATCTTTCAACAGGGTACTGGATAAACGAACTGACACATCCCTACAATTACTCAGTAACAAGGAGAAACAAATTATTGATACATGCAACAACATGGCTGAATCTCAAAATCAGTATGCTGAGTAAATCAGTATGCTGAGTGCCTACTGCATGATTACGTTTATATAAAATTCTAGAAAACACAAACTAATCTATAGCAACAAAAAGTAGATCCAGGTTGTCTGGACTAATAGGCAAAAGGCACAAAGGACCACAAGGGAACTTTTGGCGGTGATGGATATGTTCATTAACTTGATTTTGGTGATAATTTCACAGGTCTATACATATGTCAAAATCAATCACATATATTTTAAGTGTGTGCACTTTTTTATGTTAATTATACCTCAAAAAAAGTTATAAAAATAATTTTTGTGTGTGTGAGGAATATTCATTCTGAGCTAAAATCTGATGCCAATCCTCCTCTTTTTGCTTGAGAAAGATTGGCACTGAGCTAACGTCTGTGCCAGTCTTCCTCTGTTTTGTGTGTGGGATGCCGCCACAGCATGGCTTGATGAGTGGTGTGTAGGTCTGCACCTGGCATCTGAACCCATGAACCCCAGGCCGCCAAAGCAGAGCATGCAAACTTAACTACTACACCCTTGGGCTGGCCCCTAAAATTTTTTAAATTGGTCTTCGTGGAACTTATAGCCTACATGGGAGAGACTGAGAATAAACTAGTAAGTCAACAAACATGATATTTTTAGACAGTGCTTCGTGCTGTGAAGTTAATATAAACAGGGTGATGGGATAGAGAATAGACTAGGGGCCGGCAGAAAGGAGCAACTATAGATAGGATGGCAAGGAAGGCTTCTGGGGACGTGGCATTAGAGCTGAGACCTGAACGATGAGAAGGAAACAGCCATGAGATGTGGAGGAAGAATATTGCAGGCAGAAGAAACAGAACATGCAAATGCTCTGAGGCAGGAATGAGCTTGATGTGTTCAAGGAACAGGAAGAAGATTAGTGTAACTTGAGTTTAGTGAGCAAGAGGGAAGGGTATCGGGAGATGAGAAGTCGGCAAGGGTCAGATCATGTGGAGTCTTGGAGACCATGGTAGGGAGTTGGGGTTATATTCTAACTGTATGGGTAATCCAATGGAAGCCCTTAGGCAGAAATGGGACATGATCTGCTTTATGCTTTAACATGGCTCTGGCTGTCATGTAAAGAACTGACTGCAGGGGACAAGGGTAAAGACAGGAAGACCAGTCAGGGAGTGTTATGTTAGTCCAGGTAAGAAGTGATGAGAGAGTATACCAGGGTGGTAGAAGTGGGAATGATGAGAAGTGGTCATATGTGGAATTCCTTTTGGAAGTAGAATGGAAAGGACTTGGCTCCTAAATTGAATGTGAGAGATGAGGGAAAGAAAAGAATCAATATGACTCCTGTTTTGGCATAAGCAACTGGATGGGTGGTGGTAGTACCATTTACGAAAAAAAAATGGGGAAGATTAATGCATCAATGCCCTCCAGCCACAGACCACCAGGAACAAACCTGTAGTTGAACAAGTTAGATTTATTACTCATGGCAGCAAGGGAGAATTTACATCATGGGGAACCGTGGGTATCTAAGTAAAACCTGTTAGAAAGGACTTATTATTGTGTTGTAGCTTATGTTAGGTGATTTTAGGGAGGGTCCAAGGAAGCAAGTGTTCACTCTGGATTGGATGCTATTAGGATTGGTATCTTAATAAATCTTATCTAGAATGAAGGAAGGCTAGAGTGAGACTAAAGCTGTGATAGGTAGAGAAATAGTAGCCAGATCAGCTGGGAAAGGAGGATGTTTGGTATTTTGTGAGTTTCACAGTAATCTTGTTTTTGTCTACACTTAGATAACATTATAAAATGGTCTTGTTTTGTCTCACTCCATCTTGGTCATAGAGACATGTCTTGTCATTAGACTAATCTGATGTTGGTGTTCTATGAGACGGTTTATGTTCAACAGGAGAATAACATGGCCTACCTATGAACACTGGGCCAGCTTCTAACCAACAGTAAGGCCTAGACGTAAACATCAGACCAGTTCCGAGATGGCAGGGGTTGCTTTTTCTTTCTCAAGTGGAAGAGCAAATTTTGGAGGAAGAGACTCAAAAGCTCTGACTTGGATATGTTAACTTTAAGACAGGTTTAGATACCTTAGTAGAGATATTGAGAAGGCCGTCAGATATGCAAGTCTGGACTCAGACTATGAATTTCAGGGATAAAAAATATAACTTTGGGAGTCATCATTATAAAGATGGTATTTATATATGAAGATCATATTGGGGTGTGTGTGTGTGTGTGAGGAAGGTTGGCCCTGAGCTAACATCTGTTGCCAATCTTCCTCTTTTTGCCTGAGGAAGATTGTTGCTGAGCTAATATCTGTGCCAATCTTCCTCTATTTTATGTGGGATGCTGCCACAGCGTGGTTTGACTAGTGGCGCTAGGTCTGTGCCTGGGATCAGAACCTGCAAAGCCTGGGCCGCGGAAGTGGAGGTCATGAACTTAACCTCTGCACCACTAGGCTTGCCCAGGAAGATGATATTTTGCATGTTGGGACTCATTGACATCACAAAGGGAGCAAGAATAGATGGAGAAGAGAAGAGTTCCCAGGATAAAGCCCTGGGCAATTCAACATTAAGAGGTTGAGGAGATGAGGAGGAACCAGCAAAGGAGGCTAAGAAAAGGGCTAGTGAAGAAAGAGGCAAACCCGTAAACTGAGGTGTTATGGAAATCAAGAGTAAAGTTTCAAGAAAGGAATGATCAATGCTGCTAAGTAGTCATAGAAAATGAGAACTCATAATTGAACATTAGATTTGGCAACATGCAGGTCACTGGTGACCATGACAAAGCAGTTTCATTGGTGTGGTGTAGATGACAACCCCATTACTATGGATTGGGGCAAGATTGGAAGCTACTATTACTAAACCTTTACCCTGAGCTACTCAATCTTCACAACAGCCATGGGAGGTAGGTACTATTTCTTACATTCATTTTACATATGGGAAAAGGAAGTTTGGAGAAAGTTGAGTAATGTTCCTGACGTTACTCAGCTGATGAAAGGCAGACCATAGATTTGGACCCAAGAAGTCTGGCTCTAGAGCCCATGGCCTATGCACTACACTCTTCTGCTTTAGTGGATGGCAGAGAAAGTCAAAAGGTGGGGGTACTTGAACTGGCCAGCCCCCTGGACTTGCCAGAGGGAAAGCCCAAACCTCTGAGGGCTGGTACCAGTTACTTGGGACGTGGGATGGAGACTAACCCAGCTGACTCCAGAGCAGCCTCCTCCAAGAACAGATCATCATTTGGCTATGGCCTTGGTTTGGTACAGAGATATAGGGAGATGGCAGGAAAATGATAGGAATTCCATCCTTACAGTCCTCAGGGGATCCATCCTAGTATTTCTTCCTTCACTCACCTCAGCCATTCCTCTCCGGTGTCCTGTTTGCTAAGTTAACCTTCCAATGGACAGAGGCCTAACTGGGGAGCAGGCCAAGGGCTGCTCTCCCCTTCCACTTACCCCAGTTACTTCCATTCCCACCCACAACCAACCCCCTACCCTAGGAGATTCACATGGAAGTGCAGGTGCCCTCTGTACATAGCTGAAGGCTTCAGTCTTCCAAACGTCCCCCAGAAGTAGTGAGGATAAAGAAAAAGCTGAAGTTCTGTTCTTGGGCTTACCATATGGTGTGACTGCCACAGCAGCCTTACCCATATCAGATTTGAAAGTCCTAGGACAAGACCCCTTCATCCCTCTCTCCTGCACCCAGTGTCTGAAAGCCACCATTAAAGATGCATTCCTTGGAACATCACTGCAATGAATAGCAGATTAGATGTAAATGAATAAGATCATTAGACCTTGGCAGTAGGAAAGGAACAGTTTTGCAGGACTGGGACTGGGGATGGCAGGGGGAAGCTTGGAACAGGACGGGGAAAAAATGAGATAAATACCAACCCCATAGTTTTGCCAAGGGCTGATCATGACCACAGTGCCCCTAGAGGAATGGCCCCACAAGAAGAGGAGCAAAATTAACATGCCCCGTGTCTCCATTCTTTCTCCTCCAGGCCTGCTGGAGCAGCAACCCTACTAGATCACATCTAGATCCGAAAAAGAGCCAAGGGGAGGCCCCCTGTCCTTGCAGGGACCTGAAGTGTTTTCATAAATGGACATTTCGTAGATCAGGTATGTGGGAATTTGGCAAATTCACACTTAAATCCAGTCGTTCATGGCTCCCCTAGTCCTCCCCACGGTTCCAAGAGCATCTGACAGCAAGACTAGGATGTGACTTGAGAAGCTGTGGGAAGTTGCGTACATTCCTTCCCCAAGCACCATCCCCAACACACATAAACATTTCAAGATCTCTCTCCAACGAGAGTCCACTGAAATCCACAACCAGAGATTCTTTCCTTGGGTTTCACCTTTACTTTGTCCTGAGCGATCTATTATAAAATGTGAATACCCCTGGAGAGGGAGTCATCTGAAGCAATGACTAAGCCCTACTGCTTCTATATAACGTAACTTAGCTGCTTGCCTTTTTCTCTGACTTAAAAGAGCACTGTGGCACAACAACGTGAATGTACCTAGCACTACTGAACTGCACACTTTTTAAAATGGCTAAGATGGTGAATTTTATGCTATGTGTATTTTTTACTACAGTTTTTAAAAAAAACGCATCTGAGGTATCCCCTTGTCTGCTCTGACTGCACCCTCTTCAGATAAAGAGGCCCAGGTCACAGCTTTTACCAAGACCCTGCTTCCCTCAAAACACAGCTGATGGGAGACTGGTGGGGTCACCTGGTCCCATGCTCTGAGATCTACCACAGCAAGCAGGGTTGCCTTAATCACATTATTTGTCTTCCTGGACAGGCTATAGGTTGTGTTAAGTAACCAAAGGAGCTGAAAACTGACCTCCCATCCAACTTCTTCTCCCAAAGCCATTTTGGTGTGTGGTTCAAGTTCACCTAGGGTTGGCTCTTGACCACTCTAATCTATTCATTCTTGGTGGTCCTCAGTCATGTTCCCTTACCTTCACAGAACATTCTAGATAGCTCTTCTTCCTATCTCCCTCATGAAGCCTACAGCCCGTGATTCTTTCCCTTAATTCTCCTCTCTTATGCACTCTCTCAATCCCTGACCTGTGTCTTCAAAGTCTGGACTCCAGTCCCGGTGGAGCCCTGAAAATACAGTATTATTGTCATATTTTATTTAAAGGGCACTGCAGGCCTACGGGTGAAGGGTAGTGGGGTAGGATGGTGAGGCAGTTATGCACAGATACCTAGTCGTCCAAGATTCTGAGAACAGGGGAGACAGGCTCAGAGATCTGGGAGCTAGTGGCCAAACCTCTGCAATCCCCTTCTTTGAACAATAATAGTAGACTCTACATAGTAGAGAATTTTCTCTTCCCCCACACAACTGCCCAAGGGTACGCCCCCAAGGAAGGAAAAGGAAAATATAAACTTAACACCTTCTACTACTAGAGCTGCTGTCTTTCTCCTAACCCTGTCCCATGTGTTAGCTCACTTGATCCTCAAATCCCCACAGCTGTGGAGACGGGCCCAGAGAGGTTAAGCAGCTCACCCTGAGAAACAAAGCCCGTTAACTGGCAAAGCCGGGGCTGGACTGTTCTCTTGCTTCTGGTCCCGTGTTCTGTCCACAACACCACAGTGCGTTTGCTCTAGCCGCGAGGCAAGATTGTTTGGAAAGCAGCCCAGTCCCTTTTCTCTTTGTTGATACAAGTCATGTGAAGATCTCTGGTTTCTGAAAGAGGTGGCAAATTGAAAAGAAGATGGTAACTACAAACAAATGAACGACCTCATTTATATCCCTCTAGAAAAATGAATCAACAACACAGAATTATGTCTGTAATGGAAGGAAAGCTTCTGTTTATTTTTGCACTGTCGATGAATACTTCCAGACATTGGAACTCAAAATATCTCCCAGTCCCGCTTTGTTGAAAGCCTCAAGTTACGCGTAAGGAAGCGTAGGTCTTCTTCATTCTTACTATGGAGAAAGATCTGAACTTGAACTGAAACACGACCTGTTTACACAGAAAGGAGAAAGAGACCACTGGGTGGGTTGAAAGAAGAATCATTCTAATTATTAGAATCACATTAAGGAGAAGGGCAACATCTTCCCAGTTTGTACGGTCAGCTGGTGCTATTCAGGAATACATTATCAAAACGGAGGGTTGGCCAAGCCCCTAGTTTTTCATTTTTCTCTCTATCTTTTGCTGACAACAATCTGATCACTTCAGTGCTGTTGACACTCCCACTGGTTGAATAGAGTGTCCAGACTTCTGGGAAACTTCATTATCTGGGACACAGTTGCAACCCTGAAAGTTTCGAAAAAAACAACTGGGCAGTAAAGCAAATCTCTCTGCCCAGGCCACTTCACTTTTCTCACTGGGAGAGTTCTGTAGCTACTCTCGCTTTATGTTCCTAATGGCTACCCTAATCATCATAAAAAGGTTAAAATGTTTTTAACAGCAGGAATATTTTGGCAATGGGATTTGTTTCCCGCAGCTGACACATTAATGTTTATTGTAGGCATTGTCCCAGCTGCTCCCAGCTCTCTTTTATTCTTTATTTTTCTGGCAATATATTTTTTTAAATGTCCGTGAAAAAATGGTACAGATGTTTATAAAGTTTCAACAACTAAAGCACTGATTATGCTTCATTATCAGAACAACATCGTGTCCCCAGTTATGCCAGATAAATGAGGGACATTGTTATACTTGAAATACAAGGCTAGGGACTGAGCCCGCACATCCCCCTGGCACGGCCGGATATCTGTGCCTTCCCTCCACATCCCACTCAGTCCTCCCTGCCTGGCCCTGAGATGGCTCTCACAGCTTCCCCTCTCTTCCTGTCACCATCTTGGACTGCTGCCTAATCCCTGGCCCCACCTGCAAGGAGAAGGGGTGACTTTAGGGCTGGAACTAGGACTGGAGAGGAGCCAATGGGGCCAGGCCAGTATATCTTCAAGGAGTGAATCTGGGGAATGAAAGTAAGTTCATTTAACTTATTAATAGCTCCAGTAAAATACCAGATGGGCTACAAGGCCAAAGCCAATGCCTTGAATGAAGCTTGTGTAATATCAATGCATTAAAGTGACCCATAATATCTTTGTCCTGCTATTACTGAGAAACCAGCTGGCATTAAGCAAGCTGACTTAATGATAAGAGGTGATTTTATGTGTGTTTGATGAACCCAAATAGCCATCATCAGGTATGAGCATTTAAGCCCTAAGTAGGCAAGTTTCTCATGACCTTCTTGAGACGAGGAGAATAAACATACACCTCTAACTTTACCCATCATTGGTTAAGACTGTTTAATTCAAGCGCTTTCCCTCTGACTTAAGATTTACACTATTTTATGGCTTTTTCTCTTTAATAAGCCACTTCTTTGAGAGAGTTACAAAGGTGGCTTCTACAAATTAACTTTGATAATAGCTAATAGTGATGGGTATGAGAGGGGTTTTTTGTGTGTATCCTGAAAAACAGCAAAATGAAAGTGGGGAATCCTCATTTAGCATTGTGATATTTGGAAGTGCTTCAGAATTAAGGGAAAAGAAGAGAAGGAACAAAGCAGTCATAACTTTTGAAACACTTGAAAAAACAACACATTTAGCCATATAAACATTTTCTTCACCCACAATGACATCTACTGCATTGGAACTGGATATACAGATATCACAACAACCCAACTCCTGAATCGAAACAGCATTTCCAAAAGCAAAAAGGATTCCTTCTCTATATAGTCCTGGGTCTCAAGGCTGGGATCTTTGAGAAAAGAGTCTTAGGTTATTGTTTAAACAACCTTTATTACCTGCCTCTGACATTCCCCAGGTTACAGAGGAGGGGACATCTAAGCCTCACGTTCCATGGATGAAGCAGACAGCTGCCATAACAACTGAATCAACATAGGAGAGGCATTTGGAAGTATTGGGGTGACGCACCCAGCAATGTTTACCCATGGCAGAAGATGGCAAAGCTACTAAAAATCAGGCAAGTTACCTTTGGGATGACAAGTGGATGCAAGAAAACCATACAGAAGGGGTCATAGGTCTTCCCTCCTCTTTGAGTCCCCCGCCCCTTTCAGTCCCCATTAAGTCCATTCTATCCCACAGACTGGTCCTAGTGTCCTGCTAGCTCCCTTCTGAAAGAGGAAGGGAGGGAGGGAGGGAGGGAAAAGATGTCTGAGGTCTCTTCATTTCCTTTGTCTCTGTCCCTAAGGCGACAGGAAGCTGGAGTTGCTGCAGCCAGCCTGGCAGTGATGGCAAGCCCGTTGGCTCTGTAGAGTGAGCAGTCCCTGGCAGTCCCTGGAGCAGCTGCCAGTTAGACGGCCCAGAGTTCTGATAGACTTCATTGCTTCAGTTCATTGCCAAGTGTTCGACGTGTTGGATTCAGTTCCCAGAGGGCTGGAGCGTCGTGCCAGGGCTGTCTGCAGACAAGAGAGCAGAAGCAGTTTAGTGCAGTTGGATGTGTGGGATGGGTGTGGAGGCATGGGGGAAGAGGAGGGAGAGGAGGGAGAAAGTGGCCAGGACGTGTGGTGCTTCTTCGAGAGCCTTGGAAGGTCTCCTGGCCTCTCATCATTGTCTGGGCCTCAGGTGAGGCAAACCCTGGAAGGGGAGGAAAGGAAAGGGCGGGCGCCACGCCCAGGGACAAGCGAGATGAGGAGGGCGCGAGCGAGCGAGCAAGCAAGCTGGGGCTGTGGTTCTAAACCCCGACGGTGCCTGGGGTGAGGGCGGGCAGCCCCCCAGGGGCGAGGCGGCGGCCCTCGGCCGGCGAGCCGGCGGCAGTCTCGGCGTCGGTGGCGGCCGCTGCGCCACCCGCGGCCCACTCGTGCTCGGTGCAGGCCTGGGAAGGCTCGTCCTTGGCCTCGATGAGTTTGCGGGAGCGGGTGTAGGCCAGGATGAGGCCACCGGCCAGGCAGGCGTAGAAGATCATGATGAGCAGGATGTAGAGATAGGCGTCGTCGCCCTTGGCGCTGGTCACTTCGCGGCCCACGAAAGGATCAGGCACGACCCCCATGCCCATGCTCGGGCCGGGGCCGGGGTCCAGGCCGCTGGCGTTGCCCCGGTGGTGCAGCTCTAGCAGCAGGCGGCTCAGGAGGGTTCGCAGCCGCTGGCTCTCGCTGCAGTTCATGGCTGTCGGGGAGTGACACGGCGGCTCCAGGACGCTGCTGACCTTTCCCCCTGAGCGAGGGGAAGCAAGTGAGCGTTGGCGGCGGCACCCAGCTCTCGGGCGGGAAGCGCAGTGGCTGGGGGCGCCCGCCGCCCGGGCCTCCTTATCCCCTCATCCACGCCCCTCCTCCCCTTCCCCATCACGCCCCCTCCGGCCCGAGGCCGCCACTTCCCAGGCTCCGGCTGTCTCGCTGCTCTGGGCAAAGGGGACAGCTGGTGGGGGGAGGAGAAGGGGACAAGGGAGGGGGCGAGGCCGAGAGAGGGGCGGAGGGAGCGGGGGCGCGGAATGCGCGAGGCCCCAGGCAGCAGAGGCTGGCAGGGTAGCTTGCTGGGGCCAAGCCTGGACCCTGGGCTGCGGAAGAGAATTCCTTCCAAGTTCTGGCGACCTGCCCTGCAGGCGGAGCTTTGGCCCAGATACAGCATCTGGTCCCCCAAGGCAGGCCCTGTCCCGGGGTTCCGTCAGCTCTTCAGTAACGAAGCAGCCAAGACCGCTCGTCCACATCTCATGGCAGTTATTCTCATGAACAAGGACCCTGGCCTCTCTTTCTAGCCCTCATTCCTTCCCCTGCCTGAGAAGAGCATCTTACTCAGAAGATGCTCAGGCAAAATTTGGTGACTGAATGGTCCGGCACTTGCAAGAAGACCAAAGCAGAGTAGGACTCTCTGGTCTTCCAAAAAGTTTTCTGATAATATCAGCCTCCTTGGAAGTACCCCTGCTCTGATCACCTATCACATTTTTAGAGGGGTCCGCATGTCCTAGCATGTGAGTGTACCATCCATGGTGTGACCCTGTTTCCCCTAGGTAAGCTATCTTCCTAGAAATGAGACCAAGTTCTTCCATTAAAAGGAGCAGGGACATTAAAAAGGCCCCTTGGCGATACTCTCTAGATGTCTCGGGATCTGAAAAGTGTCAGTTCTAGAAAATATGCTCACCACCCCCACACTCACCCCCTCCCCCCACCCCCAGTCCTGGTCCCTGTGAAACATCCAGTTAAGCCAAAACCCGGCTCTGAATCTCTCCAGGGCTTGGTAACAGATCTAGGCCCTGCCAGCTTGTGAGGCAGCCATTTTTTCCCCAGAGGGTATCTTCTTTTAGGGGAAAACAAGGCACTAAGACAAAAATCCATCCAAAGTATGTTAAACTGGACACAGAGTGGGCATCACAAAGGAAAAGTGCTCAAAGGACTGATTTGCAGAGTGAGTAGAAAACAAATGAAGTAGTGCTGGTCAGGTCTGGTTGTATATGGTTGCCAAGTGAGCATAGAAGGAATGAAAGAAAAGTATATGCCCTTATGCACACCTTGAAAATCAAGCTGCCTGTTCAAGAGCATCCAGTCCAGGGGCCATTCAGTCTGCAGGTGTTATCGTTTAAAAAAGAAAGGTTTTCTGGTACCTCTGCCCCAGCCACCCTTCAGCCCACCATCCACTCAGGGGCTGCAGCCTTCTATGTGTTGGGATGAGGTTGGTACCAAACTATATCCAGAGTCTCAAAAAGAGCCTACCTTAACAGCCTCTACACAGGTCTCAGAGACATTCCACGTGAACCTGACCACTGGCTCCTTCTTAGTCACTTTGCCTCAATGTCCTCAGCTCAGAGAGGCTCAGGGAATAATTGTTAAAATGACTTGGCACGACTAATGCCGGAGGACACAGCTAGGGAATTCTCAAAGCAAAACCAACCTAGGGACAGCACTGTTAAGTTAAAAGATTCCTATCTGTTAAAACATGCCCAGAAATCTCTAGGGTGTTTTTGGGCCAGGGAGGGGGGCGGGTGGAGAAGAATCCCCTTCACCATAGCATAAAAATAATCACTTAAACTTGTACTTTCAACGGTCTTATGAGCTAGTAGGATTATTCCTGTTTTCAGAAGAGAAAACAAGTTCAAGTGGTTAGGTGGCAGGACTAGAATGATGAAGTTTGACCTTGTTCTTCTCAGTCCTGACAGCCACTCTTGTCACATGGGTGGTGTCCATGAGCTGCCTCCATTTCCCCAACTCTCCCTTCCCTGGAACCTTCCAGAGTCCAGCATTTTCTGCCAAAACCGCTCTCTGTATATAAGTTCACCAACGACCTCCTGGCCAAATTCAAGGGTCTCTGCTCAGTTTGCATCTTTGCCCTCGAGGACGCATTTGATACCATCAACCACCCACTCCTTCCTGTAACTGTCCTACCCTTGGCTCTCATGGCATTACATTCTCAAGTTTCTCTTCTTATCTCTCTGACCCATCATATTCTGTCTCCTTTGTTGGCTCCTCTTCTTTCCTGCTCCCATTAACCATTGGAATCCCCAAAGACTCAATCCTCACTATTTTCCTTAACATCCATTTCCTTAGAAAATGTCTTTTCATATGGTTTCACCTACAACCTGGCATATATTTGGCCACATTTGAATCTCTAGTTCTGATTCTTTGTTGATAACATCTCTCAGAGCCATTCACTCCTTCCCTTCTGGTTTTGTTACTACAAGCTTCATCCAAGCTCTCCTTACTTCAGGTCAAATATGCAAACTGCAGTCTCCTGGCAGATCTCCCTGCCTACAACCCAACCCGCCCTGCTGTGGCTAGAATAATTCTCCTTTAACTCCACTTCCATCAGTTCACTCCAATGTTCAAACACCCAGAGTTTCTCCACATTGCTTCTTTAATAGAGTCCAATCTTCTTTGGTGGGCCTTAAGTCCTCACCACCAATAGACACCATCTCCTCACCTTTGCACTTAAAAAACAGCATATTGCCAGAGTTGCTCTCCAATACTCTGTGCCTTTCGCCTTCCTCAAAATCCACGGACTGAAGGAAGCCTTGCTTGATGGCCCTGTTTGTGCTCTCAGTCTTTACAATGCACCCCTCCTGGTGGTGCCCTAACTCAGACTGCAGCATTCAATACAGGAAATTTGAAAAACACCAAGAAAAAGATTACCAATAGCACACACACATCCTGCACACACACACGCACACACACGCACCACACATCATTGTTTTGTTGCCTTTTCACTTAACAACGTATTGTGAATTTTCTCCGTGTCAATTACTATTTTTTATAACATCATTTTATTGTCTACACAGTATTCCAGACTATGGATCTACTATTATATATTCAAATTAGCTCTTATTGTAAGATTTCTGGTTATTTCCAGGTTTTTGCTATTAAAAATAATGTTTTAATGAATACATACAAAGCTAATTCTAATTCCATTAAATGAAATAATTGCCAGAGAGAAGGCAAATTACTTATTTACAGAAGACTGGCATGGGGAGCAGGAGATGTGTAGAAAGGGGTGGAAACAGGAATGGAGAATAGTCATACCATTTAAAAAGGCCCAACCCTCAGAAAAAAACAACAGGTGTGTGTGGGGAGACTCTGGCTTTCTTTTCACTCAAGGGGCTGCTGGGCATCCCTTCAAATCCCAGTCCCAGGCCAGCCCTGAATGGCTGAGATGCCAACCCCCTTTCCCCACCACACTAATGAAACTGCAAATCCATCAGACAAGGATTAGGCCTCTCCTCCTCACCCTTCCCCCCCCTTCTACACCTGCCCCATACCTGTCAAATAATCATCTGTTTATCCATTGTCCACAACTCACTTATTTCCTGAATGGTAATCAAGCGTGTTAACAAAGGGAAGCAGTTTATAATCATGTGTTTAGACTTTCAAAAAGTCTTGGAAAAGGTTCTGTTGCATGCCAAGGTTGTTTTAAAAGTACAATGGAGGCGCCATGGGCTAGGAAATGCTCTCGCCATTCCTTGAGACTGTGAGTGCTTCCTGCCAATAGTACAGCTCCATGGAAGTTAAATGAATTGAACTGAGTTGAGTTTGGCTAGTTACCAAAGGACGGGCGCAGATGGTAAACACTGTTGGAGGCCAGGAGGCTGGCAAAGCCACAATGGGCTCTGAGGGAGGGGAGGAAAGAAGGCTTCATGAAGCACCAACTACAGACCAAGAAAGAATCATTCTTTCATTCATTTATTCAACAAATATTTATTACATGTTACACTGTATAAGGCACTGTGCTGGGTCCTAGAGACACACAGCTGAATAAATCACATTGGCAAACCATCTGTAGCTTCATAATTCTCACAGCCACTTCTTTGTGAACTGGGGAAAAGCGGAGAACACCAGGATCTGGAGTAGGATGAGCGGTGGACATGAAGGCTAGCCAAAATTCTGGTTTGGAGAGAGTTTTGACTCTGGATCCAAGCTTTAAGCACTACAGCCAAAAGCCTTATTTGAAAAAGGAAGATCCCAGGTGGTCTGAGCTCACTGTTGTTGCAACCCGCCCTCCCTACTCCTAGCAGCACCATCTTGAGGGTGTGGCCTGCCACGAGCCCCCACAGTAACTCCATTCTCAAAAGATGGGGAAGAATAAATGGAACAGTTCTTGGGTCCAACTGGGCCTCCTGAGTTCTTCCATGGGAATATGTGCAGTATTTGGGAGGGATTGGGGTTTGATAAAGATCACAATATTTGTGGGTTGGAAGGACCTCAGGGGCTTCAAGTGCCTACCTTAGAGACTTTTTGGGGGTCTTAGTGGGCTTATGCTAAGGTCACCCTATATCCACGCCACATACTGGAGCATCAAATATGGTCCCTGATCTCATTTATCTAACACCAAGCATTTGCTAGGCATATTGCACACATTATATTAATTAATCTTACAACAACCCTGTGAGGTGGGTAGGAGTGATATTAAAAATATTTAACAGCAGCATCTTGGGCACTGACTAGTCAGAATGGACAAACAATCAGAATAGATGCTGAACATAAACAACCAGTATAGCCTTCAGAACCACCACAGCATGAGGCAAAGAAGTAGGTGAGGGGCATAGACTAAATAGCTTCCCATTTCCCAGAAGACGAAACCAAGCTCACATCTCCTTGGGTTTCAGAGCTGTCCTGGGTCATTCTAAACCTCCCTCCTCCCTATGGATGCTTCCAACTGCTCTCTGCCTTCATTGCAGGTACGTGAAAAGCTCCCTTGCCTGCCAACACCTCTAAAGCAATGATATCTATTGCAGCTGCCCCTTTATCCCAGCAATTTCCTAAAGATGTCACTTGTTGACTTAAAATTCCTGAATGGGCCCCATTGGATTGCCAAATTATCACCTTAGTGTGGCCTTCGAGACTCTGCTCTGGCTTGAAGATTCTTTCCAATCATATTGGCAGCAATAATTACCCAACATGTCTTCCATGGCAGACACTTTTTCTTTTTATTCTTTTTATTTTTTATTGAAATATAATTGACGTATAACATTGTGTGAGTTTAAGATGTACAACTTGTTGATGTGATACATTTATATATTTGCAATACAATTACCACCATAGTGTTAGCTAACACCTCTATCATGTCACATAATTACCATTTCCTTTTTGTGTTGAGAACAATTAAGATATTTTTTCAACTAGATGAAATTTCACTCTCCCTAACAGCCCCACAGTGTAGGATAACAGTGATGTGTGTGCTTGTCAGATGGTCCCTACAATCCTTTGAGGGCAAGTGCTGTATTCTTCCTCTTCGTGTCCGTCACCTAGCCAGGCACAGTGCCTGGCCTATAGTGGGTGCTCAGGAAATATTGACGTCTGCCTTCCTCCAATGAAGCCTTTTAAGTTTGAAACAAATTCACTCCATGCAGGCTGTGGAACTTTGTGGTTACACTTTTCCCAAAAAAATTTATTATGCAAAACTTAAACATTAAGCAAAGTTGAAAATGTTTTACAGTGGATACCTTGTTCCTTACTAGCTAGATTCTACCACTAATGTTTTCCAATACTGGCTTTGCACATCCCTCACCTATCCATCTCCCTATCTGTCCCTCTATCCACTGTCTTTTTTCTTTTAGAAGTTGCAGACATCAGTGCACTTCATTCCTAAGCACTTTCCACATATCTGTCCTTAACTAGTGTTCAATATTTGCTTATTATTCTTTTTTCCTTTTGAGGTAAAATATACGTCTGATGAAATACATAAACATTAATTGCATATTTGCTGAGTTTTGACAAATGCAACTGTGTAACTTAACTTACTACTAGATATAGAACAATACCACCACTCAAGAAAGTTCCCTCTTGTGCCTTCCCAGGCAGTCCCCTCACTTCACCCCCAGAGGCAAGTACCGTTCTGATTTTTTTCCATCATTGATTAGTTTTGCCTGCTATAGAGCTTCATATAAATGGAATCCTATAGAATGAATTCTTTTTTATAAGGGTTCTTTTACTCAGCCTGATGATTTTGAGAATCATCTGTGCCATTGTATGTATCAGGACTTTGTTCCTTTTTATTGCTGAGTAGTATACCATTGTATGACGATCCCACAGTTTGTTTATCCATTATGCGTTCTCCTCCCGGTGGATACTAGGCTGTTTCCAGTTTCTGACTATTTAAAGCAAAGCTGCTATGAATGTTCTCATACAAATCCTTTTGTGGACGTATGTGTTCCTTTTTCTTGGGTAAATACCCAGGAGTGGAAATCCTGAGTCATAGGGAAGATGTAGTTTACCTTTACAAGAAACTGCCAGACCTTTTCCAAAAGTGGTTGTATCTTTTTACACTCCCACCAACAGTGTATGAGGATTCCAGTTGTCTGTGCTTACTCTTGCAGTCCTGGGCTTCAGTTGCACATTTAGCCTTGTCTTGTACCCGTGAAGTACATTTACCCTTATCCTTGCAAAATGGCTAAGCCTGATTGTTTGTTTTCATTTTATTTTATTACTTAAAGCCTCCTCCCTATTTTGCTGACTACTAAATGAACATCCAAACTCTAAATAAAATTGCTAACATGGGAGCATCAGCTGTATGTGATAATAGCTTTTACTGAAAGCTTATGTGTACCAAGCACTGTATTAAGCATTTTATATGCATTATCTCACTTAATCCTTCCAGGAATCCTGTGAGGTAGTCACAGGATTATTCTCATTATACAGATGAGGAAATTGAGGCCCAGAGAGGTTAAGTTACTTGCCCAAAGTCACATAGCTTGTAGGTGGCCAAGCTGAGACTTGAGTAATCTGTAATCTTTATTACCACCATGCTATAATACTGCCGCATAATGCGCTTTGTACAGAGGTTAGCAGAAAAAACCCCCAGCTTCTGTGTTGGAAGGCTAATCTAACCCATTTTTCAGCTGAGAATATGGAGGTCCAGAGAGGAGAAGGGACTTGCCTGAAGTCCCCACTGGTTAATAGCAGAGCCGTCAGAATCCAAGTCTCCTGGCTGCCAGTGAGGAAACATTTCCACTCCACTGCACAGCTTCCTTCAACGCTTTGGGCGATTCAGATTTTATTTCTAGCTTTTTAATGGTGACAAGAGTCTGAAAACTCTTGAGATCTTTGAAAAATGTGCATGAATCTGAAAGGGTGCAGTAAGGTCAACCTTCCCTTTGGGGCCAAAACAGAAGATCAAAATTAAATTGTCAAATTTGTGTCAATTCGTGCCTAAACATTATCTTCAAAATGTTTCTCCCACCCATTCAGTCTTGTCTGGAAAAGGAAAGAAAACAGTATGGATACTTGGGATATTCTGTGGGAAAGGAGGGGGAACAGAAGAGTCTCTAAGACGCTTTTCTCTTGAACTCCCACAGCACCATCTGGTGGAGGCCTGAGGAGGTTTCTGTATCTCTTCATTCAGAATGTTTTTCAACTTAGACGTTTATTGCCTGTTTCTGTGCCAGGCCTTGCGTTAGGCACGGGAGACCCGGATGAGACTTGCTTCCTGCCATGATGGAGCTAACATTCTACGGGGTAGGGGCTACGCAGACCATTACAACACAGTATGAGAAAGGCCCTATTAGAGACAAATAGCAGAACATGGTGCTAAGATCAGCTGCTCCAGTCTGAAAAACCTGCATTTAAGTTCTGGCTTGGCCACCTACCAGCTGTTACCTTGAGCAAGGTCACTCAACTTCTCTGTGCTCCAGTTTCCTCTTCCGTAAAATGAAGATAATAATAAAAGTGCTCACCAGAAACTAATAGGATATTGTATGTCAATTATACTTCAATAAAATAATAAAAGTGCTTATTATAGGATTTTGTGGCAAGGATTGAAAGATAATGCTTGTAAAGCACTTAGCATAGTGCCTTAAGCATATTAAATGCTCAATAATGTCAGCTGTGGTTATTTTGTCATTAACAATAAGCATACGGTGCTGCAGGACCCAGAAGAGAGGCATTTAACTCAACTTGAGAGAGCTCAGAGCAGACATCGCTGAGGATATGACACTTGAGATGTTTTGAGTAGGAAACAGCCACTCAGACACTTTCTCCATGTAGAAAGCAATATTCGCAACATATGGGTAAAGAAAACAACAAGGTTCACCTCCCCTCACCCCTTCATCATGAGGGATGGCACAGCATCCTTTACCAGGGGTTTCAAGGCCTCTGAAGCTGGATGATATGGGAACATTTAGGAATAATTGGAATTGGGACCCAGACCAAGTGAGAAATTGGTTCCCACAGTGGGTAGGCAGAGCTTGACTTGAAATTAGATGCTAAGAGAAAAATTAAGACCAGTTGTGTCAACTACCATGTGTTTGTTTTAATTTTGACTTTGTTTTGGGGCAATAATGCTTCAGTGGCTCTGTATTCATCCACATTATGTTGAAAAGCCATGATGGGGCCTACTAATTCCCCCTGCCTTAAAACATAAATAGTTCTGGGCCCCTCGGCTGCCCTCCAAATTGTGCCTGGCACACGCCATGACCATATCTGACTCTATTCATATTGTCTTCCCTGCAAACCCTTAACCCTTCCATATTATCCAAATTTCACTTGTACTTCAAGGTCTAGATTTTCTCATTCATTCCTTCATGAAATATTTTCTTCTTTTAATTGAATTATAATTGACATATAGTATATTAGTTTCAGGTGTGCAACATAATTATTTGATATTTACCTACAGTCATATGTCACTTAACCATAGGGATATGTTCTGAGAAATGCATCATTAGGTCATTTTGTCATTTTGTGAACATCACAGAGTGTACTTACGCAAATCTAGATGGTATAGCCTACTACACACCTAGGCTATATGGTACTTGTCTTACGGAACCACCCTCATATATATGGCCCGTCATTGACTGAAATGTCATTATGCAGTGCATGAATGTATATTGTGAGATGATCACCACAGTAAGTCTAGGTAATGTCTATCACAATATGCAGTTACAACATTTGTTTCTTGTATTGAGAACTTTTAAGATCTACTCTCTTAGCAACTTTCAAATATGCAATATAGTATTATTAACCATAGTCATCATGCTGTACATTACATCCCCATGACATTTATTTTATAACTGGAAATTTGTACCTTTTGACCCCCTTCACCCATTTCACTCACTTCCCCTGTCCAGCAACCACCAATCTGTTCTCTGTATCTATAAGCTCAGTTTTTTTTAGATTCTACAAATAAGTGAGATTGTACAGTATTTTTCTTTCTCTCTCTGACTTATTTCACCCAGCATAATGCCCTCAAGGTCCATCCATGCTGTCACAAATGACAAGATTTCCCTCTTTGTATGGCTGAATAATATTCCATTGTATATATATATATATGCCACATTTTCTTTATCCATTCATTCATCAATGGACACTTAGATTGTTTCCATGTCTTGGCTATTGTAAATAATTCTGCAATGAACATGGGGGTGCATATATCTTTTTGAGTTAGTGTTTTCATTTTCTTCAGATAAATACTCAGAAGTGGAATTTCTGGATCATATGGTAGTTTTATTTTCAATTTTTTGAGGAAACTCCATACTGTTTTCCATAGAAGCTTCACCAATTTACATTCCCACCAACAGAGCACAAATATTCCCTTTTCTTCACATCCCTATCAACACATGTTATTTATTGTCTTTTTGATGATAGCCATTCTAACAGGTGTGAGGTGATAGCTCACTGTTTTTTTGACTGGCATGAAACAGTGGCAGGCACTAGAGATATAGCAGTGAATGAGACAGACGTAGTCTATCTACCTTCACAGAGCCAACAGTCTGCCCAGGACTACAGACATGAAAACAAAGCATTGTGACCATGTGTTACCAAAGCTTTCCAAGAAGAGGGATAAATATGAAATTGTGCTTTCCAATAGTTTTCACCATGTAGCACACATAGATAACATATATGACCCCCTGAGATAAATGGATAAGAAAGCAACCTGCCAGGAAGTTCTGTTCACGCAAAGAGTGGAGGGGATCAATATCTCAGGCACATCTGGAATCTCTGGGAGATCTCTGATCTAGAATCTCAAGCTATGATATATGTAGGTTATTATAAATGAACCTCATGGTAATCACAACCCAGGAAGCTATAATAAATACACAAAAAATTAAGAGAAAGAAACCCAAACATGATACTAAAGAAAGCCATCAAACCAAAGGGAAGAGAGCAAGAGAAGAAGAAAGGAACAGAGAAGTACTACTAAAATGCTCGGAAAAAAATAACAAAATGGCAATAAGTATATACTTATCAATAGCTATTTTAAATATCAATGGACTAAATACTCCCATCAAAAGACATGAGGTAGCTGACTGGATAAAAAAACAAGATACATATATATGCTGCATACAAGAGACACACTTCAGACCTAATGAGACTCACAAACTGAAAGTGAAAGGATGGAAAAAGGTAATCCATGAAAATGGCAATGAAATGAAAGCTGGGGTAGCAACACTTATATCACACAAAATAGACTTTGAAACAAAAACTGTAACGAGACAAAGGAGGGCACTACATAATGATGAAGGAAACAATCCAACAAGAGGATATAACACTTGTAAATATCTATGCACCCAACATAGGAGCACCTACATATATAAAGCAATTATTAATATATATAAAAGGAGCAATACACAGTAACACAATAATAGTAGGGGACTTTAACACTCCACTTGCACCAATGGATAGATCATCCAAACAGAAGTTAAATAAGGAAACGTTGGCCTTAAATGGCACATCAGACCAGATGGACTTAGACATAAACAGAACATTCCATTCAAAGATAGCAGAATACACATAGAACATTCTCCAGGATAGATCACATATTAGGCCACAAAACAAGTCTCAATAAATTTAAGAAGATAGAAATAATACCAAACATTTTTTTCTGACCACAACAGTATGGAACTAGAAATCAACTACAGGAAGAAAATTGGAAAAACCACAAATATGTGGAGATTAAACAAAATACTAGTGAATAACTATTGTGTCAACAAAGAAATCAAAGGAGGAATTTAAAAAATACCTGGAGACAAATGAAAATGAAAATACAACATGCCAAGATCTATGGGATATGGTAAAAGCAGTTCTAAGAGGGAAATTTATAGCAATACAGGCCTACCTCAACAAACAAGAAAAGTCTCAAATAAACAGTCTAACAGTACACCTAAAGGAACTGGGAAAAGAAGAAGAAACAAAGCCCAAAATCAGTAGAAGGAAGGAAATAATAAAAATCAGAGCAGAAATAAATGATATAGAAACTAAAAAATAAATAGAAAAAAAATCAATGAAACTAAAAGCTCGTTCTTTGAAAAGATAAACAAAATTGACAAACACTTAGCTAGATTCACTAAGAAAAAAGAGAGAAGGCTCAAATAAATAAAATCAGAGATGAAATAAGAGAAATTACAATGGAC
Source organism: Equus asinus (assembly GCF_041296235.1). NCBI lineage: Eukaryota > Metazoa > Chordata > Mammalia > Perissodactyla > Equidae > Equus > Equus asinus. Next base: position 102,657,724 of record NC_091820.1, read on the forward strand.
ACCTCAAAAATACAAAAGATTATAAGAGAATACTATGAAAAGCTATAAGTAAGCAGATCGAAATAGTAATCAAAATCCTCCCCCAAAAATAAAAGTACAGGACCAGATGGCTTCCCTCGTGAATTCTACCAAACATTGAAAGAAAACTTAATACCTATCCTTCTCAAACTCTTCCAAAAAATTGAAGAGGAGGGGAAGCTTCCTAACTCATTCTACAAGGCCAACATTACCCTGATACCAAAACCAGACAAGGACAACACAAAAAAAGAAAATTACAGTCTAATATCACTGATGAATATTGATGCAAAAATCCTCAACAAAATACTAGCAAATTTAATACAATAATACATTAAAAAGATCATACACCATGATCAAGTGGGATTTATTCCAGGCAAGCAGGGATGGTTCAACACCCGCAAATCAATCAATGTGATACACCACATTAACAAAATGAAGAATAAAAATTACATGATCATCTCAATAGATGTAGAGAAAGCATTTGATATAATATGGCATCCATTTATGATAAAAAAACTCTGAATAAAATGGGTATAGAAGGAAAGTACCTCAACATAATAAAGGCCATATATGACAAGCCCACAGCTAAAATCATACTCAATATGAGTGTGGGGGAGGAAGACATTTCCTCTACCCACTCTGGGTCCTTCTGGCCAGACAACAAATTAAATTCATGAGACAGAATAACAGAAGAAAATTAAACAAAGCTTTATAACACATATACACTGGAGAGTTCAGAAAAACTGAGTAACTCACCAAAATGGCAAAAGCTCTCCCCTTAAATACCATCCTCAGCTAAATACAAAGGGAGGATGTTGGGGGGTGGGGGGATCCAGTTATGGTAGATTACCAGAAAAGCACAGTAAACAAGAGTAAGGTTATTATGCAGATTTAAGTCCTTGCCTTCTGCATTGATAAGAATTTCTAGAGATAAGGTCATACCCTTTATTCCTGGTACAGAGAGGGAGACACCTTCACAGATGGAGATTTCCTTTACAAAAGTAAATGTCTCTTAACAAAGGGTAACTTCTACTTCTCAGAGTTTCTCTCATGTCTGCAGTTTTTTAAAAGTAACCAGCCCAAAATAATCCTCATGCCAAAGAGACGTATCTTGGGGTGGCCAATTCCAGTCCCCCACAAGAGAAAAAGTAAAAGCTACCCCTCTAAGGACAGGAACCAGACAAGGATGCCCACTTTCACCATCTTATTTAACATAGTATTGGAAGTCCTAGCCAGAGCAATCAGGCAAGAAAAAGAAATAAAAGGGATCCAAATTGGAAAGGAAGAAGTGAAACTGTCACTATTTGCAGATGACATAATTTTATATATAGACACCCTAAAGAATCCACCAAAAAACTTTTAGAAATAATAAATGAATATAGTAGAGTTGCAGGATACAAAATCAACATACAAAAATCAGTTGTGTTTCTATACACTAACAATGAAGTAACAGAAAGAGAAATTAAGAATGCAATCTCATTTACAATTACACCAAAAAGAATAAAATACCTAGGAATAAATTTCACCAAAGAGGTGAAAGACCTGTACACTGAAAACTATAAAATATTGTTGAAAAAAATTGGAGAGATAGAAGCATATTCCAAGCTCTTGGATTGGAAGAATTAACATAGTTAAATCACCAGTAAGCAGATCGAAACATACTTCCTAAAGCAATCTACAGATTCAATGCAATCCCTACCAAAGTTCCAACAACAGTTTTCACAGAAATAGAACAAAGAATCCTAAAATGTATATGGAACAACAAAAGACTATGAATAGCCAAAGGAATCCTGAGAAAAAAGAACAAAGCTGGAGGTATCACACTCCTTGATTTCAAAATATACTACAAAGCTATAGTAATCAAAACAGCATGGTATTGGTACAAAAACAGACACACAGATCAGTGGAACAGAATCAAGAACTCAGAAACAAACCCACACATCTATGGACAGCTAATTTTCAACAAGGGAGCCAAGAACATACAATGGAGAAAGGAAAATCTCTTCAATAAATGGTGGTGGGAGAACTGGACAGCCACATGCAAAAGAATGAAAATAGACCATTATCCTACATCATACACAAAAATTAACTCAAAATGGATTAAAGATTTGAATGTGAAACCTGAAACCATAAAACTTCTAGAAGAAAACATAGGCAGTACGCTCTTCAACATCAGTCTTAGCAGCACGTTTTCAAGTAGCATGTCTGACTGGGCAAGGGAAACAATAGAAAAAGTAAACAAATGGGATTACATCAAACTAAAAAGCTTCTGCACAGCAATGGAAACCATCAACAAAATGAAAAGACAACCTAAAAATTGGAACAAGATATTTGCAAACCATATATCTGATAAGGGGTCAATATCCAAAATATATAAAGAACTCACACATCTCAACAACAAAAAAACTAACAACCCAATTAAAAACTGGCAAAAGATCTGAACAGACACTTTGCCAAAGAAGATATACAGATGGCCAACAGGCACATGAAAAGATGTTCAACATCACTAATTATTAGGGAAATGGAAATCAAAACTACAATTAGATAATCACCTTATGCCGGTCAGAACAGCTATAATTATCAAGAAATAACCAGTGTTGGAGAGGATATGGAGAAAAAGGAACTCTCATACTCTGCTGGTGGGAGTACAAACTGGTGCAGCCACTGTGGAAAACAGTATGGAGATCCCTCAAAAAAATTAAGAATAGAACTACCATTTGATCCAGCTATTCCACTGCTGGTATTTATCCAAAGAACATGGAAACATGAATGTGTAAAGATACATGCACCCCTATGTTCACAGCAGCATTATTCACAATAGCCAAGACTTGGAAGTAACCTAGGTGCCCATCAAGGGACGAATGGATAAAGAAGATGTGGTATGTATACACGATGGAATACTACTCAGCCATAAAAAGATGAAATCCAGCCATTAGCAACAACATGGATGGAGCTTGAGGGTATTATGCTAAGTGAAATAAGTCAGTGGGAGAAAGCCAAATACCATATGACGTCACTCATAAATAGAAGATAACAACAACAACAACAAACAATCACACAGGTACAGAGACTGGATTGGTGGCTACCAGAGGGGAAGTGGGGATGGAGGAAGGGGAAGGGGTGACTGGACATATGTGGATGGTGATGGATGGTAATTAGTCTTTGGGTAGTGAACATGATGTAATCTACACAGAAATCAAAATATAATGATGTACACTCAAAATATATATAATGTTATAAACCAATGTTATTGCAATAAAAAAAAGAAAATGAAAAAAAAAAAAGAATCTCAAGCTATGGCCCATGAGATTGCTGTTGCTCTCACCCCATTTTGTCCTTGCAGGCTGATGGGCACAGAAGGGATACTGCTGCAGATGAATACACACTCTTTGTTATTAGCTAGAAGGTAGTAAGAGTAACTTTTGCCTCTTCAGCATTAGGCTCAGACTGGAGGCTCTAAGGAAGCCTTCCTAGACAACTGAAGCCTAAGAGGATTCTGTCTTTTCCAAATTCCTATACACTTAAAGCTCACAGTTCAGCTTCTAATGCACCCCTCTAGTCTGATGTTGTGTGCTGACAGTGCAAGACGTTCTTTTGTCTCTCCTATAGCACCTAGCAATACTAAACAAGAGAAGGCTCAGAAGTGCTTGTTATTAAGTGTCATGTTTTAAGAGAAAAGAAATCTTATTGGAACTTAAGAGGACCTTAAAACAGAAATGGCTCTGCCAAGTAAGAAAAGTCCAGTGATCAGAGCCAGCCCTGACGGCTAGTGGTTGAAGTTCAGCACTCACCGCTTCAGCACCCCAGGTTCGTTTCCCAGGCGCAGAACCACGCCACCCATCTGTCAGTTGCCATGCTGTGGTGGCGGCTCACATAGCAGAACTAGGACTTACAACTAGGTACACAGCCGTGTACTGGGGCTTTGGGGAGGAAAAATAAAAGAGGAAGATTGGCAATAGATGTTCGCTCAGGGCAAATCTTTCCCTGCAACAACAACAAAGTTCCAGTGTCCAATCCATCTTTGAAAACTTTAAAGGAAGTCCCAAAGTTGTAAGAGAATGAAGTCATACAGCCTTCCTCCTGGAGGCAGGATCCTGAATCCCCATAGCTGCAGGCCAGTTTGAAGGTTTTCTTCTCGGAGTAAAACCAAGGGCCAAGCAAGATATCCCACAACCCCAGGAGGTGGGGTCGAGAGAGCTATTGTTTATATCATAAGCAAAAGGGAGGAATTCACAAGCAAACAGAGCTCAAGGGGCCTGTCTTACAGAGAAAACAGACTCCTGCTGAACCGAAACAGAAGACTCTATATCCTTTCCTTCACTCGGACTGTGTGAGAAAAGCTAATTCTCTCACCATCATGAATCCTGCTGGCTAATGAAATGCAGATCTGGATTAGAAATGATGCAGCCTCGAGGAAAGTTAGGGATCAAATTTGACAGATTTTAATTCATTTCTCTGCATTGCTCCCTGAAACAGTTCATGCTTCAAACAGTCACTGTCTAGGCAGGAAAGCTTCCCTCTCTGGCCCTGTCCCTCACTCACTCTTGGGTAGATACATTGCTATTTCTCTGTGTTGATGCATGCTAGTCACCATCCCAAATCGAACATGGGCATTGGAGTGCCCCATCCTAAGGAGTGTCGAACACACCCCTAAAGCAGAGCTTTTGGCCATAAAGAAGGAAATATATGTGGACATGTCTGAAATATGTGTATGTATATATATATCTGATTCTAAGCTCCTTATAACTCCCTGGGCTAGCAAAGAGCTGGGCACAAGAAGAAATACCTGACTTCGAAAGAATCGTTTTCGGATTTCTGCTGAAAAAGTCACTCTGGAGAGACATATGGGTGGGTAGATTTCAACACATTCTCTCTTCCTTTCCCTTTTCCTTTGTCCCTAGGAGTTTCCTGACACTTTTTGTTTGATTAATTTCATACAACCCCAAGGCAAAAATACAAATTGGGCAAAGTTGATGTTTAGCACTTCCAAGTGGCCCCACCACTAGAGCCCATTTCTGATTCTTGATACCCTTAGGAGCGTCCTCCAAGAAACGTCCTGATTCTATATCTCATTCTCTCAGAATCTCCCAGGTTTTCAAGTGTTGAGGAAAAAGCTCATCTGCCAAAGCGAAAGAAAAATCAATCCCATACAAACAGGAGAGGGTTAGGGGAACCAACAGTTAAGCAGGAGCCTCCTTCCTTGGTAATGTGAAGACTGCCTCTCTTCTGTGAGTTATTTTGTGGTTTAATCCTAAACAGAGGTACTAATAAAGGAATTTACAGATCTCACAGGAAGGCCACTGTTGGCCAGCGAGAGAGGATGAAGCATGGGCACTGGTTTTTGTTTGTTTTATTTTGCTTTTATTATTGTTGTTAACCTTCCATGTGATTCCTAAGTGCAGCCAGGTTGAAGAACCACTTGGAGGGATAAGCTTGGCATACTAGAAAACACAGAGGTGAAATAGAATGAAGGGTTCCTGTTGGAAAAATAGGTAAGACGGCAAAGAGAGAACTTTTGATTCAGGGACTTGAATACCAAGCTGACATTTTGATTTGAATAAGAATAGCATCAACAGGTAAGTTTAGGCAGGTAAGTTTGGCAGGTTAATGAACAAGATGGAACAAACTGCCAGTGAGGGAAAGAAAAGACATGCCAAGAAACTAGTTAGGAGGTCGGTGTAATAGTTCTAGGTAAAAAAGGGTGAATGTCTGATCTATGGTGGTAATAGTGGGAAAAAAGTAAGAGATGAACTTCAGATACATGAAGATGACATATCTCTCAGAAACCAAGCTGAACTGAGACTACGAGTGGGTACAAACATTGAATACTGACCTACATTCGAGTATTTCAAGTTCACCCAAGTTGCCTGAGCCCCTTCACAGCTGCCTAGGTCAGCTTTCTCCCAATCAGGCCCACAAGGATGTCCCTCAGCAGATGAGCCTTTCAGGCTCTCCCGCACCCTTAAGTAAACATATTTGTTCCAAAGACATCATTTTGAAGATTAGCACCTGCTGGACAGAATAATTGGTTCATCATCTTCTGCCCCAACACACCTAAATACACCCATCCTTCAACTTCTCTGCACCACCAATCGTACCTGCCCAGACAGACATATCTGATTCTGGCCAGGATGCTCCCATGAACAAGATAAAGGACATTTCCCTCATGCCCCTTTCCAGGGAATAACCACCCCTTTCAAAGAAAACCATTATTCCAGATTATATCGCTATAGATCTGTTTTGCCTGTTCTTGAACTTCAGATAAATGGAATCATAATGTACTCTTTTCTGAGTAGCTTTTCATACAACATAATTATCTATGATATTTATCCATGTTTTTACATGTAGCAGTAGTGAATTCTTTTTGCTATGTAGTATTTCCTCGTGTGGATATACCAACTTCTTTATCCATTGTCCTGTTGGTGGGAATTTTTACTTGTTTTGGGGTCTTTATGAATAGTGCTGCTATAACTATTCTTGTATGTGGACAGAAGTACTTATTTCTCTTGGGCGTATACCTGGGAGTAGGATGGCTAGGTCATCGGTTAAATGTATGTTTAGCTTTATGAATAGTCAAACACCTTTCCAAAATGGTTGTTATCAATTTCCACTACCTCCAGCCAATGTATGCGAGTTCACATACTTTATTCCACGTTTTCACCATCACTTATTATTGTCAGTTTTTATAAGTTTATTCTGGTGTGTAGCAAAGCACCTCTTAACTTAGGTACAGGCCTCATATTTGATAAAGAAACTTTGGGGTGATTTCTGGGTAAAGAACAAAGGAGTTCCAGAAAGAAAGAAAACACACTAAAACTACAGTAAATAAATTTTTTTAAGGGGTAAACCCACAAACACAAGGGAAATAGAAATGACAACAGTGCCAATATTTTGGAAGCCAGAAGGCTGATGAAAAATCAAATTTTAACAGAATACTAAGTGGGCAGTGGCAGAACCAACCTATTTACATTGTGTAGAATGTCCAAAAGGCTCTAGAAATGGCAGCACCAGGTACTTCCAAAAGTGGAGGTAAAGGGGCTAAAGCCAAAATAAAGACTGGTTGAAAGCCGTTGTTATGGACTGTTTGTGGCCCCCCAAAAAATTCATATGTTGAAATCCTAAACCCCAATGTGATGATATTGGGGGGATGCTTTGGGAGGCAATTATGTCATGAGGGTGGAGCCCTCATGAATGGGATTAGTGCCCTTATAAGAGACACAACACCTTGCTTTCTCTGCTCTCTGCCATGTGAGGATACAGCAAGAGAATGGCTGCTGTAAACCAAGAAGGGGGCTCGCACCAAGAACCCAATGATACTGGCACCCTGATCTCGGACTTCCAGCCTCCAGAACTGTGAGAAATAAATGTTTGTTGTTTAAGCCACACAGCCTGTGGTTCTGTTATAGCACCCCAAAGACTGAGACAACTGCTTAAAAAAGACACAGATCCATCAACCACTCCCCTCATCTGTACCACTGGGGTAATGACTGCTCCTCCTCTCACCCCAGCAGAAGATTGAAGCAGGAAAACTGAGGGGACATTAGGCATAGGACAGGGGTTCTATACAGAAGACAGGGCAATTAAGCAATTGTACACGATACATGCAGAAACAACCCCCACAAAGCCGTCTTCTTGCACATGATTCCCCAAAACACTGGTAGTTCAAAATTTACCCTCCATAAAAGAGACTAGAAGAGACATCTCAGGAGAATCCAATTGGCCCTAGAGGGACAATCTAAAGACACAGATGTGGGATTTGCAAAACGGGCCAGCCAAAATCACCTTATAGAGAAGTTCTTTTAACAAGCTCCACCCATACTTTTAGACCTTCTAGTCAGCTTTCTAGAACTTTCTTCTTAAGTGAGCAGGCAGTGATTAAGAAACCTTTGAAGAAGAGAGACAAAAGAAAGCAGAAAAAAGTAAACTGTAGTAAACAGGCTCTGCAGGTTTAAGAATGCTTAAAAACTTAAAAGAAAATACCATGAAACAAGAACAGAAAGTTGCAAAAAAAAAAAAAAAGGAATATAAAAAGAACCAAAAAACAGCTGTTAGAAATTACAAACATGATAGCAGAAATGAAAAATTCAAGAGAAGGGGTGAAATAGCAAGTCGAGGAAATCTCCCAGAAAGTAGAATTTTTAAAAAGATGAAAAATAGGAACAAAAAGATAAGAACATTAAAAGATCAGTTCAGGTGATTCATCATTTGAATAACAGAAGTTCTAGAGAGAGAGAACAAAGAAAATGGAAGGGACTGGCCCCGTTGCCGAGTGGTTAAGTTCACGCGCTCCGCTTCAGTGGCCCAGGGTTTCACTGGTTCGGATCCTGGGCGTGGAGATGGCTCCGCTCATCAGGCCATGTAGAGGCGGCATCCCACATGCCACAACTAGAAGGACCCACAACTAAAAATACACAACTATGTACTGGGGGAATTTGGAGGAGAAAAAGCAGGGAAAAAAAAGGAAGATTGGCAACAGCTGTTAGCTCAGGTGCCAATCTTTAAAGAAAAAAGAGAAAATGGAGAGGAACAAATCAATTAAACAATTCAAGAAAAGAAGAAAATTTCTCGGAACAGATGTACCTGAGTTTCTGGATTGAAATGTCCAAGCACAATAAATAAAAACATGCTTGCACCAAAGCACATCATCATGAAATTTCAGAGAACACAGAGAAGATTTTATGAACTTCTGCATGGAAAAACAAGTCCCATAGAAGGCATGGGAGAAATCGGAATGGCTTTGAACTACCAAAAGTAACATTGAAGCTTAATGTCAAAGGAATAATGCTTTCAACATGGATGGGAGATTTTCAGTTCAGAATTCTACATCCAACCAAATTATCAATTAAAGGTCTCAAACGTACCTCCCATATATGCCTTCTCAGTGAGCTACTATAAGATGGGTTCCATCAAAAACACGGAATAAGCCAAGTAAGAAAAAGACATGGGATATAGGAAAAAGGAGATCTAACACAGGATAAAGCTGAAGGGAACACTCAGGGTGATGGTGAAGGTAAGTCCTAAAATAACGGGCCTGTACCAGGTAAAGGAGGGCGAATGACCTAGATTGGAGTAGGTCAGAGGTTCAAGAAGAGATCTCTTTCCAAAGATGAAATTGTTAGAATTTTTGTCATCTGCAAGTCTTGAGAGGAGACACAGTTGGTGGAGAGTCCGGGGTTGAATTCTTAGTAACAAGTACACAGAAAACCAAGCAAATGCAAGAGAAACAAATTATTAGATCCATGGGGTTAAAAGTGTAGGAAAGGAAAATTAATCAGTTTTCCTACGACACGTTTCAACTCTGAATAGCATACTTATTATCATTTTAACACTTACTGATCTCTAACTACACATCTATATTGGGAAGATGGGAAGTGTGCCTCTGTATAGTGAGAGGTCAATAAATAATGACAAAGCCGAGAAGTAGCAAAACAAGCAGATTATTTAGATACAAGACAGTAAATACCAAAACAATTCACTAAGTATGGAAAATGGTTGCCTCTGAGGTAGAGGAAGTGGGGAGGATGAGGGCAGGGGACAGCTTTGTTCCAGACTTTGTAGGATAGCTGACTTTAAACCTGTGGCTTGCAAGCTCTCCAGAGCTGGCTGTCCAACATGGAAATGAAATTAACAATTCAATGCCTGAGTGACATTAACCACATTTCAAATACTCAATAGCTACACGTGGCTAGTGGCTACTGTAATGGATGGCACAGATACAGAACATTCCCAACCTCACCGAAAGTTTTAATGGACACTATTTTGCACTATTTTGCAGGGTCATGAAATCAATTTGGTGGGTCACAACGAGTATTTAAATAAATGAAATAGAAAGTTAGTGAGTATCTCATTAGTATTGTTTTTTCACAAAAATACTGTCATAAAATATTGTTGTATATACACATAAGCATGAGTGCACAGCATTGTTGATCACAGTAAAAACAAAGTTTGAAAGCACTGCTTTAAATTAACCTGTGCACAACCCTGATTTTTAAACAAAGAGAACATGAGAATGACAAAGATGCTTGGAACCTAGTAGAATCCTAACTTCTTGCTTGTGATGGCATCATCCACAGCCTCATATCCCTACAGGAAACTTGGGACCTAGGGCACCATTAAAAGAAAACACACCACCTTGGGACAGCAAAGTCCCAATATGAAAGCTTGACATGATGGACTGTGGGGACCATTACACTCCTGATTTCTTCTGTCATTCATCCTTCTCTTTTTCCAAAGGGCCTTTTTTTGAAGTCTATTCTTTTTTTCTTTTTAAATATGGGAAGAAGCAGCTAAAGCTAAGATGGTCACAAAGCTAGTGATAGAATGAGGCCAGGTCTCCTCACCTCTAAATCCAGAACTCTTTCCACAAAGTCTTCAGGACGGGCAATCTTTTAAGGTCCTGAGTGTGCTAGCCAATACATTAACCCGACTGATGAATACTGCCTGGATATAATATTAATGATTATGATAGTTAAACATAAATAAGGTTACTATGTTCTAAACACTTTACATGGATTAACTCATTTTAACCCTCACAACCACCCTATTAGGTAGATCCTATTATCAACCAATCCCATTTTCCCAGATGGAGAAACGCAGCTGAGAGATGTTAGTTAACTTGCCCAAAGTCACATAGCTAGTGAGTGGCAAAGAGAGGGAATAGATTGAGGCAGTCTGGTTCTAGAGCTCTAACATCACTTTATAACCACTTTCATAGAAGTCAGATAAGTTAAATTCTCCCTAAATTTTAATTAGCCTAAAGGTAACAGTTATTTCTTAGCACCTACTAATAACCCATAGAACATGCCTATGTTTGTCCCACAATATCAATGTTACAAAAGGGTTCTACTCTACTATCTGTACCAAGTTAACTCCCAACTAATAGATGGGTCTTATACAAGTCAGGTTAACTGCTTGGTGCAATTCCATAAACCTAGAGATGAACACTTTAAAAATAAGTGTTCAAATGTTTAACTAATACTCTTCAAACTTGTGGATTTTATCCCGTCGCACAATTAAGCACAAATTGGCTTGATAACATGGGTGGATTTATTTCTTAAGATTCGAGTGCAAACTTAAAAACAAGAAAAAAACAAAGCTTTTCACCAAGAGTAAACACAAAAATCTAAGTAACAATCCTGTAATCATGCATTTTAACAGAAAGTACAAATATGAATACATTCTAATTTGTTTAACTACATTTAAAAATTAAAATATTTCTCTCCAAATCCCAAAATCTTTAACCTGTTCTCATCTTGTTACCTCAGAAACATTTGTCATATGCTACCAGGAATATATAGGCAAGGATTATCAATCAGTCTTTATGACCACAGAAACATTAATCTCCTTAACTTCTGACTTTTTAAATCATTTATCTGTATTTCAGTTCTTAAAAGTCATATAATTATACCTCCATTTTAGGAAAAAAAGGATTATAAATATCAAGGAGGCAAGATACTTTCCTGTAATTAAAACAAGTCATAAGTATTCGACTTAGAAACATACATAATTGTAGTAAATTTTTTAAGTACAACTTTATTTGATGGCTGACATGTAATAATAACAGTGAACGATTTAAACAGGTATAAAAACGTAGGATCAAAATCTTTAGGCTCAAATACTTGAAAAATCACTATGAGTATGGAAAGATCTGTTTACATAAACATGTATATTTTTAGATGAAAAATTAGGGGGCAGTGGCATCTCCCTGGTCCCTTAACAATATTTGGATTTTCGCAAAGAATTAGCAGCACCCAACCTTAAGTGTTAATTACGTGTTTCTAAAGGACCCATACAACAGATTAGCTGGCAGTGTTCTAGCTTTTGGGAGATGGGGGTTGGTGGGGGGTGGAAACATCCAAGTATGCATGCACTCACGCATTTAAAATCATTCCAAATGGGGAAAAAAACCACATGTTGAAAAAGTCTAAGGAAATTCTTCTTAAAGGATCAACAGTGGGCCAGAAACAGTAGAAGCTGAACAGTAGTCTACTTGATAATAATGGTTTTTCACTCTTCAAAGGCAAGTTGAAAAGAATGAGAATAGTCACATACACATAACTTCAAGGAGAACGCACCTCGAATTTTACACTGCAGAACACTGAACAGAAATCTTTACAAAAACCTTCATTCTTGCTTATATAACACCAGATGATTTTATCCTTTTTACCACCATATACACAACACAGTTAAAAATCTTCTTTATAAATATTTTAGAGCAAAAAGAATGTATTTTGTTGCAGTGGTGGCCCACATCTGTACAAAGCAATATAAGCAACATATATATGTATATATATAAAATGATTAAGAAAAAAGTGCAAAGAATAATGATATTAAGAATTTTTGCTCTTTACAGTAACTATGGTTCAAGTGTGAATATCTATCAGGGATATATAATCCCAAATTTTAATTAAAGATTCAAAAAGAAGCCCACATGCCAAGTTACTGCACGAATATCAGGCCCTTATTGAGTAACTTCCCTTCTCCGAAATCTAGCACTTCCAGTTTCTAAAGTCTTCTCGTCAAGAGGAAAAAAGTGGTAACAGTGTGTTCTTCCCTTTAACTTCCCAAAATTCATGCAAGGTAATTAATCACTCATAGATTCCAACAAGATATTGGAGAAGTCATTCATCATAACCCGCTTTGCTAAAATTAAAGCAAAATGAAAGGCTTTCTCACATACAAACTACTGATCAAGAATCAAATCAATAGATCTTAAATTACAAGTGTAATTTAATATGAGTACATTTAAAAATGAATCCCTGTTATCAAAGGTAAATTCAGAGTCGAAATCCTTTCCCAGATTCAGTGCTATGCAAGGGTCATTAATTTGAAATATCTATAATTTCATCACCTTTTCTAACAGAGAAAATGCTGCTTATTAAAATCTGATTAACTTTCTATCATTTTACTCTTGGTCTCAGTCATCTACTTGGAACAAACATAGAAAGGCAAGTTTCACCAGTTTTAAAAATGTACTTTACTCTTAAGTCATTCAAATAATTACAGTTACTGATTTTTAGACCTCCAAGTTTCAAAAAGGCAGTTCAATTTCCCTTTAAATATATTACGAGATATTTTTTGGTGTGTTTATTTTGTTTTATTCTTACTTCAGGCACTGTAATTATTCACAATATTACAATGATTCTATGTCTAACCTAGGCAATAATTATGAATCCTAAAATGGTTTCCAAGGTATTATTTGAGTCTGTATATTATATTACGATTGAAGTTTCCCTTCAAGATAAATGGTCAGGAGAGAATTCTAAAGCCCTGTGGCACTTCTGCTTTGAGTAGTGTTAATACAGATTTTTTGTCATGCTGAATATTTAAGCTTTTTCTGCACTAGAAAGACAACAGACATTGGAAGCTGCAAATTTCCTCAAACTACATTCTATTCCAACTGCAATTTATTGTGTTCAACATTAAATATTTTTAAGAAAACAAGTATACCTTATGCTAATTTTTAAAAGCAGAATTTTTGCTCTAAAACTAATAACACAGCTAAAGGGAAACAACTTTTCAATTTCAGCTTCACTAGAACTACGCAAAACTAAGTTAAAGTAGACTTGACGACTATTTTAATCACTTTGGGTTTTTTTTATTACCATTTCTTTAGAAGGATATACCTTACATTCTAACAGACAGTTCAACAAGGCTTAAAACTCTAGAACCGAAAAACCACCAGGCCACCTCCTGCACAACTGTAAATAAGACAGCAGCATTTTATTTTCCCCCATACATTCGCTCAATGTCTTTGAGGTAATGGTTCTTCAGTTCCTTCCTTTTCAGTTTGAAAGCATCAGTGACCAAACCAGTTTCAGGGGTCCATGGCTCTGGGCTTAAGCGAACCTTGATTGGAATTTCAAACCGCTCCAATTTCACTGAAATGAAAAGGGGGAGGTAGGACAAAGGGAGAAAGTGGGGCAAGAGAGGGGAGAGTTGGGAAAGCAGGGGAGAGTGGCAGAGAGAGAAGCAATTAATAAAACACGAATTTTGCAGGATTTACCTAGATGATGCAGGTGATGAGGCAAACTTATTTAATGGTATGTTAGTCAATTAATGATACCACTATCTTACAATTTCATTTTGTACTTCTCAATGCATACATACGTTGTTTCACTTGGATAGTCTGGGTCTGTGCAGTTTTTAACCTAATATATATAGACACCCTTCTCTTCAGAGTCTTTCTATTTGTTGTTCCCTCTGCCTGGGATGGTCTTCCCCTTTGTAGTTGCATGGCTCTCTTCCTGACTTCATCCAGGTGTCTGCTCAAATGTCACCTCCTCAGAGAGGACTTCCCTGATGACTCACAATGAAACAAAAGTCCCTTTGTCTCCCTATATCCTCTTACACTATGTTTTCTTCAAAATATTTATCACCATTCAACATATTACAATTTGTCTCACCTACTAGAACATAAGCTCCATCCATAGGGCTACATTGAGAGTCCTCAATAAATACATACATATTTATTAATTCACTCTACAGAAAATTAAGCATCTAGAACAACTGTTTTTCATAAGCTTTATTATACATTCAAATAGGAATCAAAAAGGGGATTGTGGATTTCATACTTTTAAATGGTATAAGAATTGATGCAGCACATATTGTATTTGAGTTAGAGAACACAAGTTGAAAGAAATGTAAGAAGATGAGGACACAGAGGCAATCAATACAGGTTCAAGAATTATAATTCATTAAATTATATTCCATCAAGTTATTTCTGATTAATACAAGGTCATCCTTAAAATTCTGAAGGCCCATTGACAGTAAGGTTAATCTACAGATGAATTTTATTTTATATGCAATTATTTAAAACAATTTCAAAGAAGCAAACATCTGAATGTTTAAAAAATACTGCTAAACAGGAGAGTGATGTCAGCATCATGGTGGAGTGAGCTCTCCTCTTAGACTCTCCCCTCTAAGATACAATGAAAACAACATTCATATTCCAACAGAGGACAAACAACACAAAAGATGTGTGAGAGACCCACACAGCCATACGTCTGAAGGTGGAGGTGCTAGACCCTCTGGAGGAAGTGGAAATAGGTAGGGGGATTCTTCAATCACAGGACTGCATGCAGTTCTTAGAGGAAAGGGGGGAGGGGCAGCCCTCCAGAAAAACACCACCACTCTCTGAGTTCCCTCATAGCCCATGGGAATGCCCCACACAGAGGTGACTAAGCTATTGTGGGGGTGTCTTCAGCAAGCTAGTACCCCAGAAGAGCAGACAGTGAGGGCCAAGTAAGACTGTCCCTAGGATAGTGAAGGTAAAAGAAAGAGCCTCTCCCCCCAGTCAGGACACCAGCTCAGCTGGTTGGCCAGAACACCGCACAGACAGAAAAGCAGCCAGTGGATGGTGTGAGCAAGCCACAGATTGTGGTGGGCTCAGAATACACAGCTCCTGACCCCCATCCAGTGGCAACAGGTGGAAGCTGCAACCAGATATTATCACTATGCAGAGGCACAAATCCATGCCATAAAGCAGTATGAAAAAAATATCTTAAATCTCCAGACCAGGATGAAAATGACAAGAACCCAGAAATCAATCCTGAAGGCACAGATATTTACAATCTAAATGACACAGAAATCAAAATAGCTATCATAAAAAAACCTCAACGAGTTACAAGAAACTACAGATAGTTCAATGAAATCAGGAACTTCTTCACAAAAGAGACTGAAACTAATAAAGAAGAGCCAATGAGAAATGTTGGAGATGAAAAACACAATGGATGAGATAAAGAAAATCAGGACTCCCTAAACAATAGAGCAGATATTATGAAGGAACAAATCAGCAGTCTTGAGGACACAAATATAGGAATGCTTCAGAGGTAGGAGGAGAGAGAACTAAGAATAAAAAGTAATGAAGAAATTATCCAAGAAATATCCAACTCAATTAGGAAATGCAACACAAGAATTTATAGGTACTCCAGAGGGAGAAGAGAAGGAGAATGGTGCAGAAAGCTTGTTCAAAGAAATAATAGCTGAGAACTTCCCAAACCTGGGGAAGAAGGTGGAAATGCAAGTGAAAGAAGCTAACAGATCTCCTCCCTATATCAATGTAAAAAGACCTTCTCCAAGGCATATAGTAGTAAAGCTGGCAAAAGCCAATGACAAAGAAAAAATATTAAGAGCAGCAAGGCAGAAGAAAATAACTTACAAAGGAACCCCTATTAGGCTTTCAGCAGATTTCTCAGCAGAAACCTTACAGGCTAGGAGAGAGTGGAATGATATATTCAAAATCTTGAAAGACAGAAACTTTCAGCCAAGAATACTCCATCCAGTGAAAATACACTTCAAATATGATAGAGAAATAAAAACTTTCCCAGATAAACAAAAGCTAAGGGAGTTCATCACCACAACAACACCCCCTACAAGAAATCCTCAAGGAGACCTTTATACCTGAAAAAAAAGAAAGGGTTAGAAAGCCTTGAGCAAGGAGATAAATAGGTAGGCAAAATCAGAAAATTGCAGCTCTCTATCAGAACAAGTTAGCAAACAATTATAACATTAAACATAAAGGGAAGGAAAATACCAAAAATAAATATAATCTCGTCATTAACCACAAACTTACAACACAAGATGGAATAAGATGTAACAATAACAACATAGAAGGGGAAGAGAAAAGGGATGGAATCAGCTTAGTTTAAGTAAATAAAAGGTCATCAGAAAATGGACTATCTCACCTACGAGATTTTTTTATACAAACCTAATGGTAACCACTAAACAAATAATTAGAACAGAGACTCAAATGATAAATAAGGAGAAAACTAAGAAAACCATCATAGAAAACTACTTAACCGAACTGGTAGTCCAAAATACATGGGAGGAGAAACAAAGGAAATGCAGAAGAACTGGAAAATGAGCAATAAAATGGCAGCATTAAGCCCTCATATCAATAATCACTCTAAACGTAAATGGATTGAATTCTCCAATCAAAAGACACAGAGTGGTTGGATGGATTAAAAAACAAGACCCAACAACGTGCTGCCTCCAGGAAACACATCTTAGCTCGAAAGACAAACACAGGTTCACACTGAAGGGATGGAAGACAATACTCCAAGCTAATGGCAAACAAAAGAAAGCAGATGTTGCAATATTTACAGTAGACAAGCAGACTTCAAGATAAAACAGGTAAAGAGAGACAAAGAGGGGCAGTATATAATGATAAAAGGGACACTATACTAAGAAGACATAACACTTATATTTACGCACCCAACACGGTAGCACCAAAGTACATAAAGCAACTATTAACAAACCTAAAAGGAGATATTAACAACAACACGATAATACTAGGGGACCTTAACACCCCACTTACGTCAATGGATAGATCCTCCAGACAAAAAGTCAATAAGGAAATGGTGGAATTAAAAGAAAAACCAGACCAGATGTAGCTTATATAGAGAGAGAGAACATTCCAACCAAAAACAGCAGAATACACATTCTTCCGAAGTGTGCGTGGAACATTCTCCAGGACAGACCATATGTTGGGAAACAAGGCAACCTCAACAAATTTAAGAAGATTGAAATAATAATAA
Organism: Equus asinus; assembly: GCF_041296235.1. NCBI lineage: Eukaryota > Metazoa > Chordata > Mammalia > Perissodactyla > Equidae > Equus > Equus asinus. Next base: position 102,675,279 of record NC_091820.1, read on the forward strand.
CGATCTTTTATGACCACAAGGCTATGAAACTAGAAATCAACTACAAGAAAAAAGCTGGGAAAAGGACAAAGATGTGAAGACTAAACATGCTATTGAGCAACCAATGGATGATTTAAGAAACTGAAAGAGAAATCAAAAACTGTCTGGAGACAAATGAAAAACACACCATATCAACTCATATAAGATGTGGCAAAAGCGGTCCTGAGAGGAAAATTCACTGCAATACAGGCCCACCCTAACAAACAAGAGAAGTCTCAAGTAAGCAATCTCAAACTACACCTAAGAGAATTAGAAAAAGAAGAACAAACAAAGCCCAAGGTCAGCAGAAAGAAGGAAATAATAAAAGTTAGACCAAAAGTAAATGCAATTAAAACAGAAAAGACAGGAGAAAGATCAATGAAACAAAGAGTTGGTTCTTTGAGAAGATAAACAAAATTGACAAACCCCTAGCCAGACTTACAAAGAAAAAAAGAGAGAAGGCTCAAATAAATAAAATTAGAAATGAAATAGGAGAAATTACAACAGATACCACAGAAACACAAAAGATTATAACAGAATACTATGAAAAACTATATGCCAACAAATTGGACAATCTAGAAGAAATGGATAAATTCTTAGACTCTTACAACCTCCCAAAACTGAATCAATAAGAATTAGAGAATCTGAACAGACCAATCACAAGTACAGAGATTGAAACAGTAATCAAAAACATCCCAAAAAATAAAAGTCCAGGACCAGACGGCTTCTCTGGAAAATTCTACCAAACATTCATAGAAGATTTAATACCTATCCTTCTCAAACTATTCCAAAAAATTCAGGAAGACAGAGCACTTACTAACATATTCTATGAGGACAACATGACCCTGATACCAAAGCCAGACAAGGACAAGACAAAGAAGGAAAATTACAGGCCAACATTGCTGATGAACTTATATGCAAAAATCCTGAATATTTGCAAACTGAATACAGCAATTCATTAAGAAGATCATACACCATGACCAAGTGGGATTTATACCAGGGACACAGGGATGAGTCAACATCCCTAAATCAATCAACGTGATACACCACATCAACAAAATGAAGAATAAAACCACATGAGCATCTCAATAGATGCAGAGAAAGCATTTGACAAGATCCAACATCCATTTATGATAAAAACTCTTAATAAAATGGGGAGAAAAGGAAATTACTTCAACATAATAAAAGCCATATATGACAAACCCACAGCCAACATCATACTCAATGGGGAAAAACTGAACGCCCTCCATCTCAGAACAGGAACAAGACAAGGGTGCCCACTATCACCACTTTTATTCAACATAGTACTGGAGGTTTTGGCCTACTAAAAGGAATCCAAATAGGCAATGAAGAAGTGAAACTCTTGCTGTTTGCAGATGACATGATTTTATATATAGAAAACTCTCAAGAATCCATTGGAAAACTATTAGAAATAATCAACAACTACAGCAAAGTTGCAGGGTACAAAATCAACGGACAAAAATCAGTTGCATTTCTATAATAATGAAGTAACAGAAAGAGAAGTCAAGAATGCAGTCCCATTTACCATTGCAACAAAAAGAATAAAAGATCTAGGCATAAATTTAACCAAGGAGGTAAAAGATCTATACAACGAAAACTATAAGACATTATTGAAAGAAATCAGTGATGACATAAAGAAATGGAAAGACATTCCATGCACGTGGATTGGAACAATAAACATAGTTAAAATGTCCGTACTACCTAAAGCAGTCTACAGATTCAATGTAATCCCTTTCAGAACTCTAATGACATTCTTCACAGAAATAGAGCAAAGAATCCTAAAATTCTTATGGGGCAAGACAATACCCCAAATACCTAAAGCAATCCTGAGAAAGGACACAGCTGGAGGCATCACAATCCCTGACTTCAAAATGTACTACAAAGCTATAGTAATCAACACAGCATGGTACTTGTACAAACAGGCGCACAGATCAATGGAACAGAATTGAAAGCCCAGAAATAAAACCACACATCTACAGATGGCTATTCTTCAACAAAGGAGCTAAGAACATACAATGGAGAAAGGAAATTCTCCTCAATAAATGGTGTTGGGAGAACTGGACAGCCACATGCAAAGCAATGAAAGTAGATCGTTACCTTTCACTACACACAAAAATAAACTCAAAATGGATCAAAGACTTGAAGATAAGACTTGAAATCATAAATCTTCTAGAATAAAATACAGGCAGTACACTTTTTTACATTAGTCTTAAAAGGATCATTTTGAGTACCATGTCTATTTGGACAAGTGAAACAAAAGTAAAAATAAACAAGTGGGACTTCATCAGACTCAAGAGCTTCTGCAAGGCAAAGGAAACCAGGATCAAAATGAAAAGACAACCCACCAACTGGGAGAAAATATTTGCAAATCATATATCTGACAAGGGGTTAATCTCCGTAAGAGAGAAAGAACTCACACAACTGAACAACAAAAAAACCAAACAACCCGATCAATGGGCAGAGGACATGAACAGACATTTTTCCAAAGAAGATATACAGATGGCCAATAGGCACATGAAAAGATGCTCAACATCACTAATCATCAGGGAAATGAAAATCAAAACCTACACTTAGATATCACCTTACACCCATTAGAATGGCTATAATCACCAAGACAAAAAATAACAAATGTTGGAGAGGGTATGGAGAAAAGGGAACCCTCATACACTGCTGGTGGGAATGCAAACTGGTACAGCCACTATGGAAAACAGTATGGAGATTTCTCAAAAAATTAAAAATAGAAATACCATACAACTCAGCTATCCTCACTACTGAGTATTTATCCAAAGAACTTGAAATCAACAATTCAAAGAGACTTATGCACCCCTATGTTCACTGCAGCATTATTCACAATAGCCAAGACGAGGAAGCAACCCAAGTGCCCATCGACTGATGATTGGATAAAGAAGATGTGATATATATATACAATGGAATACTACTCAGCCATAAAAAAGACAAAATCGTCCCATTCGCAACTGAACAACAAGGTCCTCAAGGATGAACTTTGAGGGTATTATGTTAAGTGAAATAAGCCAGAGAGAGAAAGACAAACACCACATGATTTCACTCATATGTGGAAGATAAACACACAGACAAAGAGAACAGTTGAGTGGTTACCAGGGGGAGGTTGGTTGAGGGGTGGGCACAAGGGTTGAAGGAGCACATTTATATGATGACTGACAAATAACGTACAACTGAAATATCAGGATGTTATAAACTATTATGACCTCAATAAAAAACACTTCTTGCTTTTGGAAAAGTTTAAGTTTCTGTATTAAAAAGAGAAGTCTTATTTCTGATAACAATTATGTTGCAAGAAGTGAAGAAATGGATTGTGTATTTTAGCTTAAATTGAAGGAAAAATTAAATACTCTGGATATTTTGAGTTTTTTCCTTAAAAAAACTACTGTTAAACAGCCTGACCGACTCGAGAAATAACTTGGTTTCAGTGACAAGCATAAAGAATTCACATTCATGGCAGTTTTTGTTCTAATACGAGCCTGAATTCTATGAAAGCTTGGTTGAATTAGTGAGTTTCTCATTAGAACAAGAGAAAAATACAAAGCTGAGTGCGAAAAATAATCTTTCAAATTACTTAGAACCAACTTCCTAAAAGTAATGCCTGAACGGATAGTAAAAGAACATAAAATTTGCTCAAATTACCCATGTCTGCTCTTGATACATTACAGCTCAGTTACACAGAGGTGCCTGAAATAAGCCCATCTGCTTTCAAGGTCACATCTGGATCTCAAGGAAACAGTTAAATTCTCAGCTATAGATTTGGCTCCAAAACCTCTTATCTCATATTACTTTCCCTACTTACATAGGTTCTAGTCCAGAAACACTGACAAAAATGGCAACAAGGCAGGCACACTATTTCAGTTGCACACAAGCAAATTGAGCATCTTTATAAAAGTTTCTATATTTAAGCTTTACTAACTAAATTCTTGTTAAAAGCAAAAAAAAAAAAGGCTGCATTAGAGGTTTCATTTTTGGAACTCCTAAACATTATCTAGTACCACAAGCTATAGAGAACAATGGGCAATCACGCAGTTTCCTATAAACAGGATAAATTGCCAACAAGTGAGAAAAATTAGGGGAAGGAAAAACAAATGATTTTACATGTGGCATTTTATGAAATGTGACCTGCAGGTGGCAGCAAATGTTGATTTTCCTAGCCATTTATAATTGTCAAATCACCCCAAAACAATTAACTTTGCGTTCTTCTACTATCTATAGCTCACACTTACATTTAAAACATGAAGGGGCCTGCTATTTCAGACAGATACAGCTGAATACAAGCAAGAGTATTTTATGCTTTTTCGCATAAGTCTCTGAAATTATGATTTGAAGCCAAAGGTTGGCAAGATAAATCTTTTGTGGCGCAGAAAAGCTTATGATCTATACGTTTAGCTCATGATTAGTGTTCATTATCCAAATCAGGAACTGTTTAATTTCATGCCTCAATACAAGCACAAGAAAGTTATGGGGGCCTCGGGAGTCCTAGAATTTTATTCCATTTTCCATCTAATTGTGATCCAGCTTGACTTTCCCCATTATAGCTTTTACACAGTTAAATGTGCAATGACAAATTATTCAAGTCACATTCCACTCCGTCAGCACATCCAGGGAGTGCCTTAAAGTAACAGCCTATTAGCCGCGATACTTTTTGAAATACTACATTCAAAGAAAAAAATCAGGATTTGTATCAAAGAAAATTCTGGTAGTCTGGTGACATTAATATAAGGAGTGTGATATTCGATACTATAATTAACAAAACCAACTTTAAGAAAAAAACATTAAGCCACAGTCTTTATGGTGATAAAATAACCTACTTTTCAATCTGAGGATGCTAATAGGCAATTGTTATTTAAAACTTTATAGTGTCCAGAGTTAACTATAAGAATATTCTTAGGGAAAAATAGCTTTTCAACATCAACTTGCTAACTAATATTACAAATTACATTTTTAAACCAAAGTGGGACCTAAGTAATTTAAAAAATAAATCATAGTAGTCTAGTTAGGGAAACAGGTATGCTTGTGATCTCTGATAGGAGTATAAACTAGTCCAGTTTTCCTGGGGGAAGAGGGACTTATTTGGTGACACAGGGCGGTGGTGGGGGGAGCCTTTATAATATCCATTTACTTTGACCCAAATTCCATTTCTAGGGATTCATACTAAGAAAATAATTATACAATAATTGAGTCTACAAGATATGTGTTATTCTTGTTTAGAGTGGAGGGAAAAAAGTGGAACTTATCCTGAAAGGCCAACAACAGGGACTTAAGTGGATACTCCTATAGTGGAATACTATTTAGCTACTAAAAATCTAATGCAATTTGAGATCTAGTGACTAGAAAAACGTTGATCATGTTGATAGGTTAAGTATATATACCAGAATGTAATGTCATCAACCAAAGATAACTATTATCAAGTGATTTTTACTTCGTCCTTTATAATTTTCTGTATCATCCAATATTTTATAATAAATATACAACCTATCATCACAAAAATGATATTTTCATTTTTTAGAAGGGAAAGCAACAGGTTAACACTAACACTAACACTAACCAATTAAACATGAAGAGTACACAGTTTATCTCTGCTCCTCCGGAAAATAATTTAAACAGTTTAAAATAATTTTAAAAATTAAAGAGAATTAACCACAAGGAAAAAACTAAAATGACAGAAAGAGGCCGCTGGATGAGAAAGTTCAACAAAATTTTAGAAGACAAAAAGCAAGGACTAACAGTAACTGGTTGAAAGCTTAGAGAGAGTTAAAAGCTAACTGATAACAGAGAAGGATGCCAACAAGAAGCAAAGCGAGCTCCTGAGCCCGTGCCTCTGAAGACAGAGATGAGGGGTCCATGGCAAAGAGGAGGGCTGGCCCAAGCCTGTTCAGAGGACAGCTCTCCCTCATCCTGCTCTTCGCCAGCCAGGCTGGAGACAGGTTCCTTTTTGGGAAAACTGAAATAGAGAGACTCTGGACTGAAAAACACTAGATACAATAATAGAGGGAGGAAGTAAAACTGAAAATGGAAGGATTCAGTGAGATTAAGACCCACCCACCCCACCCTCAGCCCCTTTCCAACTTCCTCTTTTTGGCCACCAGATTACTAGCAGTCAAGCTACTATCCCCCAGGCAAGAGACTGGAGAGGTCTTTTTTGGAGAAATGAAATGACCCCAGACACTAACATTTGAATAACTTCTCAGTGAAGCCCAGTAACCTTTCCAGTTTTTTAGTACCTCATTCTCAAATCTGAATGGACAGACAAGGATCAGCAGATATATGAAAGGCTCTGATGGAAGCAAGCAGAAAGAGGAACTTGGAGGAAACAGAGACAACAACAGGAGAAGAAAACTTCATAAAAGGAACCCCGTTAATACCCTCTGGGGAATAAGAGACAACACATTGACTGCATCCATGAAAGAGCAACAGGATGCTATTAAAACAACACTGAAAAAGAAGGAAGGAGCCTTTGAAAATTAAAATTCTGATATTGGAAATTGGAAATTCAATAGACAGAAGAGATGATAAAGTTGAGGGACTCTGCCAGAATATAAAACAAAAAGGAAAAGATGGAAAACAAAAGAAAAATCGATAATAAAAGTAGAGGATGAAAGCAGGAGGTCCAACAGCCATATCAAAGTAGTCCCAGAACTTGGAGGAGAAAAACTGAAAGAAGAGCCAACAAACAAACAAACAAAGATAAACAGATACTTTCCAGAACTGAAGGGCAGAGACCTCTAGATTGAAAGGGCCCACACTAAGTAAGCAGACACAATGATAAATAACAAGAGATCCACACCAAGGCCTGCTATGAACAAAGATGGACCGTCCCAAACACAGGCTAGATGACCGCTTGGTAGGGATGTTGTAACATGTGATAAAGAACTAGATTAAGTTATTCTACTATATGACATTTAAGGATCCTTCCAATATGGAAATTCACTGCATATATTTAAGAGGCAGGTTTTAAAAACTCTGTATTCTATTATTAAAACAAACAGACATCTTCAAGAGGTTAATGTACAAGACATTATTAAATGACTTTTAGGGACTTCAACAGACAAGCAATTTCTTACTTACTGGCATTTGCAGCTTCTCTAATTTCTTTCAGTATTTCAGCTTCCATGGCAGGGTTATTGCAGATATCAACCCAAGTTCCTTCCACCCCCTTCTGTTGGGCCAAAAGTGTCAACCTTTTCTGATTAGGAACCACAAAACTGATCACATAGGACTGGTCACTAAAAAATTAGAAAATAAAACAAAATAGAAATTAAAACATTACGAACAATTATTCACAAAGTATTCAATGAAACAGTACAGATAATTCCAAACATGTATTTCTCTTATTTGTTACAGTTTCATTAAAAGTAATATGCCAAAGTACTGGCATAAAGACAGACATAGGCCAATGGACCAGAATAGAGAGCCTAGAAATGAACCTTCACATATATGGTCAAATCATCTTCAACAAAGGTGCCAGGGACATTCAATGGGGAAAGGACAGTCTCTTCAACAAATGGTGTTTAGAAAACTGGATGCCTGCATGCAAAATAATGGAGTTAGACCCTTTCCTTACATCATATGCAAAAATTAACTGAAAATGGATTAAAGATCTAAGCATAAGACCTAAAACTATAAAACTCTTAGGAGAAAACATGAGGGAAAAGCTTCATGACATTGGATTTGACAATGCTTTCTTGGATATAACGCCAACAGCAAAACCAATAAAAGAAAAAAACAGATAAATGAGACTACAACAAAAATAAAAAAATTTCTGTGTATCAAAGGACACAATCAACAGAGTGTGAAAAGGCAATCTATGGAATTATAGAAATTATCTGTGAATCATATATCTGATAAGGGGTTAATACCTAGAATATATAAAGAATTCCTACAACTCAATAACAAAAAAACAACTAACTCAATTAAAAAATTGGCAAAGGCCTGAAATCAGAAAACTCCTAACAGAAAATATAGGGGGATAAGCTCCTTGACATTGGTCTTGGCAATCATTTTTTTGGATTTGACATCAAAAGCAAAGGCAACAAAAAGCAGAAATAAACAAGTGGGACTATATCAAACTAAAAATCTTCTGCACAGCTAAGGAAACCATCAACTAAATGAAAAGGCAACCTATGGAATGGGAGAAAATATTTGAAAATCTGATATCTGATAATGGGTTAATATCAAAAATATATAAAGAACACCTATAACTCAATAGCAAAAAAAAAATCCAATTAAAAAATGGGCTGAGTTCTGAACAGACATCTTTCCAAAGAAGACATACAAATGGCCAATAGGCACATGACAAGGCATTTAACATCACTAATCATCAGGGAAATAAATAGAAATCAATACCACAATAAGATATTACCTCATACTTGTTAAATTGGCTATTATCAAAAAGACAAACAATAACAAGTGTTGGCAAGGATATGGAGAAATGGGAACCCTTGTACACTGCTGGTGGGAATGTAAATTGGGGCAGCCACGTTGGAAAACAGTATGAGATTCCTCAAAAAATGTAAAATAGAACTACCATATGATCCAGCAATCCAACTTCTGGGTATATATCCAAAGGAAATGAAAACATGATTATCCACACATACACAATGGAATACTACTCAGCCATGAGAAAGAAGGAAATTCTGCCATTTGTGACAACATGCATGAAACTTGAGGGTATTATGCTAAATGAAATAAACCAGACAGAGAAAGACAAATACTGCATGGTATCACTTATACATGGAATCCTAAAAAAAAAGTCAAACTCATAGAAATAGAGAGTAGAAAAGTGGTGGCCAGGGGTTGGAGGATGGGGGGCAAATAGGCATAGGTTGTTCAAAGGATAAAAACTTTCAGCTATAAGATGAATCGAGTCTGAGGATGTAATGGAAAACATGGTGACTATAGTTGATAACACCGTATTGTATAATTAAAAATAGAAGAAAAAAAATTTAATGGGCAAAGGACTTGACTAACATTTCATCAGAGGTGATACAGATACACAAATGTCCAACAAGCACAGGAAAAGATGCTCAATATCACTAATCACTAGGGGCAAGATATCCTCTCACACCCATTATGATGCCTACTACCAAAAAAATAGAAGCAAGTATTGGTGAGGATGTGGAGAAGTTAGAACCCTGTGCATTGCTGGTGGGAATGTAAAAATGGTGCTGCCACTATGAAAAACAGTATGGCAGTTCCTCAAAAAATAAAAATAGAACTACCATATGATCCAGCAATCTCACAACTGGATATATATCCAAAAGAATTGTAAGCAGGATCTTGAAGAGATACTTGCATATCCAGGTTCGTAGCAGTATTATTCACGATAGTCAAGAGGTAGAAACAACCCAAGTTGTCCACTGATGGATGACTGGCTAAACAAAATGTGGTCTAGACATACAAAGGAATATTATTCAGCTTTAAAAAGGAAGGGAATTCTGACACATGCTACAATATACATGAACCTTGAGGACATTATGCTAAATGAAATAAGCCAGTCAAAAAAGACAAATACTGTATGACTCCACTAATAGGAGGTATCCAGAGTGTGAACTTCACAGAAAAAAAAGGAGAATGGTGGCAGTCAGGGGCTGGGGCAGGGGAAAATGGGGCATTGTTTAATGGATACAGAGTTTCAGTTTTACAAGATGAGAAATTCTGGAGATTGGTGGCACAACAATGTGAACCTAGTTAACACTTGCGAACTGTACACTTAGAAATGATTAAGATGGTAACTTTTACATTTTGTGTTTTCTGCAATTAAATTTTTTTAAAAGGAAGTAATAAAGCCCATGGAAATAAACTATATTAACATACAACGAAAATGCTTCAATCTCTCAGGTTTTTGATTTAGAAAACTGATACTTGCTGTGTTACATTCTTGGGAAAATTACTTATGCTAAGTTTCAGTCATTATGGACGTTAAATGAAATAACTTTTGTGGCATAGCTGAGTATTTAGCAAGACATAGTAGGTGTCCCATAAATAGTTAAAATGTCTGGATTCTCTCAAATGATCTTCAAACTGCTGAATTCAAGAATTTTCAGAAATGTGTAACATTCCTCAACTCTGATGAAAGTCTGATGTTTCCCTTATGATTATATATAATCAAACTCTTTGCTAACTATCCTTTTACTGTAAGAATATGAAACACGAATTCAACTTTTGAAAGTTACCTTTTGGCAAAAGCACAGATGTTGTCAATAAGTGGACAGTTCTTCAGTGCAGCTTCTACTTTCCCGAGAGATACGTATTCTCCAGCTTGCAACTTCACCAGATCTTTCTTACGATCTATAAGTTACATACAGTCCGTTTTATTAAGGTATGTACAATTCTGATTTTCTTTCAACCTCATTGCATTAATCTTTATTCACAAACATACTTCTTTTAAGAGCTTGTTATATATAGTGCTTGCCCATACATGTCAGTTAAAAACAAAATGCCTAGTTAAAGAAGTACTGGCTAAAATGTTACACCCTATACTGAAAGCTTTAATATCTTATTATAATCTTAAATATTACAATGAACTAATAGAAGAAACAAGTGTTTTTACCATTAGATTTGAATGGTAGCTCTGCCCCTTACTAGCTATGTGATCCTAGGCATGTCAGTTGACCTGTCCAACCCTCAATTTTATCATGGATAATGATGTCCACCCCATACAGGCATGTACACAATGTCTGGCATATAAAACACAGTCAATAAATGTTAATTCCCCATTTTCCATATTTGATATCATCTTGTTAAAGTGACACTGCTCAGATAATGTGTTGACAGAGAATGGCTCAGCTTAAATAACCATCAGTTTGGCTTACAACCTTTGTGTGAGTGCTGACTTGCCTACACATGGCCTGGGAACCTACTCTACATGCCAACAGAAACAACCTTTGATTCCAATGCAATTAAGGAT